>NC_041389.1:467729346-467731053 GCF_002162155.2 Triticum dicoccoides | reverse complement strand
CTCACTTACGCACTTCTTATCTGATTATCTCCATTTTCTTGCATGACGCGTGCACCTTGATGCTAGATGTCTCGCGTGTTGGGAAAAGGATGAACAAAGCTCACGTAAAAGAAAAGAGTTGAAGAGCATAGATTCCCGACGACAGAGGAGGAGCAAGGAACCTCGCGGTGGAGCATCTGCAAGGAACCTTGCGCGTTTTCCCCTGTTTTTTGCCGCCTACCCAACTATAAACAACTAAAAGAACATGAACTTTTCGCTAACCACTAGAAATGGTACATCAGGATGCTAAGTTGAAGATATTTTATACTCCCTCCGTTCCCAAATATAAGTATTTTTAGATATTCCAATAAGGGACTACATACGAAACAAAATGAGTGAATCTACACTCTAGATATGTCTGCATACACCCGTATGTTGTAGTCTATTTGAAATGGCTAGAAAGACTTATATTTAGGAACGGAGGGAGTAGTTTGTATTGAATTATTGATAACCACGCAACAAGCCACGCATGTACACAAGCCAACGCACTAACTCCATCCGATCCAACTCATGCACATACGCGCACAGCATGGAGCACACAACGCACGTACACAAGACGTGCATGCACACACGCTCCGCCGCAGAATGCATGTGAATAACACATGCATGCGCACACACTCGGCTGCATGGAGGCGTGCGCCATCCGCGGCGACGTCCGGTTCGTGGTGCTACGGCGAAGCTTGCATGCAACGGCGCATACGCATCTCTTGCAGCACCTCTTTGCCGTCGTTGCTCAACTACTAGTCGGAGACGAAGACGACCTCAGCCTCGGCCTTAGATCTAGCACCGATGGAAAAACATGCACGTTGCACGCACACGAGCACATACGGAGTGCCCATGACATGGTGGTGGTGCGTCCCCAGTCGCCTCTACTCCTTCTGCGCACGTTGTCTATCAAGGCCGCTGCATGCTAATGATGATGTGGGTGAGATCTTCTAGGACTCAGATGATGATGAGGAAAATTATGAGACACAAGGTGACGTACATCGTCAAGGTCCACGGTCAAGGGGGTGCTAGCAAGTTCTTAGATGTGCTTAGAGCAAGTACAATAGAGCTGAGTCAGCGGGCTATAAGGAATAAACAGTAGTATATTTCTGCTTAGTTGGAGGAAAGAGAAGAGGAGAGAGAAGGTAAGCGGGCTCTTCGTGAAGAGCCAGCTCTAGAACGTGCTCCTAGGAACTTTGTGAGAATGAAAGGTGGGCCACAGAACAAAAAAGTAGTAGTACACTCTCTTGATCTATACTATTGTACATGTTGACTATAAGATGGGCTGTAGATGACATGGCACTGGCTTATAGCCAGCAGCTGGCTATACTATTAGTGCTCTTTAGATGAGGTTCTAAGTGCATTAAATGGCTTAGTAACTCAAGTCTTCAATGCATAGGTGCTTAGTTTATTGGTGCCACATCATATTTTATGCCTACGTGGCAGGCTTAGTAGCTATACATGGTGGAGCACTGGGAAAGGCCAAGGCTGGTCATAGTGGGGAGTAACTTGTACTGTAATAGATTACTATGTTACTCTAAACATCTCTATAAACCGGAAAGGAGGGAGTAGTAACATAGACTAGTGTCATATGCAGAGTATGGGAGCACATGATATTTCCCCGTCCGGACCGATCCCAATTTGGCTTCTCACCTTCTTGGCCCAACAAACCCCCCCCCCTCC
>NC_041389.1:467726067-467729114 GCF_002162155.2 Triticum dicoccoides | reverse complement strand
GTCCGGACCGATCCCAATTTGGCTTCTCACCTTCTTGGCCCAACAAACCCCCCCCCTCCCGCGCGCGCTTCCCGCCCGGCGCCAGCTGAGCCCGCCACTCCACATTGATGGCAAGTCAGGGCGACGCGACCTCTCACTGCTTCCGCCGTTGAAGCGGCACGCCGACCGAGGGCACCGCCCGCTGCATGCCCGGCATTTCAGACTACACAGTGGATAGTAACTTTTAGAGAAAGTACTACAATTAGATGACATAAGCATGCTATAAGAATTTAAATATAGTATTTGTGCTTAGTTGAAGGAGAGAGAAGAGGAGAGAGAAGAGAAGCGGATTGTAAACGTGTAGCCGGTTGTACTCCAACATACTCTACTTTGTGAGACAAAAGGTGGGGCCATTATTAATGATATTGTATTTATACTAAAGGGACTAACGGACGCCTTAATTACTCCTTTTTTTAGACAAACCTTGGTATGGCTATTATTGACTTTTTTTGAGCTATTATTGACTTGGATGTGCGGTTTGGGGCTAAAAGGCCTACTATTATACTCGCACAACCGACCTGACATGCTCTACCCTAGCCGCCGCTGTATCATATGGTTTCGCACCGTTCCAGATCTTAGCGTCGCCACGCAATTCTTCTCCATCCCTCCTTTCGGCGTGCACCACGAGAAGGGATAGCAGTCCTCCGAACCCCGCCTTTCGTGATCCTGTACGGGAGAGGGGCGATCAGGTTTTTGGGGAGCACACTCCCGTGACTGCTGCCAGCGACGACTTCCTCAACGACAGCCTTCTTCCCCGACCTTGGTAACCTCTTCATCAACGACATGAGTGACAACATCAACCACATCGGTTTTGCTCCCGATGTACAGTATGTGATTCTATCCTCCTGGTTTAGTCCGCATCATTACTTTGATGTTTGCAATTGTCGTCATGATCTATTTACTGCTGATTCGGATTAAATCTCATACTAAATTGCTCATATATTCAACAATCCAATCCAAAAACCTGATCACACGCAATTTACTCCGAGTGGTTTTGCTGCACTTTTGAAGCCGCCTACTTTTAAGGGGGTGCAATATAAAAGGTGGCGCACAAGAGCAGTATATTGGTTTCAGATCATGTACTGCTATGACGCCACTAAGGGTAAGCCTGAGGGCGATCTTAATCCTACACAGTAGGAAGCTTTTCAAAACATGGATACCCTCTTCAAAGCCGCCCTGCTGAGTGTTCTTGATGATTCCATTATGGATTCATATATGTCGTTTAACAGCGGCAAAGACATGTTGGCTGCGCTCGAGGCCACGTTTGGGCCCTCGGGCGCTGGCAACGAGTTGTACGTCATGGAGCAATTCTGTGACTACAAGATGACTGATGAGCGCTCTGTTGTTCAGCAGACTCATGAGATACATTCACTCTCTAAGGAACTTGAGTACTTTAAGTGTGTGTTGCCGGACAAATTTGTTGCTGGGACCGTCATAGCCAAGCTTCCACCTTCGTGGAACGATTTTGCTACTTCTCTGAAAAACAAGAGACATGAGTTTTCTGTTTTGGATCTCATTAGCACTCTTGATTTTGAGGAGAAGGCGAGAGCAAAAGACACACGTGCTCAGGTCGCCGAGGGAGCTTCTAGTGCCCACATGGTACATGAGAAGAACTTCCAGCCCAACCAGCCCCAAAACAACAAGAACAAATCTCAGGGGAAAGGCAAGTTTGATGCAACGAACAAGCCATCACATTCTACCAACTTCAAGAAGAATTCTCATAATGGGAAGGGATACAAACCTCAATTTTGGTAGCACCGCACAAAATTTATATGGCTGCATCTACCTGCTGTCAGCTAACCTCATGGTGCTCCTGGTATTCCTACATTCGTAACTAGGTACAATGACCACCGCAAGATGAAATTAGCTTATTCGTACGTTGACTTGCTGAATGGAGTGCGGAATGATCCTGTCATGTGTGGAGGAGCAAACAAGAAGTGCAGCCGAAGGTGGAAATCAACCAAGGACATATGAAATTATATGTAATCTTCCTCAGGCAGGTCAGTATCCCCTTCGTCCAGATGATCGTGTTTTGTCATGCCGAGCTATTGATATGTGCTACTATTTTGCAACACCGTTTAAGTATAGCTACTGTTTTCCTATCTTTTCAGATTCAGGACAATGAATATGATATCAGGGGAACTGCACAATATGGACCCATGTTGAGTCATCTCTATTGCCTCATGTGTGTGCTGCAAATGTGTCAGCATCAATTGCAAGATGAGGCATCTAGCTAGCTGTGGAGTTGCCAACATGCTCAAAGTGCTCGCAACATTGAGAAGAAACAAGCATGCCTAGGAAATTAATGCATGCACAGGGAGGCCCTTTGCTCAGAGAAGCATCGACCGATTTTCTTTATTTCCACACCTTCTCACAGCTTTGTATATTGGTTATAGTATGGTGAATCATTGAGATGCATAGACATGCTGAACTTTTGTTCTTCTGAATGTTAGTTTAATGTGAGTGTCTGCATCCAGTACCGCATCCTCTAATTTGGTGGATGCACATAGAGAAAAAAATTCCTTAATTTACTCCATAACCACCCTATTAAATAGGCCTAGTAACAAACCAGGCGCATGAAGTGGCCGGCGGGCACATGCATCCTGCATGCATGGCCAGTCATGCAGCAACACAAAAGAAGAGAGCGCTTCTTGGGAAAAAGCGAGTAGTTAGTGCAGCGGGCCTTATAAACACGAACAACTCGCTCTCCCGCTTCCGTCTCCCCACCCAATTCCCCCCGCTCCCCAATCTTCCTCACTCATCCAGAAAACCCCACTCACCTTCTTCCTCACTCATACAGAAAACACATGCTCCTCTTCTTCCACTCCTACAGAAATCCCCAGCCCTCCTTCTTCCCCACTCGCACTACCACTAGGCTCGTCTCTGGCTACTCTGCTCAAACCCGTGAGCTCAGCAGGATGCCCACAAGGAAAATGGAGTCGGCTAGCCCCAGCGCCAAGAAGATGAGGCTCTCGCAAGCAGCAACACCGGTTGTAGATCTCGCACCC
>NC_041389.1:467720853-467725852 GCF_002162155.2 Triticum dicoccoides | reverse complement strand
CCGGATCTGAGGAACCGGTAGAATCTCCGGTGGACCGCATTAGCGATCTCCCGGGCGTCATCCTTCAGGAGATCATCTCGCTTCTCCCCACCAAGGATTGCTGCCGCACACAAGTCCTCTCAACTCGGTGGCGCCCTCTATGGTGCACTGCGCCCCTCAATCTCGACTGTTGTCAGATACCTGTCCTTCCTGAATTTGATCTCATTAGACCCATCGTCTCTTCTCACCAGCAGGGCCCCATTCAATGCCTCTGCATCTCGACAAGCTACCTGCTGTCCATACCCGGCAAGGTGGACGCTTGGCTGACATCCCCTGAATTCGGAAAACTCCAGCAGTTTGAGTTCTACCATTGCCACGAAAGTTTCATACCACGAACATACCAAAAATTCGTGCCCACACCACCGTTGTCCATCTCGCGGTTTTCCTCCTCTCTCTACACCGCCACCTTCACCCGGTGCCATCTACCAGACGATCTGGTACAAATGCTTCGACTCCCACTGCTAAAAAAACTTTGCTTGTGGTGGTTTATCTGTCGGAGGCCTCACTGCACAGCATCATCCACTCCAGTTGCCCTACCCTGGAGCGCTTGCAGATTGTTTTACACCTTCAGAAATCGGTATCAGTTGTGTCGAAATAAAGTCGCCTCACCTTAAAAGCATTGGAATTTCTTTTAAAGGACATCAGCTCATCATCGAAGATGCCCCTTCACTTGAAAGGTTTCTCCTTCATAATTGTTATACACCTTCAGAAATAACTGTCGTCTTTGCGCCCAAACTGGAGACCTTGGGTGTAATTCATGACCCGTTTAATAATCACAAGGAGTTGGTGTTTGGCTCCTCACTTTTTTAGGTACCATATATTATCATCTACACAATTGTAATCATATGCTGCATTTTTCATTTGTGCGCATAAGTTTTATATCATCTTGGAGTACACTTTGGGTACTAATATTATGTTATATGCTCAATGAAGAGTTTGTCCATTGATAGCCTATCAATGCTGCTGGATTCTGCCAAGATCATATATATATCAGTATGTATAGTTTTGATCTGGACATAATTATTGGCTTGCTGCGATGCTTTCGATCTCTGGAGAATTTATACATAGAGGTGATGATTTCATGCACATTGAAAGCCCGTATATATTGTACTAGAATTAACTGTTCAGCTATCGTTCTTTCGACATACTCTTTTTTCAGACCTTAACTGTTTTCAATCTTCATGTCTACTTAGGGAGAACCACATGGAGAAAAACATATAACCAATCGTTGGCGTAATAAGCACAAGGATTTTCTCAGTTCTCATGACATTCATTTGAGGACAATAACGATGGGACGATATGTATCCAACCAGGCAAACAGAAGCTTTGCCACATTCTTCCTGTTGAACGTGAGGTTACTATTGTTCATGAGGCTTAATTTTTACAGCAAGAGATTTCTCACGGACGAACATGTTGAACAGCAAAAAAATAAAGTTTCAGGTGAACAAATGGGCTTCTAAACGTGCTTGGCTTATATTTACAATAAGTTGTAGACATCCTAAAATATTTTTTTTTGCATAGGATGTTGATTTTATGGATCAGACAGATCCATTTGTTTGTGGCGGCAAAAAAGAGTGGTTGGGTTAGATGTTACTATCATGTTCAATCTGGGTTTTGTCTAAAAATTTGATGAACAATTAATCCTTGGGCTTTTTGTACCATTTGTATGCTTGACTTGCATGTTGTTGCCCTCGTACTCCCCTCCACCTGCCACTACACTGCCGCATCTTCCATGGCTGCTGTTCGTTCCCGTCCGAGGCCTTGCCGTCGTTCTCCGCCTTGGTTAGCTCGCTGTGCCCGCCGCCGTCTGGCGTTGTCAACATGGTCAAGAACCAAGAGGAATCAGGAGTTGACTGTACGTGGAGAGGCTGATAGTAGGGACCCACCAGGGTCATTGCATTTCGCAAGCAGGTGCCTCGTTATTACAAGCCAAAAAAATACTTCCTCCTAATTGTTTGACAACTAGGTTCCACGCCATTGTCAATGTAGTCAATAAACGAGAAAATTACACAACGAGCAGATAACACCAGGGACCCAGCAGCTCGCCCAGTTGTTTTTCAGTTTCAGAGACGGAGCTCAACTGCGTCTTGTGCGGGGGCTGTGTCCCGTCTAGCCCACGCTTACACTTTTATTAAGCACATGACGAGCCCAGTTGATATATATTTTCTTTCTGAAATTGGCTAGCCCAGTTCTGTTTTTTTATGGAGAATACCAAAACCGAGGCCTACTTGCTTTTCTCAGCCCTGCTGGGCTGCAAATCTTTCAAGACGAGGAGGGATAAGAAATGGGCTTCCCCAAAAAATGGGATATAAGTTGTAAGAAATGGGCTGTAAATTTTTAAACCAAAGCCAACCGGCAATTGCATTAAAATATCAATTTTTTTCAGGATTTCTCTACTCTCTACTCTTATAAAAACCAAAGCCAACTAGGAATTACATTAAAATATCATATTTTCTCCCACAAGATAAACTACTCATACAAATGCATCTTCATGTTCCGTGCAATGAACGGGCATCTTGCTAGTTAAGATTCTAAATTTCATTCATTGTTTTGCGAAGAATTGTTTTTTGAATTTTATTTTGATATAATTTTTTGAAAACTATTTTTAACGTGACTCGAAATTTCGTGATTAAAGAGTTCGGACCCCACCGAAATATGCAAAATTTCGTTGAATTTATTAGCAGTGCCCAAAATATATGGTCTGTAATGCTAATAAAAAGAATATGGGCTTCAAATATCCTTAAGAATTAGCAAATGGGTTGTAAAGTATTGAAAATAATAGCTAATGGGCTGTATGCTGTTTTCTACAGATTTGGAGGCTGACTTCTGGGCCTACTAGGTTGACGACGACGCTGTCCTAATTTTTTTTTGACGCGTACGCAAGGCTTTGTCAACTTAGTCAACACACAGCAGTGACTGTTGGATGTCCATCCAACGGCCGTCGTGCTTCTTCAATCTAGTCGCCCAAACCAGCGCCGACGGGACTGCCTGTTCCCTCCTCCCGTGGCTAGCTGTGCTGACGCCAGGCCATCCCTCTAACCACCCACACATCCTGTTATTTTCCGGCAACGTCAGCCTCACCCCGCAGCCGAACAGTCAGCGCTCGTTCTCCCCTCAGCGTGGGCATCCGCTGCGGTGGCTTCGCCGGCTCCAGGTGGTTCTCTTCCTAGGCCTCGCCCTCGTCCACCGTGTTTGTGCTCTCAGCGCAGAGAGGTCAACATGGTCAACAAACAATAGCCATCGGAAGAGGTTGACAGTAGGGGCCCACACAGGAAAATGCCTCCTTAGTACACGCAAAATAATGATTCCTCCACCTGATAGCTGGGCCCCACCAGAAGGGTCTCTGTATTTCATGAAAAAAATGTCCCCCCCCCCCCCGCTGTCAGCTCGGACCCACCGGAAATGCCTCCTTATTACGCAAAAAAAATGAATACTCCCCCTGCTAGCTGGGACTCACCTTGGTGGGAGACTGACTTGTTGGCCTACTAAGTTTACGGGGATGGAGGGCTTTATCAACTTAGTCAATATGAACGACTCTAGCTCCAGTGACCGTACGATGTCCATCCAATGGCCGTAGTGCTTCAACCTCTGGTCTTCGTGCTCCAGCCACCCAAAGCAGCGCCGGTCGTGCCGCGTGCTCCTGCCTCCCGTGGCCGGCTGTGATGCCGCGGAGGCCTCACCGCCCCTACTACTCCCACGCTGGCCAGGCCATCCCTCTACTCACCCACACCCCCTGTTATTCTGCGGCGACGGCAGCCTCACCCTCGTACTCCTCTTCGCGTGGGCATCCACTGCTGCGTCTTCCCCGGCTCCGCGTCGTCCCCTTCCTAGGCCTCGCCGTCATCCACCTCCGTGGTGCTCTCGGCGCGGCGTGGTCAATGTGGTCAACAACCGACTTCCATCGGAAGAGTACTATGCGTGGAGAGGCTGACAGCTGGGCCCACGGCGGCCGCAAGGAAGTGCCTCCTTATTACGCGCAAAATAATTATTCCTCCACTTGGCAGCTGGGACCCACCGGACGGGCCACCGTATTTCGTGAAAAAAACATTTCCCCCCTGACTGCTGGGACCCACCAGCTACACCTTCGCACGCAGGGAAGTGCGTCCGGGCAAAAAAAATGATTCGCCCCCTGACTGTTGGGACCCACCAGCTACATCTTCGCACGCAAGGAAGTGCGTCTGGGCAAAAAAATGATTCGCCCCCCTGACTGCTGGGACCCACCAGCCACATCTTCGCAGGCAAGGAAGTGCCTGACAGTCGGGACCCACCTGGTCGAAGCGTACATAGCGTTGTCATTCTGGTCGTGAACGTGTACGTACATACTGGTCGATGTAGAGGCGTGCATGTGTCGTAGTAGAGGCGCGCACGTGTCGTAGTAGAGGCGCGCACGTAGCATGTACACGTACGTACAGCGGCGAGGGTGCAAGAAAGAAAATATGGCCACGTACGTACATACGGGCAGGGTCTCGAACGCCTACTCGCGCATACGTACATGGCTGGGTCCGAACAGAGAAACAACATCGTCGTCGTGTTCATGGGGAGCCCACCGGCTGGGTCGGAACGGAATGCGTGGTCGTGTTCATCGGGAGGGCTTGGATGGAACAGGCGATGGAAACGAGGCCTGGCGTACCGCACAACGGAGGAAACGGCCTTGTGTTCGACCGGCCACGTTCGAAACGGGATCATGTTGATCGGGAGGGGCCTGGCGTACCGCAAAACGGAGGAAACAGACTTCCTACGGTCGAAACGGGGGTCCTGTTGATCGGGAGGGGTGTGGCGTACCACAAAACGGAGGAAACGGACCTCCTATGGTCGAAACGGGGGTCCTGTTGATCGGGAGGGGTGTGGCATACTGCAAAACGGACGAAACGGACCTCCTACGGTCGAAACGGGGGTCCTGTTGATCTGGAGGGGTGTGGCGTACCGCAAAACGGACGAAATGGACCTCCTACGGTCGAAA
>NC_041389.1:467675718-467720207 GCF_002162155.2 Triticum dicoccoides | reverse complement strand
CTGTTCATCCAATCGATCGACTTCAGTTAGCAGCAGTGGCGAAGGAATCGCTCCATCGGGTTTAGTGAACAGCCATCGATCGATCGCTCGGGTTCAGTAACGCGTAGCCTGCAGTGCAATCGCTCGGGTTCAGTTAGAGCCCAACGCCTCGCTGGGGTTCAGTTAGAGCCAACGCCCCGCACACACGCGCGTACGTGTACGAGAGAAATGCGCATCGCTCGGCACCCGACCTCCCACTGTAACCGGCAACTCCCAGAAATTTTCCTCGCCCTCACTTCTACCATGGTTTTTTCTGTCATGGACAGCGCAAAGAATGTCATGCAGCTGCGTCTCCGGCCTGCCCAGGACAAAAAGCCCATTTTCTGTCATGATTTTTTGTCATAGAAGTAGGAGCCCACCACATCTATGATGATACCGGGTTTTGTCACAATTATCGTCATAGAAGTGTCATATGTATGACAGAAAAAAAATTGTTCGGCCCAAAATGTCACGGATGTGTCTTTTTTTTGTAGTGAGGTAGCGTGCCGACGATGATCACATTGACTTTGGAACCATTTCCCACGCGCATTGTCACCTCGTCCTTAGCTAGTGTCCGCTTAATCTGTAGTCCCTGTTTCGAGTTGCAAATATTAGCAACAGAACCAGTATCAAATACCGAGGTGCTACTGCGAGCTCTGGTAAGGTACACATCAATAACATGTATATCACATATACCTTGGTTTACCTTGCCATCCTTCTTATCCGCCAAATACTTGGGGCAGTTCCGCTTCGAGTGACCAGTCTGCTTGCAGTAGAAGCACTCAGTCTCAGGCTTAGGTCCAGACTTGGGTTTCTTCTCTTGAGCAGCAACTTGTTTGCTGTTCTTCTTGAAGTTCCCCTTCTTTTCCCTTTACCCTTTTTCTTGAAACTGGTGGTCTTATTGACCATCAACACTTGATGCTCCTTCTTGATTTCTACCTCCGCAGCCTTTAGCATTGCGAAGAGCTCGGGAATTGTCTTGTCCATCCCTTGCATATTATAGTTCATCACGAAGCTCTTGTAGCTTGGTGGCAGTGATTGAAGAATTCTATCAATGACGCTATCATTTGAAAGATTAATCCTAGTTGAATCAAGTGATTGTTATACCCAGACATTCTGAGTATATGCTCACTGACAGAACTATTCTCCTCCATCTTGCAGCTGTAGAACTTATTGGAGACTTCATATCTCTCAATCCGGGCATTTGCTTGAAATATTAACTTCAACTCCTGGAACATCTCATATGCTCCATGACGTTCAAAACGCGGTTGAAGTCCCGGTTCTAAGCCGTAAAGCATGGCACACTGAACTATCGAGTAGTCGTCAGCTTTGATCTGCCAGACGTTCATAACATCTGGTGTTGCTCCTGCAGCAGGTTTGGCACCTAGCGGTGCTTCCAGGACATAACTCTTTTGTGCAGCAATGAGGATAATCCTAAAGTTACGGACCCAGTCCGTGTAATTGCTACCATCATCTATCAACTTTGCTTTCTCAAGGAACACATTAAAATTCAACGGAACAACAACACGAGCCATCTATCTACAACAAACATAGACAAGCAAAATACTTTCAGGTACTAAGTTCATGATAAATTTAAGTTCAATTAATCATATTACTTAAGAACTCCCACTTAGATAGACATCCCTCTAATCATCTAAGTGATCACATGATCCAAATCAACTAAACCATAACCGATCATCACGTGAAATGGGGTAGTTTTCAATGGTGAACATCACTATGTTGATCATATCTACTATATGATTCACACTCGACCTTTCGGTCTTAGTGTTCTGAGGCCATATCTGCATATGCTAGGCTCATCAAGTTTAACCTGAGTATTCTGCGTGTGCAAAACTGGCTCGCACCCGTTGTAGATGGACATAGAGCTTATCACACCCGATCATCACGTGGTGTCTGGGCACGACGAGCTTTGGCAACAGTGCATACTCAGGGAGAACACTTTTATCTTGAAATTTAGTGAGAGATCATCTTATAATGTTACCGTCAATATAAGAAAGATAAGATGCATAAAAGATAAACATCACATGCAATCAATATAAGTGATATGATATGGCCATCATCATCTTGTCCTTGTGATCTCCATCTCCGAAGCACCGTCATGATCACCATCGTCACCGGCGCGACACCTTGATCTCCATAATAGCATCGTTGTCGTCTCGCAAACTATTGCTTCTATGACTATCGCTACCGCTTAGTGATAAAGTAAAGCAATTACAGGGCGATTGCATTGCATAGAATAAAGCGACAACCATATGGCTCCTGCCAGTTGCCGATAACTTGGTTACAAAACATGATCATCTCATACAATAAAATATAGCATCACGTCTTGACCATATCACATCACAACATGCCATGAAAAAACAAGTTAGACGTCCTCTACTTTGTTGTTGCAAGTTTTACGTGGCTGCTACAGGCTTAGCAAGAACCGTTCTTACCTATGCATCAAAACCACAACGATAGTTCATCAAGTTAGTGCTGTTTTAACCTTCTCAAGGACCTGGCGTAGCCACACTCGGTTCAACTAAAGTTGGAGAAACTGACACCCGCCAGCCACCTGTGTGCAAAGCACGTCGGTAGAACCAGTCTCGCGTAAGCGTACGCGTAATGTTCGTCCGGGCCGCTTCATCCAACAATACCGCCGAACCAAAGTATGACATGCTGGTAAGCAGTATGACTTGTGTCGCCCACAACTCACTTGTGTTCTACTCGTGCATATAACAACAACGCATAAAATCTAGGGTCGGATGCCACTACTGGGGAACATAGTAATTTCAAAAAAAATCCTACGCACACGCAAGATCATGGTGATGCATAGCAATGAGAGGGGAGAGTGTTGTCCACGTACCCTCGTAGACCGAAAGCAGAAGCGTTAGCAGAACGTGGTTGATGTAGTCGTACGTCTTCCCGGCCTGACCGATCAAGCACCGAAACACACGGCACCTCCGAGTTCTTGCACACGTTCAGCTCGATGATGTCCCTCGAACTCTGATCCAGCTGAGTGTCGAGGGAGAGTTCCGTCAGCATGACGGCGTAGTGACGATGATGATGTTCTACCGTCGCAGGGCTTCACCTAAGCACCGCTACGATATTATCAAGGAGGACTATGGTGGAGGGGGGCACCGCACACGGCTAAGAGATCAATGATTAATTGTTGTGTCTATGGGGTGCCCCCTCCCCCGTATATAAAGGAGTGGAGGAGGGGGCCGGCCAAGGGGAGGAGGCGCGCCCAGGGGGGAGTCCTACTCCCACCGAGAGTAGGACTCCTCCCTTTCCTATTTGGAGAGGGAGAGGGAAGGAAGAGGAAGGAGGGAGGGAGGAAAGGGGGGCCGGCCCCCCTCCCAATTCGGATTGGGCTTGGGGGGCGCACTCCCTCCCTTGCTCCTTTCCCCTCCTTTCCACTAAGGCCCATTAAGGCCCATATACCTCCCGGGGGGTTCCGATAACTTCCCGGAGCTCCGGTATTGTCCCAATCTCACCCGGAACCTTTCCGGTGTCCAAATATAGTCGTCCAATATATCGATCTTCATGTCTCGACCAATTCGAGACTCCTCGTCATGTCCGTGATGACATCCGGGACTCCGAACAACCTTCGGTACATCAAAACACATAAACTCATAATATAACGGTCATCTAACTTTAAGCGTGCAGACCCTACGGGTTCGAGAACTATGTAGACATGACCGAGACACGTCTCCGGTCAATAACCATTAGCGGAACCTGGATGCTCATATTGGCTCCTACATATTCTACGAAGATCTTTATCGGTCAAACCGCATAACAACATACATTGTTCCCTTTGTCATCGGTATGCTACTTGCCCGAGATTCGATCGTCGGTCTCTCAATACCTAGTTCAATCTCGTTACCGGCAAGTCTCTTTACTCGTTGCGTAATGCATCATCACGTAACTAACTCATTAGCTACATTGCTTGCAAGGCTTATAGTGATGTGCATTACCGAGAGGGCCCAGAGATACCTCTCCGACAATCGGAGTGACAAATCCTAATCTCGAAATATGTCAACTCAACAAGTACCTTTGGAGACACCTGTAGAGCACCTTTATAATCACCCAGTTACGTTGTGACGTTTGGTAGCACACAAAGTGTTCCTCCGGTAAGCGGGAGTTACATAATCTCATAGTCATAGGAAAATGTATAAGTCATGAAGAAAGCAATAGCAACATAGTAAACGATCAAGTGCTAAGCTAACGGAATGGGTCAAGTCAATCACATCATTCTCCTAATGATGTGATACCGTTAATCAAATGACAACTCATGTCTATGGTTAGGAAACTTAACCATCTTTGATTCACGAGCTTGTCAAGTAGAGGCATACTAGTGACACTATGTTTGTCTATGTATTCACACATGTATTATGTTTCCGGGTAATACAATTCTAGCATGAATAATAAAAATTTATCATGATATGAGGAAATAAATAATAACTTTATTATTGCCTCTAGGGTATATTTCTTTCATGCAAAACTAGTTGCATGTCTGTTGATACGTCTCCAACGTATCTATAATTTTTGATTGTTACGTGCTATTATATTACCCGTTTTGGATGTTTATGGGATTTACTTCACACTTTTATATCATTTTTGGGACTAACCTACTAACCGGAGGCCCAGCCCGAATTGCTGTTTTTTTGCCTATTTCAGTGTTTCGAAGAAAAGGAATATCAAACGGAGTCCAAACGGGATGAAACCTTCAGGAGCGATCTTCTTGGAACAAATGCAAACCAGGACACTTGGAGTGGACGTCAAGAAGCAGTCGAGGCGGCCACGCGGGTGCCCGGCGTGCCCCCCACCCTCGTGGGCACCTCGAGGCTCCACCGACCTACTTCTTCCTCCTATATATATATATATATATCCACGTACCCCGAGAACATCCAGGAGCACCACGAAAACCTAATTCCACCGTTGCAACCTTCTGTATCCACGAGATCCCATCTTGGAGCCTTCGCCGGCGCTCCGCAGAAGCAGTAATCCACCATGGAGGGCCTCTACATCATCTCCAAGGCCTCTCCGATGAGTTGTGAGTAGTTTACCACAGAACTTCGGGTCCATAGTTATTAGCTAGATGGCTTCTTCTCTCTCTTTGAATCTCAATACGAAGTTCTCCTCGATCTTCTTGGAGATCTATTCGATGTAACTCTTTTTGCGGTGTGTTTGTCGAGATCCGATGAATTGTGGGTTTATGATCAAGTTTATCTATGAGAAATATTTGAATCTCCTCTGAATTCTTTTATGTATGATTGGTTATCTTTGCAAGTCTCTTCGAATTATCAGTTTGGTTTGGCCTACTAGATTGATCTTTCTTGCAATGCGAGAAGTGCTTAGCTTTGGGTTCAATCTTGCAGTGTCCTTTCCCAGTGACAGCAGGGGCAGCAAGGCACGTATTGTATTGCTGCCATCGAGGATAAAAAGATGGGGTTTATATCATATTGCTTGAGTTTATCCCTCTACATCATGTCATCTTTCTTAATGTGTTACTCTGTTCTTCATGAACTAAATACTCTAGGTGCAGGCAAGAGTCGGTCGATGTGTGGAGTAATAGTAGTAGACTCTGTTGGAAAAGGCAGTGCCTAGGAGGCGCCTAGGCACGCCTAGGCACTAGGCAATGGCCAAACGCATCGCCAAGGGCATATATGGAGGTCTAGGCAGGGCAAGTAAGGAATTGCCTACCCAAGCAAGAAATCATGCCACATACTGCACTGATATGTGAAACTAGTTATATTCCAATGGCAGTAGACGGCGATTAAATTAATTATATGCCATAAACTAATATCAACACCCATATAATAATCACAAATACACTACGACTAAAAACTATATTACCGCCTAGGCTGCACCTAGGGCGCTTAGGCACCGCCTAGGCACTAGGCGAAGGCCAACCGCCTCGCTTACGCCTACCGCTTTTCCAACCTTGGTAGTAGATGCAGAATCGTTTCGATCTACTTGTCGTGGACGTGATGCCTATATACATGATCATGCCTAGATAATCTCATAACTATGCACTTTTCTATCAATTGATCGATGGTAATTTGTTCACCCATCGTAATACTTATGCTATCTTGAGAGAAGCCATTAGTGAAACCTATGGCCCTCGGGTCTATCTTTTATCATAATAGTTTCCCATCTATCTTTATTTGCAATCTTTACTTTCCAATCTATATCATAAAAATACCAAAAATATTCATCTTATCTTATTATCTCTATCAGATCTCACTTTCGCAAGTCACCGTAAAGGGATTGACAACCCCTTTATCATGTTGGTTGCGAGGTTCTTGTTTGTTTGTGTAGGTACGAGGGACTTTTGAGGAGCCTCCTACTGGATTGATACCTTGGTTTTGAAAACTGAGGGAAATACTTACGCTACTTTTCTGCATCACCCTTTCCTCTTCAAGGGAAAGCCAACGTAGTGCTCAAGAGGTAGCATCTGTCAGTGGAACCGGTCTCATGAACACGGTCATGTAAGGTTGGTCTGGGCTGTTTCATCCACCAATACCGCCGAATCAAAATAAGACATTGGTGGTAAGCAGTATGACGATCACCGCCCACAACTCTTTGTGTTCTACTCGTGCATATCATCTACGCATAGACCTGGCTCGGATGCCACTATTGGGAAACGTAGCATGCAATTTTAAAAAAACTCCTACACTCACGCAAGATCTATCTAGGAGATGCATAACAACGAGAGGGGGAGAGTGTGTCCACGTACCCTCGTAGACCGAAAGAGAAAGCTTTAACTTAACGCGGTTGATGTAGTGGAACGTCTCCTCGAATCAACCGATCAAGTACCGAACATACGACACCTACAAATTATGCACATGTTCAGCTCGACGACGTCCCTCGAACTCTTGATCCAGCAGAGTGTCGATGGAGTCGATGAGTTCCGTCAGCACGAGGGCGTGATGATGGTGTTGGTGATGTGCGTAGGGCTTCGCCTAAGCACTATGATGATACTATCGAAGGAGTAAATGGTGGAGGGGGGCACCGCACATGGCTAAGACAATGTTGTCCCTTGCCCCCCCCCCCCCGTATATAAAGGAGGGCAGGAGGAGCCCGGCCAACAAGGGGCGCGCCATGGGGGGGAGTCCTACTAGGACTCCACTCCTAGTAGGATTCGCCCTCCCCCTTTTTTCCTTCTTTCCGAAGTGGCAAAGGGGGAAAGGAGAGGGAGTAGGAGAGGGAAAGGGGGGCGCCGCCCCCACCCCTTGTCCAATTCAGATTCGCAAGAGGGGCGCGCACCACCTCCTATGGCCGGCCCTCTCTTCTCCACTAAGGCCCATGTGGCCCATTAACTTTCCCGGTGGGTTCCAGTAACCTCCCGGTACTCCGAAACTTATCCGGAACTTCCCGAAATGTGACAGCCTGATTTTTGGCCCTTTCTTTTTCATTTGGTTTTCCGAGATTTTTGCCTGAGTTTTTTTTTCGTGGCTTTGTGGTCTGGAAACTGAAGAAGATGCCCTCTTCATTGCTTCCAGAGTGGCTTGTCATTCCCAAATCTTTCCGTAGACCCTGTTATTTCCATGCTAGCCCAAATCCCAATATTCTTTTTATTGGGAATATTCCTTTTCTATTAAAGGAATAACTCAAATTGCCCTAGGTTGTGAAGCAACCTATATTTCCATCACTCCAAAAATTCCCAAATGATTCTCATAAAAATGTTTGGGTCATATCTTGATCAAATATGGCAAGAAATTTCATTGCCATGTTAAAAATAATTCCCCAATAATTATTCTTCCTTTCTGCCCTGAATGGCACTTTGTGAAGGAAGTGTCATTTATAATTTTCCTAGTGGCTACCAACCTTTTTGGTCATGTTTATATGTCCAAATAATTGCCTCATGCACAAGTTCAAATTTATTTGCCTCGCCAATCTTCCTCAGTGATTTTTCAAAGTTTCTGTCAAACAGAAGGCTTTGTGAAGGAAGTACTAGCTAGGAGTACCCAAATGAGTTGTACTTTTGCACACTCCTTCATGTGCTCATATTAACCCCCTCCACCCATTTTCAGCCCCATCCAATTAACTATGTGAGCACAGGAGCAAATCTTTGATTCTGGCATTATTTTCAGGTTGTGAAGCAAGTGTATTTTATATTGCTTCCAAAATCCTGATAAATTACCAGATCATTCTTATACCCATAAAATATCTCTCCAACCAATTTGGCATCATTTCATTGATCCATTTGACCACCAATATTATTTAAAGTTTCTGGTCAGCAGAGATGTTGGTGAAGCAAGTACCATTTTGGCTTTGCCAAATGGTATGATACTTGGAGAGCATCTTCATATGACCAAATGACTAAGCTTTGCCCAATATTAGCCCAAGTTGACACTCCATGTGAGTGCACCATCATAATCTTCATTTCTGGACCATTTTGGCAGTTGCAAAGCAACTATATTCATACTTGGTCCATTTCCCCTCAAAACCTCCAGGATCATAGTCCCTCCATAGCTAAACACCCCAGACAACTTATTTGGCCCATAGCATATCCCTGTTGACCACATTGAGCTGATGAAGTTTACTGCAGTAAACTTCAGAGGGTGATAACCATTTAACCATAGCAGTTTTAACCGAGTTACCACCGTAGTTGAGACCTACCCCTGGAGGAACTGACCACTAGACAACGTTTCCCAACCCTTGGTCTCTTGTTCATGCCAGTGCACGCGGTGACCACGACAATGGCGTGCCTATGCATGCGCTCTGTGTGCAGTGGCCATGTCCAGTGGTTGTTTGTGCTGGACCCCCTCCTCCTCTCGTCGTCTTCGCGCTCGTGAGCGTGTCTTCCAGCTGGCCCGTGTCATCGCCGTCCCCCTGGACCCCTCTCCCCCTCTTGTAGCTTCCTCGCCGACGCAAACTGCCATGTGCCCACGGGCGTACAGTGGAGTTCTGGATCCGTTCTTCCTAGTCATCTTCCTCCTAGTGCCCCCTTGGCATCCTCTGCCTCATGAGCTCTCCCCTGTGCCTCCCTCGTCGTTTGCCTCCGAGTCCATGTGTGCGAGCACGTGTCCGCGGCACCGGACACGAGTCCGCGGCGGTGCCAGCGTGACAACTCCTCCCTGCGGCTATTTAAGCCATCCCCGGCCTCGTCTGAGCTCATCTCCAGCCTTGCCTCGCTCCCAGAGCCCCGCCTAGCCAACTCCTCGCGCTCGAGGAGCTCTCTGTGGTCGCCATTGTCTCCATGGCCGCCGCCCCTGTCCACTCGGATTCCGGCGAACCGAAGCCCCTCTCCTCTGTCTTCCACCTCTAGTAGGTCACCCAGCCACCATAGCCTCTCCCGCAGCCCTCCGTGTCACAGGAATCACCATGGCCTCTTCCTCTATCTTCAGCCGAAGCCCTGTCCGCCGCGGCCACGGTCCCGCCCTGCCCGAGTCTCCCTGACGTTCGTGTGGTGGTGGGACGGGTGCGCCTCGCCGTCCTGAGCACTCCGGCGGTCCAAGCTCCGCAGGAGGTGGCCCGAGTGGCCGGGGCGAGCGCCGGCGCCAGCGGCCTCTCCTGTGCTCTGCGTGCGGCGTCGGGACAAGGAGAGAGGAAGAAGAGAAGAGAGGAGAGAGAGAGGGAATGGATAAGGTGGGACCCACATGTCAGCCACACACGAGTCGGACCCGCGTTGACCCAGGTACGCTGACGTGGATAAGTGGAGGCGTAATCCTCTTATTACGTCTTCGCTTTCCGAAAGCGTATTTCTCTTTTACGCGTTCTGTTTTTCTGTCCAGGCCCCTGTTTGAAAATCTTTTCATTGCAGATAGGTCCCTGGCAGAAAAAACATCCATATCTTTTCATCCGTAGCTCCAAATGAGGTGATTCCAACGCTCACGTCTTTGTTTCGTTGAGCCTGTTCTATTGGTCATGATTTCACTATGGTTTAACACTGTGAAAATGACCATTATGCCCTTGCCCTTATTCAGCCCCCTCCAAGAGAGAACGTTTTCCAGCGATTCGTTCCGCGAGTTTCTCGCACTTTCTCCCGGTGATTTCTTCCACCCCAGGTAAGCCACAATACCCACTTGCATGATAGTCATGCAGTAGCCATGGTTTTCAACTTGAATATTTATTAAATGTTTGCTTGTTGAAAAGATGGTTATCATTGTTCCAGTGATGTTTAGATTTGCATGTTCACTTTTGTGCTATGTTGTCTTGTACTTTGTTATCATGTTCTACCTGCTAGTATTTCTTTTCATATGTTTATGCTTGTTAGTAGTACATGTTGATGTTGGAGATAATCATGCTAGTTAGTATGCCATGCTCAGTGGATAAGATTAATTGTTGATATGGTGAATAGTTATGTGATACCTTCATGATATGTTGATATCATGTTCATGCATTTTATCATGGCTTAGCATATTTGCATTCAAGTTAACCAGAATAAATTGAACTTGAACAACTGTTGGCTGAGTCATGGTGCCGCTGAAATGATGCTGACCAGTGCAACCACGCTTACCGGTATGGGACGGTCCTAACTAGGTCTATTGTCGCGCCTCTCGTCGGTGCCTCCAACGAGGGAAGGTTATGGGCGCGCGCTACCCTGATCAGGTAGGCGGGCATAAGCCTTGTGTGCCCGTTGTTGTTGTTATGTGCACATGTCCCTGTGTGGGACGGTTTATTGTTTTGGGCCACGATGGTGGTTTGAGGTGTCTTGAGGAGACACGGGGCCACCCATGACTTAGCGCAGTGGGGAGTGAGTCTGAGCGGCCGGGAGAGTGTCATGGCAGTAGAATGGTTTTGTCGGAACGCCGTTGTTCCACCCGAATGGAAGTGCGAGGCCATGGGTTCCGTAGTGTCGGTATAGTGTTCTAACCTCTACAGAGTGTATATTAAATCTATTGATAGCCGCGCCCGGGGATAAGGGCCCAGTTCGAAAGTAGGGTACACCATGAGTCAACAATAATAAGAATAACTTGATTAATGACAACCCAGGTTCGGTGATAGGATAAGTTTGTTGTGATCACCGTAAGGATCACCGTGGTATCGAGGATACCAAGTTGTTGGATATTCGTGATGTTGTGCGAGAATCGTGGGTAAAGATCAAGCTCCTTGTGGTCATTTACTGATCGCTACGGTATTGTTTATACCAAGCTTGATTTGATCTTGAGATGATCGTGTGATGTCCGAGGTTGGTAAGTGATGCATGTGTCGGTTACGAGGTAACCCGAGCAGAATAAGTAGTGCATGATAGTGTCATCATGTTGCATGCTAGTATTGTCGGATTAATATGTTCATATTGTTCTAGCTATATCATGTTTATGTTGGTCATGCCATGTTATACTGATGATCTCATGTTAATTCCTGTTTAACCTGTAATTGCCGTGTTGTTGTCTGTCTTGAATGCTTCTGGTTGTTGTGAGCTTGCATGTACATTCAATGTACTGACCTGGCGTGTCATGCTAGTTTGCAGGTCATGCCAGATTTGATTGCTTGCTTGTCGTGGTTTCCGTTCGTGTGAGCTAGGATAAGCATGCCAGCCAGAGTCCCTGCGGAGTGGAGTTCACCACCGTCGTCGTTGTTCCGCTGCTAGAGTTCTTCCGCTGCATCGTGTTGTTCTACTGCTTGCATAGAGCAACAGTGGCAGGCGTAGTGTCATCATGCCGATGTAACCTTTGTACCCAAACAAATTGTAATAAATAACTGGTTTGTTCTATGCTAAGCAGTGCCGTATTCCAGAAGACTTCATCTTGATCTCTGGGCTGGAATACGGGGCGTTCCGGTTTTCTCTGAGCTGGGGTGCCACAGGCTTGGTATCAGAGCAGGTCTGGCTGTAGGACGCCCTAGACCGCGCGAACGTTAGAAAGCGGTAGTATAGACCCCAGTTGGTTTGTTGCACTTGATTGCTGCATTTGTTTATTGCATAGCATGCATATAGCCTTAGTATTTGTACTAACGGTTTATCTGGTGAATGTAGCTGGCATCGGTTCGGATCCACTACAACTCAACCTTTGCTTTTCTCCCATTCCTTTTCTTTCGGTGTTTGGTGTCAATTCTGTCCCAGCAGAGTGATGCCAAGTGATCCCGACACTGTTTGCAAAAATGGTGCTCAGTTATCGCACTGATGTCTTTCCTTCAGTCCTGCCTATCATTTCGGTGATGGACATGCGTCTATCCCAGATCATTCTTTTATTTTGTCGTGTTGGCAACCCTTAATGATCTTAGTTATCAAGAAAGGGCAATGTTAGCATCCTCAGTTTTTTCCCGCAATCCTATTTCTTGGACGAGTACGGATCTTTTTTCGTCCGCTTGATAATGATGTGGTTGCGACCTTCGTGTCCTACTGCATGATTACTGAGTACGTCCTTACCTACGAGCTAGTTCAGGTTGCCACCTGGCTAAGTTAGCACTTGGTGTAGTGCTGTTTACACCAATTCTTCCACACATTTATTCGTCCTCGTGCACATCGTCACAACATGCTAGATCGTAGAACCGGAGATCCCACGAGATTTGTGTGCTTAAGTAGGCATGCATATTATTGTGTGAGTAGCAGTAATATGTGATGATTGCTTGATTAATTATATTAGTAGAATGCTTGTGTGCTTTTGTTTTAGTCGTTTCTGTTGTTCCTTTCTTTGGGCCTTCGGTGTTACAAATTTTTCCCTTATTAAAGTTGTTCGTCAGCCGACACTGGACCCAAAGAGTCAGCAAGAAATGCATATATTTGGAAACTCAGCTAAACATAATGGAATTATCAGCTGACTGCAGTGAAATTTGGGAATATCTTGTCTAGATGCAAAAGAAATCCTGGATGGACCGTCAGTATCAAGTTTGCATTAGAGTGCACTCATCACAATAAAATGATTAAATTAGCAATAAGATAAATTGTGTGCAAGGTTGACAGAATATTATCAAAGCTATGGCTCTGATACAAGTTTAATTTTTCATTGAGGATGATTTCGGAACTCGATGTACCTGGAAGCAAACAAAAATATGGCATATACTCGGAAAGGAGAATAGTCCTGCAAAACCCCGTATCATGCAAGAAATCAATAGCAAAAATATTTAGATGGTTATATATGTGGAAATCGGTCCGCATATCACAATAAGAAGCTTATGGTGTAAGCAACCCAATCTTCCCTCGCAAGATACCAGAGAAGCTTCCAAGGCAAGATTCATCTATCTTCCTCAGTACGATACGTGGATGATTCCCCGTGCAAGGTACCCTGTCTTCTTCAGTAAGCAACCGCAAAAGCTTCCGGCATAAGGTACTGAGTCTTTCCCCAGCAAAGTCTTTAAGGGGGCAAGCTTCTAAAGTACGATACCCAGTCTTCTTCAGCAAGCTGTCCGATGAAAGTTTCGAGCACAAGCCATCAAATATTCCTCAGTAAGACATTGGTGCAAGGTAGTACGCTGTGAATTGACAACATTTGGCAGTGAATCCCAAGAATCAGATCCGCAACATTTTGGTCAGAATCAAGAATCAGTCAGAATACACATCTGTCTCGGAATCAGATTCTTATATATATGCAATGAGCATACCATCAAGAGCTTACAAATTACTTGGATGAGGATCTGACAACCATGTGAGGATGGTTAATCGAAGAAAGCCAGTATACACCGCAGTGTGACAAAGGATTATGAGGATTGACGACATCAATGAGCTCCATACAAGTACTTCTGAACTGGAAAATGATCCTGATGAGCCCTTGTCCCCTTTTCTCCAATGACGGCACCACGCCTGTGATCTGAGCTGTTTCTAGCTATCCGGGGTGGATGCCTATTTTTTGTTTCTCTCTTCAACGACTGTCACAAGTCTGAGCTGCTTTTCGGCTATCTCATACAGCTATTGAGTTTCTTTTTGTGACAGTAGCCCTATAGCTGCTTTTTGGCTATTTTAGGGAGCTGCCACCTTCTTCTTATCAACCCGGTTTCATGCTCTGAGCTGCTTTTCGGCCGTCCTGAGCCGTGGTTGAGTTATTTTAGTAATGTCCCAGACCTGAGTTGTAAAGACCGTTCTGGTGGCTACTGATTTATTTGCCGATTTCTTGCAAGGGTTTCAGATGATCATTTCCCAACGATCAGAAAATGAGAGGTGTTGAACCTGCCATGTAATGGGTTACCTTATCAGAAAAATGAGGATAAGCTACAATTGCCGAAAAATTGCACCGACAGTACCTATGGTCATACAAAGAAACAATATGGCCTAGCTCTTTCAGCCAAAGATCCATACCAAGAAAACAATAATGAAGGAGCAAGACTAGTGAGGCAGGTATGAAAATTGTACACGACCCCCATGGTGCAGATCCCCCGGACAGTCTAAGTCAGTATTGATCCACATGGATATGCCTACAACATGAGTAATCGGCATGAGGAATAACAGTCTAGAAGCCCGAGTCCTCACTTATATGAACCATCATGGATAGCCTGTCGTGAACAAAATTTTTCCATCAAAACCACCGTCACTCAAGTCTGCAGATATTATCATACAGACCAAACCCTTTATGCTGGCCACGACAGGAGACAATCAAATATTTGGTACGGATCCGATACTCACGACAGTGGAACCAGTTAAGATGATTAAGAAACTTCCGTGATGAGTCAAAATCTGTCAGGAAACAGTTATGTTTTAACTCACTGTTTGGAACCCAAAGGACCTGCATTTAGTGGAGAAACCCAATGCAATGAGTCAGAACTTGAGTTCTCATTAGAAAATTCTGACCATTATTACATGAAAGGTTGTCAGTCCGGGTGGCACACCCAGCGGAAATCACTTTTGGATTTGTGAGACGAACATATATTTCAGTCGTGATAATTAAATCACACTCAGCTAGTCAGCAGATTTAAAAAGAAATTGGAGCTTATATAAGCATGAACAAGCAAGGTAAGATCTGTCAGGAGGAGGATACAGTAAATAAAACTACCCCAGGGCCAGTCAGATAAGAATTTAGTGGGAACAACAATAAAGGAAAAAGGATACCCGAGTTGGAAACGGTTTCCTTAAGTCAGAATATTCATACTTGTTCCCTGAGCAACCAAATCTCGAGGTCAAGATTTCTTTAAGGGGGTAAGGTTTGTGACAGCCTGATTTTTGGCCCTTTCTTTTTCTCTTGTTTTTCCGAGGTTTTTGCGTGAGTTTTTCTTTTTCGTGGCTTTGTGGTCTGGAAAACTGAAGAAGATGCCCTCTTCTTTGCTTCCAGACTGGCTTGTCATTCCCAAATCTTTCCCTAGACCCTGTCATTTCCATCCTAGCCCAAATCCCAATATTCTTTTTATTGGGAATATTCCTTTTCTATTAAAGGAATAACTCAAATTGCCCTAGGTTGTGAAGCAACCTATATTTACATCACTCCAAAAATTCCCAAATAATTCTCATAAAATTGTTTGGGTCATATCTTGATCAAATATTGCAAAACTTTTCATTGCCATGTTCAAAAATAATTCCCCAATAATTATTCTTCCTTTCTGCCCTGAATGGCACTTTGTGAAGGAAGTGTCATTTATATTTTTCCTAGTGGCTACCAACCTTTTTGGTCATGTTTATATGTCCAAATAATTTCCTCATGCACAAGTTCAAATTTATTTTCCTGGCCAATCTTCCTCAGTGATTTTTCAAAGTTTCTGTCAAACAGAAGGCTTTGTGAAGGAAGTACAAGCTAGGTGTACCCAAATGAGTTGAACTTTTGCACACTCCTTAATGTGCTCATATTAACCCCCTCCACCCATTTTCAGCCCCATAAAATTATCTATGTGAGCACAGGAGCAAATCTTTGATTCTGGCATTATTTTTAGATTGTGAAGCAAGTGTATTTTATATTGCTTCAAAAATCCTGATAAATTACCAGATAATTCTTATACCCATAAAACATCTCTCCAACCAATTTGGAATCATTTCATTGATCCATTTGACCACCAATATTATTTCAAGTTTCTGGTCAGCAGAGATGTTGGTGAAGCAAGTACGATTTTGGCTTTGCCAAATGGTATGATACTTGGTGAGAATCTTCATATGACCAAATGACTAAGCTTTGCCCAATATTAGCCCAAGTTGACGCTCCATGTGAGTGCACCATCATAATCTTCATTTCTGGACCATTTTGGCAGTTGCAAAGCAACTATATTCATACTTGGTCCATTTCCCCTCAAAACCTCCAGGATCTTAGTCCCTCCATAGCTAAACACGCCAAACAACTTATTTGGCCAATAGCATATCCCTATTGACCACATTGAGTTGATGAAGTTTACTGCAGTAAACTTCAGAGGGTGGTAACCATTTAACCATAGCAGTTTTAACCGAGTTACCACCGTAGTTGAGACCTACCCTGGAGGAACTTACCACTAGACAATGTTTCCCAACCCTTGGCCTCTTGTTCATGCCAGTGCACGTGGTGACCACGACAATGGCGTGCCTATGCACGCGCTCTGTGTGCAGTGGCCACGTCTAGTGGCTGTTTGTGCTGGACCCCCTCCTCCTCTCGTCGTCTTCGCGCTCGTGAGCGTGTCCTCCAGCTGGCCCGTGTCGTCTCCGTCCCCCTAGACCCCTCTGCCCCTCCGGCAGCTTCCTCGCCGACGCAAACCGTCACGTGCCCATGAGCGTACAGTGGAGTTTTGGATCCGTTCATCACCGTCGTCTTCGTCCCTGCGCCCCCTTGGCCTCCTCTGCCTAGTGATCTCTCCCCTGTGCCTCCCTCATCGTTTGCCTCTGAGTCCATGCGCGCGAGCATGCGTTCGTGGCGCCGGACACGCGTCACCAGCGGTGGCAGCACGGCAGCTCCTCCCCGCGGCTATTTAAGCCATCCTCGGCCTCGTTCGAGCTCATCTCCCGCCTTGCCTCACTACCAGAGCCCCGCCTAGCCAACTCCTCGCACTCGAGGAGCTCTCTGTGGTCGCCATTGTCTCCATGGCCGCCGCCCCTGTCCACTCGGATTCCGGCGAACCGAAGCCCCTCTCCTCTGTCTTCCACCTCTAGTAGGTCACCCAACCACCATAGCCTCTCCCGCAGCCCTCCGTTAGTCATCGGAATCGCCATGGCATCGTCCTCTATCTTCCGTCGAAGCCCCGTCCGCCGCGGCCATGGTCCCGCCCTGCCCGAGTCTCCCTGATGTTCGTGTGGTGGTGGGACGGGTGCGCCTCGCCGTCCTGAGCACTCTGGCGGTCCAAGCTCCGTTGGAGGTGGCCCGATTGGCCGGGGCCAGCGTCGGGAGAAGGAGAGAGGAAGAAGAGAGGAGAGGAGAGAGAGAGAGGGAGTGGATAAGGTGGGACCCACCTGTCAGCCACACACGAGCCGGCCCCGCGTTTACCCAGGTACGCTGGCGTGGATAAGTGGAGGCGTAATCCTCTGATTATGTCTTTGCTTTCCAAAAGTGTACTTCTCTATTACGCGTTCTGTTTTTCTGTCCAGGCTCCTGTTTGAAAATCTTTTCATTGCAGATAGGTCCGTGGCAGAAAAACATCCATATCTTTTTATCCGTAGCTCCAAATGAGGTGATTCCAACGCTCACTTCTTTGTTTTGTCGAGCCCATTCTGCTGGTCATGCTTTCACTATGGTTTGACACTGTGAACATGACCATTATGCCCTTGCCCTTATTCAGCCCCCTCCGAGAGAGAACATTTCGTTCCGTGAGTTTCTCGCACTTTCTCCCGGTGATTTGTTCCACGCCAGGTAAGCCACAATATCCACTTGCATGATAGTCATGCAGTAGCCATGGTTTTCAACTTGAATCTTTATTAAATGTTTGCTTGTTGAAAAGATGGTTATCATTGTTCCGGTGATGTTTAGATTTGCATGTTCACTTTTGTGCTATGTTGTCTTGTACTCTATTACCATGTTCTACCTACTAGTCTTTCTTTTCATATGTTTATGCTTGCTAGTAGTACATGTTGATGTTGGAGATGGTCATGCTAGTCAGTATGCCATGCTCAGTGGATATGATTTATTATTGATATGGTGAATAGTTATGTGATACCCTCATGATTATGTTGTTCATGCATTTTATCATGGCTCAGCATATTTGCATTCAAGTTAACCGGATTAAATTGAACTTGAACAACTGTTGGCTGAGTCATGGTGCCGCTGAAACGATGCTGACCAGTGCAACCACGCTTACCGGTATGGGACGGTCCTAACTGGGTCTATTATCGTGCCTCTCGCCGGTGCCTCCAACGAGGGAACATTATGGGTGCGCGCTACCCTGATCAGGTAGGCGGACATAAGCATTGTGTGCCCGTTGTTGTTGTTATGTGCACATGTCCCCGTTTGGGACGGTATATTGTTTTGGGCCACGACGGTGGTTTGAGGTGTCTTGAGGTTGACACGGGGCTACCCATGACTTAGCCCAGTGGGGAGTGAGTCGGAGTGGCCGGGAGAGTGTCATGGAAGTAGAACGGTTTTGTCAGAACGCCATTGGTCCACCCGAATGGAAGTGCGAGGCCATGGGTTCCTTAGTGTGGGTACAGTGTACTAACCTCTGCAGAGTGTATATTAAATCTATCGATAGCCGCGCCCGCGGATAAGGGCCCAGTTCGAAAGTAGGGTACACCATGAGTCAACAGTAATAAGAATAACTTGATTAATGACAACCCCGGTTCGGTGATGAGATAAGTTGGTTGTGATCCCCGTAAGGATCACGGTTTGAGGCCAAGTGTTGGTCGTGGTTGTGATCGCCGCAAAGATCACCGTGGTATCGAGGATACCGAGTTGTTGGATATTCGTGATGTTGTGCGATAATCGTGGGTAAAGATCAAGCTCCTTGTGGTCATTTACTGATCGCTACGGTATTGTTTATACCAAACTTGATTTGATCCTGAGATGATCATGTGATGTCCGAGGTTGGTAAGTGATGCATGTGTCGGTTACGAGGTAACCCGAGCAGAATAAGTAGTGCATGATAGTGTCATCATGTTGCATGCTAGTATTGTCGGATTAATATGTTCATATTGTTCTAGCTGTATCATGTTTATGTTGGTCATGCCATGTTATTCTGATGATCTCATGTTAATTCCTGTTTAACCTGTAATTGCCATGTTGTTGTCTGTCTTGAATGCTTCTGGTTGTTGTGAGCTTGCAAGTACATTCAATGTACTGACTTGGCGTGTCATGCCAGTTTGCAGGTCATGCCGGATTTGATTGCTTGCTTGTCGTGGTTTCCGTTCGTGCGAGCTAGGATAAGCGTTCCAGCCAGAGTCCCTGCGGAGTGGAGTTCACCACCGTCGTCGTTGTTCTGCTGCTAGAATTCTTCCGCTGCATCGTGTTGTTCTACTGCTTGCATAGAGCAACAGTGGTTGGCGTAGTGTCACCGTGCCGATGTAACCTTTGTACCCAAATAGATTGTAATAAAGAGCTGGTTTGTTCTATGCTAAGCAGTGCCGTATTCCAGAAGACTTCATCTCGATCTCTGGGTTGGAATACGTGGCGTTCCGGTTTTCTGTGAGCCGGGTGCCACACGAAAACATTCCGGTGTCCGAATGTAACCTTCCAATATATCAATCTTTACCTCTCGACCATTTTGAGACTCCTCGTCATGTGCGTGATCTCATCCAGGACTCTGAACAACCTTCGGTCACCAAAACACATAACTCATATAATACCGATCGTCATCGAATGTTAAGCGTGCGGACCCTACCGGTTCGTGAACTATGTAGACATGACCGAGACACCTCTTTGGTCAATAACCAATGGCGGGACCTGGATTCTCATGTTGGTTCTCACATATTCTGCGCAGATCTTTATCGGTCGAACCGTAATGTCAATATAGTTATTCCCTTTGTCATCGGTATGTTACTTGCTCGAGATTCGATTGTCTGTATCTTCATACCTAGTTCAATCTCGTTACCGGAAAATCTCTTTACTCGTTCGGTAGTGCATCATCCCGTGACCAAATCATTACTCACATTGCTTGCAAGGCTTCATACGATGTGCATTACCGAGAGGGCCAAGAGATACCTCTCTGATATTCAGAGTGACAAATCCTAATCTCGATGTATGCCAACCTAACAAACACCTTTCGGAGATACTTGTAGAGCATCTTTATAATCACCCAGTTACGTTGTGACGTTTGATAGCACACAAGGCATTCCTCCAGTGTCCGGGAGTTGCATAATCTCATAGTTGGAGGAATATATATTTGACATGAAGAAAGCAGTAGCAATAAAACCAAATGATTATTTATGCTAAGCTAACGGATGAGTCTTGTCCATCACATTATTCTACTAATGATGTGATCCCGTTGTCAAATGACAACTCATGTCCATGGCTAGGAAACTTAACCATCTTTTGATCAACGAGCTAGTCTTGTAGAGGCATACTAGAGACATGTTATTTTGTCTATGTATCCACACATGTATCAAGTTTTTGGCTCTCATTCCTCTCTTTTTCTTTCTCTCTCCTCCTTTCTTCTTTGAGAGCTGCCACTGTGCACCCGGCTCCTCTCCCCTCTTTCTCTGGCGGCTTTGCTGGCCGGAGATGGAGCGGGAGAGGAGGCCGTTCTCCTCCTGTATATAGTAGCTTAGGACTGAGGCGTTTTCCTGGACTTCCCCTTTGGGTGACTGGCTTATGCCGTTGGAGTGCATCCCACCGTCGCATGCGTACAGCGCTCGGTGGTCGCCGGCGTCGTCCTCTGCTCTTCCTCCATGGTGGACGCGAAGGGAAGTTGACGGATCTGGCGCTAGCTGTTTGAATAAGTGCGCGGCTGCCTCAGATCGAGCTGATCCAGTGTCCTCCATATATTCTTCATGCTATCTCGGTGGCGGCAGTGGCACCTGCAGGAGAACACGGTGGGGCTCGAATCCTGGGGGCATGTTCTCGCTGGATCCTGGTCGGATCTGCAAAGGGATCTCCAACAAGTTGTTGTCTACAGCATCCATCATGGTGATGGAGAAGTGGCGGCACTCACAGGGGAAGATGGGCACTGCGGATGGGGTCCATGAGCAGAGCACACACGGCGGTGGATTTCGAGAGACTGTGGTGCCCTTCTTGGTTGCTGCCCGGTCTCTGACAACCTGCCGTATCCTCAGGTCGAAGGGCGACCATCTTCATTCCTCCCGGCTAAGATGCCAAAGGAGAGGCGGTCCTGCTTCATGGTGGAGTCTATGGAATGGAGTCATGGAGGTTTCGTTGGCCCAAGTGGTGCCGTCCCCGGCGCCGGCGAGGCTGAATCCATCGGGGTGCAGATTGTTTGGACCCGATTGCAATCTTCTTCCCTTGTTCGGGGTCTTGTTTGCATAATGCAGGGCCTAGTTTGTAATTTTTTGTTTCCATGGGGTCCTGTTGTAAAATGTACTATCATGCTTATCAATGGATGACTGGGTCCTTCTAGACCCTTTCCTTGTTCAAAAAAAAGTTTCCGGTTAATACAATTCTAGCATGAACAATAAACATTTATCATGAATAAGGAAATATAAAATACCAACTTTAATATTGCCTCTAGGGCATATTTCCTTCGGCGACTAGGGTTGGGAGAGGATCTGTCGGGAGGATATCCTTCCCTGGTGCTATGGCCCTAGGGGCTACCCTGTTGGGGAACGTAGTAATTTCAAAAAAATTCCTACGCACACGCAAGATCATGGTGATGACATAGCAACGAGAGGGGAGAGTGATGTCTACGTACCCTCGTAGACCGTTAAGCGGAAGCGTTATGACAACGCGGTTGATGTAGTCGTACGTCTTCATGATCCGACCGATCCAAGCACCGAACGTACGGCACCTCCGTGTTCAGCACACGTCCAGCTCGATGACATCCCCCGGGCTCCAATCCAGCGAAGCGTCGGGGATGAGTTCCTTCAGCACGACGGCGTGGTGACGATGATGATGTTCTATCGGCACAGGGCTTCGCCTAAACTCCGCGACGATATGACCGAGGTGGAATATGGTGGAGGGGGGCACCGCACACGGCTAAGGAACGATCCGTAGATCAACTTGTGTGTCTATGGGGTGCCCCCCTCCTCCGTATATAAAGGGGAGAGGAGGAGGGGGCCGGCCAAGAGGGGAGGCGCGCCCTAGGGAGGGCAAACCTACTCCAAGTAGGTTTGGCCCCCCTTTCCTATTAGGAGTAGGAGAGGGAAGGAAGAGAGGGGAGGGAAGAAGGAAAGGGGGGGCCGGCCCCCCTCCCAATTCGGATTGGGCTTGGGGGGGTGCCCCCTCCTTTCCTCCTTCTCCCTCCCTTCCACTAAGGCCCAATAAGGCCCATATACTTACCGGGGGGTTCCGGTAACCTCCCAGAACTCCGGTATAGTCCCAATCTCATCCGGAACCTTTTCGGTGTCTAAATATATCCGTCCAATATATCAATCTTTATGTCTCGACCATTTTGAGACTCCTCGTCATGTCCGTGATCACATCCGGGACTCCGAACAACCTTCGGTACATCAAAACTTATAAACTCATAATAAAACTGTCATCGTAACGTTAAGCGTGCGGACCCTACGGGTTCGAGAACTATGTAGACATGACCTAGAACTATTCTCGGTCAATAACCAATAGTGGAACCTGGATGTTCATATTGGTTCCTACATGTTCTACGAAGATCTTTATCGGTCAAACCGCATAACAACATACGTTGTTCCCTTTGTCGTCGGTATGTTACCTGCCCGAGATTCGATCGTTGGCATCCAATACCTAGTTCAATCTTGTTACCGGCAAGTCTCTTTACTCGTTCCGTAATACATCATTTCATAACTAACTCATTAGTTACAATGCTTGCAAGGCTTAGGTCATGAGTATTACCGAGAAGTCCCAGAGATACCTCTCCGACAAATGGAGTGACAAAACCTAATCTCGAATTATGCCAACTCAACATGTACCTTTGGAGACACCTGTAGAGCACCTTTATAATCACCCAGTTACGTTGTGACGTTTGGTAGCACACAAAGTGTTCCTCCGGTAAACGGGAGTTGCACAATCTCATAGTTGCAGGAACTTTGTATAAGTCATGAAGAAAGCAATAGCAACATACTAAACGATCAAGTGCTAGGCTAACAGAATGGGTCAAGTCAATCACATCATTCTCCTAATGATGTGATCTCGTTAATCAAATGACAACACATGTCTATGGTTAGGAAACATAACCATCTTTGATTAATGAGCTGGTCAAGTAGAGGCATACTAGTGACATTATGTTTGTCTATGTATTCACACATGTATCATGTTTCCGGATAATACAATTCTAGCATGAATAATAAACATTTATCATGATATGAGGAAATAAATAATAACTTTATTATTGCCTCTAGGGCATATTTCCTTCAGTCTCTCACTTGCACTAGAGTCAATAATCTAGTTCACATCACCATGTGATTAAAACCCATAGTTCACATCACCATGTGATCAACACCCATGTGATCAACACCCAAAGGGTTTACTAGAGTCAATAATCTAGTTCACATCGCTATGTGATTAACACCCAAAGAGTACTAAGGTATGATCATGTTTTGCTTGTGAGAGAAGTTTAGTCAACGGGTTTGTCACATTCAGAGCCGTATGTATTTTGCAAATATTCTATGTCTACAATGCTCTGGATGGAGCTACTCTAGCTAATTGCTCATGTTGGGGAACGTAGTAATTTCAAAAAAATTCCTACGCACACGCAAGATCATGGTGATGCATAGCAACGAGAGGGGAGAGTGTTGTCTACGTACCCTCGTAGACCGAAACGGAAGGGTTGACACAACGTAGAGGAAGTAGTCGTACGTCTTCCCGGTCCAACCGATCAGCAGGTATAGTTACCTCATCAAGTTCTACTTTCCTCCTACTCACTTCTTTCGAGAGAAACTCCTTCTCTAGAAAGGATCCATTCTTAGCAACGAATGTCTTGCCTTCGGATCTGTGATAGAAGGTGTACCCAACTGTCTCCTTTGGGTATCCTATGAAGACACATTTCTCCGATTTGGGTTCAAGCTTATCAGGTTGAAGCTTTTTCACATAAGCATCGCAGCCCCAAACTTTAAGAAAGGACAACTTTGGTTTCTTGCCAAACCATAGTTCATAAGGTGTCGTCTCAACGGATTTTGATGGTGCCCTATTTAATGTGAATGTGGCCGTCTCTAAAGCATAACCCCAAACGATAGTGGTAAATCTGTAAGAGACATCATAGATCGCACCATATCAAGTAAAGTACGATTACGACGTTGGGACACACCATTACGCTGTGGTGTTCCGGGTGGCGTGAGTTGCGAAACTATTCCGCATTGTTTCAAGTGTAGACAAAACTCATAACTCAAATATTCTCCTCCACGATCAGATCGTAGAAACTTTATTTTCTTATTACGATGATTTTCAACTTCACTCTGAAATTCTTTGAACTTTTCAAATGTTTCAGACTTATGCTTCATCAAGTAGATATACCCATATCTGCTTAAATCATCTGTGAAGGTGAGAAAATAACGATATCTGCCATGAGCCTCAACATTCATCGAACCACATACATGTGTATGTATGATTTCCAACAAATCTGTTGCTCTCTCCATAGTACCGGAGAATGGCGTTTTAGTCATCTTGCTCATGAGGCACGGTTCGCAAGTACCAAGTGATTCATAATCAAGTGGTTCCAAAAGTCCGTCAGTATGGAGTTTCTTCATGCGCTTTACACCGATATGACCTAAACGGCAGTGACACAAATAAGTTGCACTATCATTATCAACTCTGCATCTTTTGGCTTCAACATTATGAATATGTGTATCACTACTATCGAGATTCATCAAAAATAGACCACTCTTCAAGGGTGCATGACCATAAAAGATATTACTCATATAAATAGAACAACCATTATTCTCTGATTTAAATGAATAACCATCTCGCATCAAACAAGATCCAGATATAATGTTCATGCTCAACGCTGGCACCAAATAACAATTATTTCGGTCTAATACTAATCCCGAAGGTAGATGTAGAGGTAGCGTGCCGACCGCGATCACATCGACTTTGGAACCATTTCCCACGCGCATCGTCACCTCGTCCTTTGCTAGCGTTCACTTAATCTGTAGTCCCTGTTTCGAGTTGCAAATATTAGCAACAGAACCAGTATCAAATACCCAGGTGCTACTGCGAGCTCTAGTAAAGTACACATCAATAACATGTATATCACATATACCTTTGTTCACCTTGCCATCCTTCTTATCCGCCAAATACTTGGGGCAGTTCCGCTTCCAGTGACCAGTCTGCTTGCAGTAGAAGCACTCAGTTTCAGGCTTAGGTCCAGACTTGGGTTTCTTCTCTTGAGCAGCAACACGCTTGCTGTTCTTCTTGAAGTTCCCCTTCTTCTTCCCTTTGCCCTTTTTCTTGAAACTAGTGGTCTTGTTGACCATCAACACTTGATGCTCCTTCTTGATTTCTACCTCCGCAGCCTTTAGCATTGCGAAGAGCTCGGGAATTGTCTTATCCATCCCTTGCATATTATAGTTCATCACGAAGCTCTTGTAGCTTGGTGGAAGTGATTGGAGAATTCTGTCAATGACGCTATCATCCGGAAGAGTAACTCCCAGTTGAATCAAGTGATTACAATACCCAGACATCTTGAGTATATGCTCACTGACAGAACTATTCTCCTCCATCTTGCAGCTATAGAACTTATTGGAGACTTCATATCTCTCAATCCGGGCATTCTTCTGGAATATTAACTTCAACTCCTGGAACATCTCATATGCTCCATGATGTTCAAAACGTCGTTGAAGTCCCGGTTCTAAGCCGTAAAGCATGGCACATTGAACTATCGAGTAGTCATCAGCTTTGCTCTGCCAGACGTTCTTAACATCGTCAGTTGCATCAGCAGCAGGCCTGGCACCTAGCGGTGCTTCCAGGACATAACTTTTCTATGCAGCAATGAGGATAATCCTCAAGTTACAGACCCAGTCCGTGTAGTTGCTACCATCATCTTTCAACTTTGCTTTCTCAAGGAACGCATTAAAATTCAACGGAACAACAGCACGGGCCATCTATCTACAATCAATATAGACAAGCAAGATACTATCAGGTACTAAGTTCATGATAAATTTAAGTTCAATTAATCATATTACTTAAGAACTCCCACTTAGATAGACATCCCTCTAATCCTCTAAGTGATCACGTAATCCAAATTCAACTAAACCATAACCGATCATCACGTGAAATGGATTAGTTTTCAATGGTGAACATCTTATGTTGATCATATCTACTATATGATTTACGCTCGACCTTTCGGTCTCCGTGTTCCGAGGCCATATCTGCATATGCTAGGCTCGTCAAGTTTAACCCGAGTATTCTGCGTGTGCAAAACTGGCTTGCACCCGTTGTAGATGGACGTAGAGCTTATCACACCCGATCATCACGTGGTGTCTGGTCACGACGAACTTTGGCAACGGTGCATACTCAGGGAGAACACTTCTTGATAATTAGTGAGAGATCATCTTAAAATGCTACCGTCAATCAAAGCAAGATAAGATGCATAAAAGATAAACATCACATGCAATCAATATAAGTGATATGATATGGCCATCATCATCTTGTGCTTGTGATCTCCATCTTCGAAGCACCGTCATGATCACCATCGTCACCGGCGCGACACCTTGATCTCCATCGTAGCATCGTTGTCGTCTTGCCAATCTTATGCTTCTACGACTATCGCTACCGCTTAGTGATAAAGTAAAGCATTACAAGGTGATTGCATTGCATACAATAAAGCGACAACCATATGGCTCCTGCCAGTTGCCGATAACTCGGTTACAAAACATGATCATCTCATACAATAAAATTTAGCATCATGTCTTGACCATATCACATCACAACATGCCCTGCAAAAACAAGTTAGACGTCCTCTACATTGTTGTTGCAAGTTTTACGTGGCTGCTACGGGCTTAAGCAAGAACCAATCTCACCTACGCATCAAAACCACAACGATAGTTCGTCAACTTGGTGTTGTTTTAACCTTCGCAAGGACCGGGCGTAGCCACACTCGGTTCAACTAAAGTTGGAGAAACTGACACCCGCTAGCCACCTGTGTGCAAAGCACGGCGGTAGAACCAGTCTCGCGTAAGCGTACGTGTAATGTCGGTCTGGGCCGCTTCATCCAACAATACCGCCGAACCAAAGTATGACATGCTGGTAAGCAGTATGACTTATATCGCCCACAACTCACTTGTGTTCTACTCGTGCATATAACATCAAACCATAAAACCAGGCTCGGATGCCACTGTTGGGGAACGTAGTAATTTCAAAAAATTCCTACGCACACGCAAGATCATGGTCATGCATAGCAACGAGAAGGGAGAGTGTTGTCTACGTACCCTCGTAGACCGAAGCGGAAGCGTTGACACAACGTAGAGGAAGTAGTCGTACGTCTTCCCGGTCCAACCGATCCAAGCACCGTTACTCCGGCACCTCTGAGTTCTTGACACACGTACAGCTCGATGACGCACCCCGGGCTCCGATCCAGCAAAGCTTCAGGGAGGAGTTTCGTCAGCACGATGGCGTGGTGACAATCTTGATGTTCAACCGTCGCAGGGCTTCGCCTAAGCACCGCTACAATATGACCGAGGTGTAATATCGTGGAGGGGGGCACTACACACGGCTAAGGAACGATCACGAAGATCAACTTGTGTGTCTTAGGGTGCCCCCCTGCCCCCGTATATAAAGGAGCCAAGGGGAGGGGCGGCCGGCCAAGGAGGGGCGCGCCAGGGGGGAGTCCTACTCCCACCGGGAGTAGGACTCCCTTTCTTTCCTAGTTGGAGAAGGAGAAGGGGGGAAAGAGGAGGAAGAGGGGAAGGAAAGGGGGGGCGCCGCCCCCCTTCCCTTGTCCTATTCGGACTAGGAAGGGGAGGGGCGCGCGGCCACCTCCTGCCTCCTTCTCTCTTCTCCCTCAAGGCCCATGTAGGCCCAATAACTCCCCCGGGGGGTTCCGGTAACCCCCCGGTACTCCGATAAAATGCCGATTTCACCCGCAACGATTCCGATGTCCAAATATAGGCTTCCAATATAGCGATCTTTATGTCTCGACCATTTCGAGACTCCTCGTCATGTCCATGATCACATCCGGGACTCCGAACAAACTTCAGTACATCAAAATACATAAACTCATAAAGAAACTGTCATCGTAACTTTAAGCGTGCGGACCCTACGGTTCGAGAACAATGTAGACATGACCGAGACACGTCTCCGGTCAATAACCAATAGCGGGACATGGATGCCCATATTGGTTCCTACATATTCTACGAAGATCTTTATCGGTCAGACCGCATAACAACATACGTTGTTCCCTGTCATCGGTATGTTACTTGCCCGAGATTCGATCGTCGGTATCCAATACCTAGTTCAATCTCGTTACCGCCAAGTCTCTTTACTCGTTCCATAATACATTATATCGCAACTAACTCATTAGTTGCAATGCTTGCAAGGCTTAAGTGATGTGCATTACCGAGAGGGCCCAGATACCTCTCCGACATTCGGAGTGACAAATCCTAATCTCGAAATACGCCAACCCAACAAGTACCTTTGGAGACACCTGTAGAGCACCTTTATAATCACCCAGTTACGTTGTGACGTTTGGTAGCACACAAAGTGTTCCTCCGGTAAACGGGAGTTGCATAATCTCATAGTCATAGGAACATGTATAAGTCATGAAGAAAGCAATAGCAACATACTAAACGATCAGGTGCTAAGCTAACGGAATGGGTCATGTCAATCAGATCATTCAACTAATGATGTGATCCCGTTAATCAAATAACAACTCTTTGTCCATGGTTAGGAAACATAACCATCTTTGATTAACAAGCTAGTCAAGTAGAGGCATACTAGTGACACTCTATTTGTCTATATATTCACACATGTCTTATGTTTCCGGTTAATACAATTCTAGCATGAATAATAAACATTTATCATGATATAAGGAAATAAATAATAACTTTATTATTGCCTCTAGGGCATATTTCCTTCAGCTCCCACTTTCAATATGTATCCAGATTAGGACTTAGAGTCATCTGGATCAGTGCCAAAACTTGTATCGACGTAACCCTTTACGACAAACCTTTTGTCACCTCCATAATCGAGAAACATATCCTTATTCCACTAAGGATAATTTTGACCAATGTCCAGTGATCTACTCCTAGATCACTATTGTACTCCCTTGCCAAACCAGGGCAGAGTATACAATAGGTCTGGTCCATAGCATGGCATACTTTTATAGAACCTATGACTGAAGCATAGGGAATGACTTCCATTGTCTTTCTATTTTCTGCTGTGGTCAAGATTTGAGTCTTACTCAATTTCACACCTTGTAACACAGGCAAGAAACTCTTTCTTTGACTGTTCCATTTTGAACTACTTCAAAATCTTGTCAAGGTATGTACTCATTGAATTTTTTTTCAAGCGTCTTGATCTATCTCTATAGATCTTGATGCTCAATATGTAAGCAGCTTCACCGAGGTCTTTCTTTGAAAAAACTCCTTTAAAACTCTCCTTTATGCTTTGCAGAATAATTCTACATTATTTCCGATCAACAATATGTCGTTCACATATACTTATCAGAAATGTTGTAGTGCTCCCACTCACTTTCTTGTAAATACACGCTTCACCGCAAGTCTGTATAAAACTATATGCTTTGATCAACTCATCAAAGCATATATTCCAACTCCGAGATGCTTGCACCAGTCCATAGATGGATCGCTGGAGCTTGCACACTTTGTTAACACCTTTAGGATTGACAAAACCTTCTGGTTGTATCATATACAACTCTTCTTAAATAAATCCATTAAGGAATGCAGTTTTGTCTATCCATTTGCCAGATTTCATAAAATGCGGCAATTGCTAACATGATTCAGACAGACTTAAGCATAGATACGAGTGAGAAACTCTCATCGTAGTCAACACTTTGACCTTGTCGAAAACCTTTTGCGACAATTCTAGCTTTGTAGATAGTAACACTACTATCAGCGTCCGTCTTCCTCTTGAAGATCCATTTATTCTTAATGACTCACCGATCATCGGGCAAGTCAATCAAAGTCTACACTTTGTTCTCATACATGGATCATATCTCAGATTTCATGGCCTCAAGCCATTTCGCGGAATCTGGGCTCATCATCGCTTCCTCATAGTTCATAGGTTTGTCATGGTCAAGTAACATGACCTCCAGAACAGGATTACCGTACCACTCTGGTGCGGATCTCACTCTGTTTTACCTACGAGGTTCGGTAGTAACTTGATCTGAAGTTACATGATCATCATCATTAGCTTCCTCACTAATTGGTGTAGTAGTCACAGGAACAGATTTCTGTGGTGAACTAATTTCCAATTCGGGAGAAGGTACAAATTACCTTATCAAGCTCTACTTTCCTCCCACTCACTTCTTTTGAGAGAAACTCCTTCCCTAGAAAGGATCCATTATTAGCAACGAATGTTTTTCCTTCGGATCTGTGATAGAAGGTGTACCCAACAGTTTCCTTTGGGTATTCTATGAAGACGCACTTCTCCGATTTGGGTTCGAGCTTATCAGGTTGAAAACCTTTTTCATATAAGCATCGCAACTCCAAACTTTAAGAAACGACAACTTAGGTTGACTGCTAAACCATAGTTCATACGGTGTCGTCTCAACGGATTTAGATGGTGCCCTATTAAACATGAATGCAACTGTCTCTAATGCATAACCCCATAATGATATTGGTAAATCGGTAAGAGACATCATAGATCGCACCATATCTAGTAAAGTATGATTACGACGTTCAGACACACCATTTCTTTGTGGTGTTCCAGGTGGCGTGAGTTGCGAAACTATTCCGCATTGTTTCAAATGTAAACCAAACTCGTAACTCAAATATTCTCCTCCACGATCAGATCGTAGAAACTTTATTTTCTTGTTACGATGATTTTCCACTTCACTCTGAAATTCTTTGAACTTTTCAAATGTTTCAGACTTGTGTTTCATTAAGTAGATATACCCATATCTGCTCAAATCATCTGTGAAGGTGAGAAAATAACGATATCTGCCACGAGATTCAACATTCATCGGACCACATACATCTGTATGTATGATTTCCAACAAATCTTTGCTCTCTCCATAGTACCGGAGAATGGTGTTTTAGTCATCTTGCCCATGAGGCACGGTTCGCAAGTACCAAGTGATTCATAATCAAGTGATTCCAAAAGTCCATCAGTATGGAGTTTCTTCATGCGCTTTACACTGATATGACCTAAACGGCAGTGCCACAAATAAGTTGCACTATCATTATCAACTCTGCATCTTTTGGCTTCAACATTATGAATATGTGTATCACTACTATCGAGATTCAATAAAAATAGACCACTCTTCAAGGGTGCATGACCATAAAAGATATTACTCATATAAATAGAACAACCATTATTCTCTGATTTAAATGAATAACCGTCTCGCATCAAACAAGATCCAGATATAATGTTCATGCTCAATGTTGGCACCAAATAACAATTATTCAGGTCTAAAACTAATCCCGAAGGTAGATGTAGAGGTAGCGTGCCGACCGCGATCACATCGACTTTGGAACCGTTTCCCACGCGCATCGTCACCTCGTCCTTTGCTAGCGTTCACTTAATCTGTAGTCCCTGTTTCGAGTTGCAAATATTAGCAACAGAACCAGTATCAAATACCCAGGTGCTACTACGAGCTCTAGCTAGGTACACATCAATAACATGTATATCACATATACCTTTGTACACTTTGCCATCCTTCTTATCCGCCAAATACTTTGGGCAGTTCTGCTTCCAGTGACCAGTTTGCTTGCAGTAGAAGCACTCAGTTTCAGGCTTAGGTCCAGACTTGGGTTTCTTCTCTTGAGCAGCAACTTGCTTGCCGTTCTTCTTGAAGTTCCCCTTCTTCTTCCCTTTGCCCTTTTTCTTGAAACTAGTGGTCTTGTTGACCATCAACACTAGATGCTCCCTCTTGATTTCTACCTCCCCAGCCTTTAGCATTGCGAAGAGCTCGGGAATTGTCTTGTTCATCCCTTGCATATTATAGTTCATCACGAAGCTCTTGTAGCTTGGTGGCAGTGATTGGAGAATTCTATCAATGACGCTATCATCCGGAAGATTAACTCCCAGTTGAATCAAGTGATTATTATACCCAGACATTTTGAGTATGTGCTCACTGACAGAACTATTCTCCTCCATCTTGCAGCTGTAGAACTTATTGGAGACTTCATATCTCTCAATCCGGGCATTTGCTTGAAATATTACTTCAACTCCTGGAACATCTCATATGCTCCATGACGTTCAAAACGTCGTTGAAGACCCGGCTCTAAGCCGTAAAGCATGGCACACTGAACTATAGAGTAGTCATCAGCTTTGCTCTGCCAGACGTTCACAACGTCTGGTGTTGCTCCTGCAGCAGGCCTGGCACCCAGCGGTGCTTCCAGGACGTAATTCTTCTGTGCAGCAATGAGGATAATCCTCAAGTTACGGACCCAGTCCGTGTAATTGCTACCATCATCTTTCAACTTTGCTTTCTCAAGGAACGCATTAAAATTCAACGGAACAACAGCACGAGCCATCTATCTACAACAAACATAGACAAGCAAAATACTATCAGGTACTAAGTTCATGATAAATTTAAGTTCAATTAATCATATTACTAGAGAACTCCCACTTAGACAGACATCTCTCTAGTCATCTAAGTGATCACGTGATCCAAATCAACTAAACCATAACCGATCATCACGTGAGATGGAGTAGTTTTCAATGGTGAACATCTCTATGTTGATCATATCTACTATATGATTCACGCTCGACCTTTCGGTCTCCATGTTCCGAGGCCATATCTGCATATGCTAGGCTCGTCAAGTTTAACCTGAGTATTCTGCGTGTGCAAAACTGGCTTGCACCCGTTGTAGATGGACGTAGAGCTTATCACACCCGATCATCACATGGTGTCGCACGACGAACTTTGGCAACGGTGCATACTCAGGGAGAACACTTCTTGATAATTTTTAGTGAGAGATCATCTTAAAATGCTACTGTCAATCAAAGCAAAATAAGATGCATAAAGGATAAACATCACATGCAATCAATATACGTGATATGATATGGCCATCATCATCTTGTGCTTGTGATCTCCATCTCTGAAGCACTGTCGTGATCACCATCGTCACCGGCGCGACACCTTGATCTCCATTGTATCAACATTGTCGTTTACGCCATCTATTGCTTCTACGACTATCGCTACCGCTTAGTGATAAAGTAAAGCAATTATAGGGCGTTTGCATTTCATACAATAAAGCGACAGCCATATGGCTCCTGCCAGTTGCCGATAACTTCGGTTACAAAACATGATCATCTCATACAATAAAATATAGCATCACGTCTTGACCATATCACATCACAACATGCCCTGCAAAAAAAAGTTAGACGTCATCTACTTTGTTGTTGCAAGTTTTACGTGGCTGCTATGGGATGAGCAAGAACCGTTCTTACCTACGCATCAAAACCACAATGATAGTTCGTCAAGTTGGTGATGTTTTAACCTTCGCAAGGACCGGGCGTAGCCATACTCGGTTCAACTAAAGTTGGAGAAACTGACACCTGCTAGTCACCTATGTGCAAAGCACGGTGGTAAAACCAGTCTTGCGTAAGCGTACGCATAATGTCAGTCCGGGCCGCTGCATCCAACAATACCGCCGAACCAAACGATGACATGCTGGTAAGCAGTATGACTTGTATCGCCCACAACTCACTTGTGTTCTACTCGTGCATATAACATCAAAGCATAAAACCTGGCTCTGATACCACTGTTGGGGAACGTAGTAATTTCAAAAAAATTCTTACGCACACGCAAGATCATGGTGATGACATAGCAACGAGAGGGGAGAGTGATGTCTACGTACCCTCGTAGACCGTTAAGCGGAAGCGTTATGACAACGCGGTTGATGTAGTCGTACGTCTTCACGATCCGACCGATCCAAGCACAGAACGTACGGCACCTCCGTGTTCAGCACACGTCCAGCTCGATGACGTCCCCCGGGCTCCATTGCAGCGAAGCGTCGGGGATGAGTTCCATCAGCACGATGGCGTGGTGACAATGATGATGTTCTATCGGTGCAGGGCTTCGCCTAAACTCCGCGACGATATGACCGAGGTGGAATATGGTGGAGGGGGGCACCGCACACGGCTAAGGAACGATCCGTAGATCAACTTGTGTGTCTATGGGGTGCCCCCTCCTCCGTATATAAAGGGGGAGAGGAGGAGGGGGCCGGCCAAGAGGGGAGGCGCGCCCTAGGGGGGGCAAACCTACTCCAAGTAGGTTTGGCCCCTGAGGGAGTCCTGGACTAGGGGGTGTCCGGACAGCCGGACTATCATCGTCCGCCGGACTCCAAGACTACGAAGATACAAGATTGAAGACTCCGTCCCGTGTCTGGATGGGACTTTCCTTGGCGTGGAAGGCAAGCTTGGCAATACGGATATGTAGATCTCCTACCATTGTAACCGACTCTGTGTAACCCTAGCCCTCTCCGGTGTCTATATAAACCGGAGGGCTTTAGTCCGTAGGACATAACCTCCATTACAACAATCATACCATAGGCTAGCTTCTAGGGTTTAGCCTCCTCGATCTCGTGGTAGATCCACTCTTGTAATACACATCATCAATATTAATCAAGCAGGACGTAGGGTTTTACCTCCATCAAGAGGGCCCGAACCTGGGTAAAACATCGTGTCCCTTGTCTCCTGTTACCATCCGCCTAGACGCACAGTTCGGGACCCCCTACCCGAGATCCGCCGGTTTTGACACCGACATTGGTGCTTTCATTGAGAGTTCCTCTGTGTTGTCACTGATAGGCTCGATGGCTTCTCCAATCAACAACGCCGTCCAGGGTGAGACTTTTCTCCCCGGACAGATCTTCGTATTCGGCGGCTTCGCACTGCGGGCCAACTCACTTGGCCATCTGGAGCAGATCGAAAGCTACGCCCCTGGCCATCAGGTCAGGTTCGGAAGCCTAAACTTCACGGCCGACATCTGCGGGGACTTGATCTTCGACGGACCCGAGCCACAGCCGAGCGTGACGCGTTGTCTCGATGGGCATGATTTAACTCTGCTGCCGGACAGTGCCTTGGTGGCCGCACACGAATCCGGTCCGGCCCTCAGTCCGGAGCCGATCGCCCAGTTCGAGGACCGGTGGCTGGACACCGCCTCGGGGGCTGCAACTTCCACGGCGATGGAGCCGAACACTAACCTCGTCCCCTGCAAAGCTCGTAGCTCCGAGCTGTCGGACTCCTTGCCGGACTCCGAACCTCCCGCGCCCCTGCCAATCGAATCTGATTGGGCGCCGGTCATGGAGTTCACCGCCGCGGACATCTTCCAACACTCGCCCTTTGGCGACATCCTAAATTCGCTAAAACATCTCTCGCTTTCTGGAGAGACCTGGCCGAACTATGGCCAGGATGTTTGGGATGCGGACGACGAAGAAATTCAGAGCCCACCCACCACCCACTTTGTAGCCACTGTCGACGATCTAACCGACATGCTAGACTACGACTCCGAAGACATCGACGGTATGGACGACGATGCCGGAGACGAACAGGAACCAGCGCCTACAGGGCACTGGAAGACCACCTAGTCATATGACATATACATGGTGGACACCCCAAAAGATGGGGACGACGAAGAAGTAGCGGAGGTAGATTCCTTAAAGAAACAGACCAAGCGCCGGCGTCAGCGGCGCCGCTCTAAATCCCGCCACAGCAAGAATGGAGATTCCGGCACAGGAGATAATAACACTCCAGACAGTGCCGAAGACAATCCCCTCCAGCAAGATTCAGTGCAGGAGGATGCAGAAGCAAGCCCTCGCGAGAGAGCGGCAGACGAAGAGGTCGAGGATGATAATTACATACCTCCCTCCGAAGACGAGGCAAGCCTCAACGACGACGAATTCGTCATGCCAGAGGATCCCGTCGAACAAGAGCGTTTTAAACACAGGCTTATCGCCACAGCAAATAGCCTAAATAAAAAGCAACAGCAGCTTCAAGCTGATCAGGACCTGCTGGCCGATCGATGGACCGAGGTCCTCGCGGCCGAAGAGTATGAACTCAAACGCCCCTCCAAGAGCTACCCAAAACGCCCCTCCAGCGCACAATACGGCCGATCGACCACCCCGTCGTCGGGACAGGGAGGCATCCAGGCCCTCCACCAAGACCGTACCCCGGCACCGCTCCAAAAGCGTGAAGCCAAGAGGGAACGCGCCGGACTTGCGAGATATATTGGAGGACAAAGCAAGGCAATCCAGATCCATCTACGGATCACGTGGGCGCCCCACGACCCACGACGAATACCGTCGCGCCGGATACAACAACCCCGGCCGGGCCGAACACAGCAGACAACGCTCACTCGAGCTACGTCGTGATATTGCTCAATATAGAGGTGCCGCGCACCAGCTATGCTTCACTGATGAAGTAATGGATCATCAAATCCCTGAAGGGTTTAAACCCGTAAACATTGAATCCTACGATGGCACAACAGACCCCGCGGTTTGGATTGAAGATTATCTCCTTCACATCCATATGGCCCGCAGTGACGATCTCCACGCCATCAAATACCTCCCACTCAAGCTTAAAGGACCAGCTCGGCATTGGCTTAACAGCTTGCCCGCAGAGTCAATTGGGTGTTGGGAAGACCTGGAAGCCACATTCCTCGACAATTTCCAGGGCACATATGTGCGACCACCAGACTCCGATGACCTAAGCCACATAATTCAGCAGCCAGACGAATCGGCCAAACAGTTCTGGACACGGTTCTTGACAAAGAAAAACCAAATCGTCGACTGTCCGGATGCAGAGGCCCTTGTAGCCTTCAAACATAACATCCGTGACGAGTGGCTAGCCCGGCACCTAGGACAGGAAAAGCCGAAATCCATGGCAGCCCTCACATCATTAATGACCTGCTTTTGTGCGGGAGAGGATAGCTGGCTAGCTCGCAGCAACAACCTTAGTAAAAATTCTGGCAGTCCGGATACTAAGGACCACAATGGCAGGTCGCGTCGAAGCAAAAATAAACGCCGTATTAACGGCGACGACAATGTGGATACGGCATTCAACGCCGGATTCCGAGGCTCTAAAACCAGTCAGCGGAAGAAGCCATTCAAAAGAACCACTCCGGGTCCGTCCAATTTGGACCGAATCCTCGACCGCTTATGCTAGATACATGGCACCCCCGAAAAGCCAGCTAAACACACCAACAGAGACTGTTGGGTATTCAAGCAGGCAGGCAAGTTAATTGCCGAACACAATGACAAGGGGCTGCATAGCGATGACGAGGAAGAGACCCGGCCGCCGAACAGTAGAGGACAGAAGGGTTTCCCCCCACAAGTGCGGACGGTGAACATGATATACGCAACCCATATACCCAAGAGGGAGCGGAAGCGTACACTAAGGGACGTATATGCGATGGAGCCAGTCGCCCCTAAGTTCAATCCATGGTCCTCTTGCCCGATCACTTTCGATCGAAGAGACCATCCGACCAGTATCCGCCACGGCGGATTCGCCGCATTGGTTTTAGACCCAATCGTCGATGGATTTCACCTCACAAGAGTCCTGATGGACGGCGGCAGTAGCCTGAACCTGCTTTATCAGGACACAGTGCGCAAGATGGGCATAGACCCCTCAAGGATTAAACCTACAAAGACGACCTTTAAAGGCGTCATACCAGGTGTTGAGGCCAATTGTACAGGCTCAGTCACACTGGAAGTGGTCTTCGGATCCCCGGACAATTTCCGGAGCGAGGAGTTAATCTTCGACATAGTTCCATTCCGCAGCGGCTATCACGCTCTGCTCGGATGAACCGCGTTTGCAAAATTCAACGCGGTGCCGCATTACGCATACCTCAAGCTCAAGATGCCAGGCCCTCATGGAGTCATCACGGTCAACGGAAATACGGAACGCTCCCTCCGAACAGAGGAACATACAGCGGCTCTCGTGGCAGAAGTACAGAGTAGCCTTCTAAGGCAATTTTTGAGTCCGGCCGTTAAACGGCCGGACACGGCCAAACGCGCCCGGAGCAACATCAATCAAGACCACCTGGCACGTTCCGAGCACGCGTAGCAATGCGGCCCCAACCCCAGCCCTCGCATGATTGCAAGACCAACCCTCCGCGTACATCATTACGCTCTGGAGATACCATGGGCCTGGGGGGAGGGGCACGACCACAATAGCCCCAGAGTGCGGCTCGACCACACCAGGGGCTCACAAGTGTGTCACCTTTTTTTTATTTTTCTTCTTTGTATACACAGGACTCCGTTCACCAGAGGTTCTGTCCGGCGGCGAACCCGCCGAACTCATGATGCAACAGTCAGGGAGGGAAGAAGGTTGCGACGAACACTCAGGTGGTCTCTATTACGAGCATTAAATTCGATTATATACACCAGTCTGCAGCCCACCCCTGGAGGGGGACATGTTTATTTAGTCCAATCCCTTGCTTACCGCACTATTTGTATCCTTCCGCACTCATAGCAGAATTCCTTGAATAGATAATGCAGCATCTTTTGCCTGTTATTGCATTACTTTACACATATGTTTATTTATGACATCTTGCACCCGTATATTTTGGTACGGCCGAATACACCAGGGGCTTACGTTCCCCGCATTATGGTGTGATAAGTCCGAACACTTTCACAAGTGCGGCACCCCGAACTTATAGCATTATATGAATCGGCTCCGAATCATGTCTTGGGTCAATAGTTGGGTTTGCCCGGCTCCCACGTTTTGGTGCGTTACGTTCCGTTCTGTCGGCTAAGGTGGCACTGGGAGAACCACTGCGATTGCGCCCCGGTTGAGCTGGGCGAGCGCCTTAGTGGAGAAAGCTAAAACTGACTGGCATGATAAGGCGAGAGACTGGTCGCTGTTCGAGAGGTCTTTTCGGATCCCTAAAGACTCATGCCGCTTCGAGCGAAGTACCAGATAATGTCCGACGAAGGCGTGGATAGCTCCCCGAATTCGGTCTTCCGAATACTAAGGGCTTCGCCAAAATTTAAAATTATAGAATTCTATGGCTAAGTGAGAGTGTTCAAGCATTATAAGTCCGGTTGCCTTGTTCGTTATGTTGAGCGCCTCCCTAGATGGACCCAAAAATGGGAACAAGAGTGCTCAAGTTATCCCGAACACCCCAGCACTTGCGGCTCGGGGGCTGAAGCCAACGACTTGCCATCTCTCAGATTTTATAAACGGCCGCACAGAAGGTAATATTATAAATTAAACAAGCGTTGCTTAAGCGCATATGAACAAAGTTTTCAGCGCACAGGATAATACATAGCGAGTTTTACTCAATAATTACATCTCTAGGGCACTCATCCGCAATATTGCGGGCACCACTCAGGACAGTCTTATAGTACATTTCGGGCGTACGATACTCCTTGCCCGCTGGCGGCGGGTCAGTAAGAAGCCTCTCCGCATCCAGCCTACCCCAGTGCACCTTTGCGCGGGCAAGGGCCCGACGAGCACCTTCAATACAGGCGGAGCGCTTGACGACCTCCACCCAGGGGCACGCATCCACCAGCCACCGCACGAGGCCGAAGTAGCTCCTAGGCATGACCTGTCCAGGCCACAACCGGACTATGAGGCCCTTCATGGCCTCCTCAGCCGCCTTGTGGAGCTCGACCAGCTGCTTCAGCTGGTCGCTAGGGGGCACCGGATGGCCGGCCTCAGCGTACTGAGACCAGAAGACCTTCTCCGTTGAGCTCCCCTCCTGGCCACGGTAGAATGCAGCGGCATCGGATACACTGCACGGAGAATCTGCAAACGCCCCTGGAGAGCTCCGAATTCGGGTAAGTGTCAGGTAGTTTACATTAACATGCTTGCTTTGCATGAAAAATGCCTTACCCGCCGCTATCTTCTTCACATCTTCAACCTCCTGAAGGGCCTTACGGGCCTCGGCCTTGGCGGACTTGGCACTTTCGAGAGCCGAGGCGAGCTCGGACTCTCGAGTCTTGGAGTCGCGCTCCAAACTCTCATGCTTCTCCATGAGAGCCTGGAGATCTTGCCGCACTTCCGCCACCCCGCGCCTCCTGCTTCTCTCGCTCGGCCCGTTCCACGGCTGCATTGCGTTCGGCCGCGGACACAGCCTCCTTCAGGGTTGCCACCTCCTTAGTGGCCCCTACAGTACCCACTTTATCCTTGTCATTTTCATTGCAACCTAAATCCTTTTCTGTAAGGTAAATCTTTAAAGTGGTGTTACTCACCTTCTTTGTCCTCGAGCTGCTTTTTGGCACGGCCGAGCTCTTGCTCGGACCGCTCGAGATCCTGCTTCAATGCACCGACCTCCGCAGTCAGTGCGGCAGACGTCAGCAGCGCAGCCTGCAAACCCATATTGACATATTTTTTAAGCAACCCTGCGTATATCGTTTTAGATCCTCAGTCCGGCTTTTCTTTCCGAACGCCGAACTAAGCATCAGGGGCTACTGTCTATGCGGTATTACATTACATAATTTTAACTTCTTACCTCAAAGCCAGTTAGAAGGCTGCTGCAGGCTTCGGTCAGCCCACTCTTGGCGAGCTGAACCTTCTGAATCACCGCACTCATGATAGTGCGGTGTTCTTCCTCGATGGAAGCGCCTTTGAGCACCTCCAGCAAGTTGTCCGGCGCCTCCGGTTGGACGGGGGCCGCCGGTGTTACAGTCTTGCCCTTCTTGCGAAGGGGCCGCCTGCCGGACTCTGGAACCACTACGGGTTCCGGCGTAGAGTCCGGCGCAAAGTCCGGGAGGCTGCCTTGCGGCGCCTCCGGAGCCTCCTCCCGATGGGTCCCTTCCCAGGATCCCACCTCGGCGTCCTCAGCGGCGCGAGGGGTGGAGGCAGTCGTAATGGATTCCACATCCGACGCAACCAACGACCCGCTCGACGAAGCAGGGAGATCATCGTCGGCCGGACTGCAGGCAGTATGCGGCGTTAGAAGGACACTATGTGACAAAAAGAAATTGCAGATCATTCAAGGATCCGGGTACTTACGATCTCGCTTGAGGCCTGGCCCTCGAGGGCCACTCTTCATTGCCAACGTTGGTGTTGACGGAACTGTCCGGGGGAATAGTTCTTCCCCTCTTGGACCCTTCGGCCTCCCCTGTTGGGGAGGCCTTCCTCTTTCTCTCTCCCTCCTCTGGGAGAGGGCCTTCTTCCTCCTCCTCATCCTCGGGAGAGGAATCCGCCTCGGAGTCATCGGACACCTGAAAATGGGTACTCTTTCGAGTACCCGTGGCCACCTTCTTGGCCTTCTTCTCCGGCACCACGTGCGGTGCCGGAACCAACAGCCCCGCCGGACGGGCGTCCGCTGGGTCTTCTGGCATGGGAGCCGGGCAAACGAGCTGCTCGGCCTTCTTCATCCATTCCTGTCAAAGGAGAAGGGAGATTAAAACCGGCTTAGGGTCGAACTATTAACAACAAGTGTCCCGTAAAGGGGTAGAATCACTTACCTCGTCAGCTGGATGCTGCGAGTGGAATCCGCGATCTTCCGTCGCGGATGCGGGGGCTTCGGTGCCCTTAAACAGCACCCTCCAGGCGCCTTCGTACGTTGTGTCGAAGAGCCCGCTCAGCGCCTGGTGCTGTTCCGGATCGAACTCCCACAGATTGAATGCCCGTTCTTGGCATGGGAGAATCCGGCGGACGAGCATGACTTGGACCATGTTAACCAGCCTGAGCTTCTTGTTCACCAGCTTCTGGATACAGGCTTGGAGTCCCGTCAGCTCCTTCGAATTGCCCCACAGCAAGCCCTTCTCTTTCCAGGAGGTGAGCTGCGTGGGGATACCAGATATGAACTCGGGGGCCGCCGCCCATGAAGGGTCGCGCGGCTCGGTGATATAGAACCACCCCGACTGCCACCCCTTGACGGATTCCATGAAGGCCCCTTCGAACCGAAGGACGTTGGGCATCTTGCCCAACATGGCGCCTCCGCACTCCGCTTGAGTGACCTTCACTACCTTCGGCTTGACATTAAATGTCTTGAGCCACAAGCCGAAGTGGGGCTGGATGCAGAGGAAGGCCTCGCACATGACGATAAACGCCGAGATGTTGAGGATGAAGTTCGGCGCCAGATCATGGAAATCCAGGCCGTAGTAGAACATGAGCCCCCGACAAAGGGGTGAAGTGGAAAGCCCAGTCCGCGGAGGAAGTGGGGGAGGAAAACGACCCTCTCATGGGGCCCGGGGGTGGGGATGAGCTGCCCCTCGTCGGGCAGCCGGTGCGCGACGTCGCCGGAAAGGTATCCGGCGCTGTGCAGCTTTGTGATGTGCTCATCCTTAACGGTGGAGGCCAGCCATTTACCTCCCGCTCCGTACATGATTGGAGAAGGTCGAGGCGAGATGTGCGAACTTGGGCGCTGGAGCTCGAGTGCGCGGAGATGGATAAGCAAAGGAGGAAGAAGGCGTAGGTGAAAAGGTGAATCCTTATCCCTTATATATAGGCAGACGAAGACTATGCGTCCCCACTAGCCTGGTAAAACTCGCTTATCTCCCAAGCGCCACCATCAATGGCGCGGTTGGGTTACCCACGTCCGTATTGATGAGAATCCTGGAATAAGGGCAACACGAGCTCTGCTTCGCCAAGACGTGCCAAGGAAACTGCTTCGCTAAACGCGCTGAGGTGGTATAATAAAAAACGATTCAAGTAAAGGCTTGGTAGTGGTGTGACATCATGCCGCAAAATACGTCAGCAGATCGAACTTGCGTACATATTATTCTCTCTACGGTGGAATGTGGAATTTATTTTGCAGAGCCGGACACTATCCTGGTGTTCACAATCTTCTCTGGATTATTCAAAGGAGGAACCCGCCTTGCAATGCCGAACATTATGCGCGCCGGACTCATCGTCATTGAAGCCAGGTTCAGGGGCTACTGAGGGAGTCCTGGACTAGGGGGTGTCCGGACAGCCGGACTATCATCGTCCGCCGGACTCCAAGACTACAAAGATACAAGATTGAAGACTCCGTCCCGTGTCCGGATGGGTCTTTCCTTGGCATGGAAGGCAAGCTTGGCAATACGGATATGTAGATCTCCTACCATTGTAACCGACTCTGTGTAACCCTAGCCCTCTTCGGTGTCTATATAAACCGGAGGGCTTTAGTCCGTAGGACATAACCTCCATTACAACAATCATACCATAGGCTAGCTTCTAGGGTTTAGCCTCCTCGATCTCGTGGTAGATCCACTCTTGTAATACACATCATCAATATTAATCAAGCAGGACGTAGGGTTTTACCTCCATCAAGAGGGCCCGAACCTGGGTAAAACATCATGTCCCTTGTCTCCTGTTACCATCCGCCTAGACGCACAGTTCGGGACCCCCTACCCGAGATCCGCCGGTTTTGACACCGACAGCCCCCCTTTCCTATTAGGAGTAGGAGAGGGAAGGAAGAGAGGGGAGGGAAGAAGGAAAGGAGGGGCCGGCCCCCCTCCCAATTCGGATTGGGCTTGGGGGGCACGCCCCCTCCTTTGCTCCTTCTCCCTCCCTTCCACTAAGGCCCAATAAGGCCCATATACTTATCGGGGGGTTCCGGTAACCTCCCGGAACTCCGGTATAGTCCCAATCTCATCCGGAACCTTTCCGGTGTCCAAATATATCCGTCCAATATATCAATCTTTATGTCTCGACCATTTTGAGACTCCTCGTCGTGTCCGTGATCACATCCGGGACTCCGAACAACCTTCGGTACATCAAAACTTATAAACTCATAATAAAAATGTCATCGTAACGTTAAGCGTGCGGACCCTACGGGTTCGAGAACTATGTAGACATGACCTAGAACTATTCTCGGTCAATAACCAATAGTGGAACCTGGATGTTCATATTGGTTCCTACATGTTCTACGAAGATCTTTATCGGTCAAACCGCATAACAACATACGTTGTTCCCTTTGTCGTCGGTATGTTACCTGCCCGAGATTCGATCGTTGGCATCCAATACCTAGTTCAATCTTGTTACCGGCAAGTCTCTTTACTCGTTCCGTAATACATCATTTCATAACTAACTCATTAGTTACAATGCTTGCAAGGCTTAGGTCATGAGTATTACCGAGAAGTCCCAGAGATACCTCTCCGACAAATGGAGTGACAAAACCTAATCTCGAATTATGCCAACTCAACATGTACCTTTGGAGACACCTGTAGAGCACCTTTATAATCACCCAGTTACGTTGTGACGTTTGGTAGCACACAAAGTGTTCCTCCGGTAAACGGGAGTTGCACAATCTCATAGTTGCAGGAACTTTGTATAAGTCATGAAGAAAGCAATAGCAACATACTAAACGATCAAGTGCTAGGCTAATAGAATGGGTCAAGTCAATCACATCATTCTCCTAATGATGTGATCTCGTTAATGAAATGACAACACATGTCTATGGTTAGGAAACATAACCATCTTTGATTAATGAGCTAGTCAAGTAGAGGCATACTAGTGACATTATGTTTGTCTATGTATTCACACATGTATCATGTTTCCGGATAATACAATTCTAGCATGAATAATAAACATCTATCATGATATGAGGAAATAAATAATAACTTTATTATTGCCTCTAGGGCATATTTCCTTCATACCCCTCCTCCAAGCCGCATCCCCCTTGCTCACCTATAAATAGAT
>NC_041389.1:467670427-467675582 GCF_002162155.2 Triticum dicoccoides | reverse complement strand
GGTTGCACCCTCCCACCTCCTCCGTGACATCTCTCTCTCTCTCTCTCTCTCTCTCTCCACAAGACTTCTCGACCTCTAGTTCTCTGATTTCCCTTTGTCCTGGACCACGAAATGTTGCCGAACCACTCATACGGTATGCATGTATACCTCAGGATCGTACATTCGATTCTTGATCGGGGAAAGTTCTAGTGACCTTATAACCTAACTACAAGAATCTACACATCTTCATCTTCGTTGCATTGTGATGGTGTGAATGATCTTCGTATTGTTCCCGAGTGTGTTCATTAGTACTGTATTTTTTTGGTTTTTTACTACTTTACCCAACACAACGCTCCTGTGTTTACTTCTAAATTGTTGCTCCTTGTTGAGCTTGATCTGTGATATGTCTGTGTTTGAACTTTCGTATGTTGGTTTGAACCTTGTTGCCGTTTGTGGATTTTTTTCATTGGAAAAAGCTTGTACTCAACTGGCTGAAAATGCGTCACTCATGCGCCGCCTCAAGCATGCACCACGTGCATCCATGGGCCCATGCACCGCTCCATCTCTCCATCCTTATCTCTTCGACAACCTCCATACCAAAATGAGGCGACTCATCCCCTTTTGCCCCTCCCCCCTGTTCGCCACCTCATGGATATCACATGCAAGCTTTTTCTTCCTTCTTGTTAGTCATAGCAGCAGGACACCATGAACGCATATCTTCCAAGCATAGGCAATATCATAATAATCAACAGTTCGTGACGCAACCAACATTACACCGCAGGGGGGGAACGGCGACACCGCTGTGCAGCGATGACGAGAGGCACTGCCATGCTACAAACGCCACCAACGAAGATAACAAGCTGCAATGGGTGATGTCGTCATCTGGAGGTGACCGCAACATGGTCCATGTTGCAACGGGTAACCACAACATGGTTCATATTGCAGTGGGTAAACAAAGGGAGTGTCTGCAATGTTATCCAAGCGGGAGGCGACCGCAACATGGTTCATGTTGCAAACGCCTGAGAGCAACAAATGTAATGTTGCAAACAACTAGGGCACACCTGAACAGGTGACGTGGATAGAGATCGGATGGCTGTCTCGCACGTCAACCAATGGCTGCTAGGCAGATCCGATTCGATTATTACCCGATCGGTGTGTAGCCCCATGCACCTTTCATCTAAAAACAATAGGTCATATTGGTCATTTTAGATAAGAAAAACTATTATAAGCTCACTATTCACTATTTTAAACCTAACAAATAAATATACATGGTCAAGTTATAGACTTGACATTGGTGCTCGCTTTTTTTGAAATTTTTTTCTGGTGATGCTTGTTTAGTGCGAGATTGCATTCCTGAAGACACATATGGTGGCTTCGTCAATCTCAAGATGTGTCTGCTCAATATCTCGAAGGTGCTCATTGAGATAGAGGTAGGGTGTACGTAGATGGGTTCATAGGGATGATTCTATGTGCGTGTATGTGGGCATACAAAGAAAATACATGTAAATTGCGAGGATTTGAAAAGTACATGTAGGAGAACGTGCGCAGGTGCATGGCTACACTAGTGCAAAATCGGGCATTAGCACCAGTACGTAAGGCCCTGTAGTGCCGGTTACATAACCGGCACTAAATTGTGGTCACTAAAGGCCCCCCCCCCCCTTTAGTACCGGTTCAGCACGAAACGGTGCTAAAGGGCAACCACGTGGCACGAGCCAGCTCCGGGGGCCTGGAGCCCTTTAGTACCGGTTGGTAATACCAACCGGTACTATAAGGTTTGGGGGGTTTTTAGTTTTATGATTTCTTTTTCATTTAATTTTGTGTTTCCATTTTAATTCTTTTTCATTTGCTGGTATTTTACGATACTACACATTGTACACATTATGCATATATATATATATATATATATATATATATATATATATATATATATATATAGAATTTCTAGTAGAACCAATCATGCATATATATATATATATATATCATCAATGTCTCACAAACCACCATATTAATTAATTCACACATACACACATGTATAGTTATATACAATTTCTCCTACATATGAATGTTGCCTTCGGAGCCAGTGGCATTAGCCTAATTGGTGCCTTCGGAGCACGATGACAATTGGGAGTGGTTTTCATGGGGGCCGTAGCGGGTAATAGAATTCTCCCTTCGGATTTATGACCTGGTCGAGCAAAAATCCCGGTATTTCCTCTTGAAGTGCTTCTACGCGCTCCATTTCTATGAGCTTCTCCCGCACCTCTTTGAACTGTTAAGAAGGAGATCAATATGCATGTGTATTAGTTGTGTGACTAGATATCGATAATGGTGTAAAAATTATGAATAGTGTTCTGACAAGTGTACCCATTCCTGTCTTTGAGATCTGCTCCTTTCGGACGCCATCATGCGAATGTTCTCGCAAACGCAGAATGCACACAGATCAATCCCCTGCGCCTGCTTCAGGGCCTTTACGAGAATGGAATTTGATTAGATAAAAATTAATCAAGCATGATAATTAAAGAGATGGCAGCTAGCTAGCTAGAGCTATAGTACTACTTAATTGCTTACCTTGGGTCGAAACCATTTAAGCTTTGTTTTCCATTCGCCGGGCGTGACGGCGATGAACCTTGTCCAAGCCCTGCCCGCCGACAAAGAAAATGAATAAAGGGCTTATTAAATAGTTCATATCATGAAATGACGAACTAAATAGGACGAGATATATAGTTAATAATGATTGAAATTACCTGTTGACTATCCCATACAAGATGTTATAGTCAGTTTTTTCTGAGATTAGTGAGTCCAGTACTTCAATTGTTCCGGCGTCAACTTTAATGATACACAAGACCCAGTGAAATCTGCATGCACACACGTTTGCATGTCTTAATTAAGCGGGTATATGTAAGCAAAAACATGTAGCTAGCTAGTAGGCAAAAACAGAGAATTTGTAGTACAAGACAGTGTGACTCACTGGAAGTTGTAAGGAAGTAGTATATCTTCATTGTATTTCAGGCGCTTCAAGAACTCTAGCATGCTGTCCTCTACTTCCTTTGCATAACGTTGATTTATCTTCCATGTGTATTCATTAACGGTGTTTGGGTTAATGAACCCAATGCCAAAGCGTCCACCTTTTCTCATTTCATATATCTTCATCCTGCATAATACCACAGAAAAGAATATAGTGAGGATAATTACAGGTAATGATTGATCAAAAGGATCACTACAACTAGCTTGAGACTTAAATTATAGAAAGAAATCACATACAGACAATAGCAACTGACGATAGATTTGTTGAGTGCGTCTTGATTGTATAACTGAAACAGTTCTAAATACTCAACGGACACAGCTTTCTCATGGTAGTAATGGTCCTGCTTGACATTCACCATGAGGGACAATCGATCTGAAATCTTGGTAATGTTCATGTACCATTGATGCAATTCATACATTCTCGTTGGGAGGTTCTTGACCTTGTCTGGCGCGACCAAAGGTTGGCCCCGGACATATTTCCATTTTACTTCATCCTCTCTAAGCAAAGGCATGGGCTCGATCTCGAGGAGTTGTCCAACAGTGATGTTGAGAACTTCAGCCTGCATTATATGCTCCTCCGTTATTACCACATTGCCCACCTCAGGAACATGCACTGTTTGCCCACAATAATATTGGGCGCGCGTACTGTCACCTGTTGTTGGCGCAACAAGCGAGGGGATCGATTGCGCCGCCTGTTCTCCCAGCTGGGGAATGGTTTTCCCGCATTTTTTGGCAGTTGCTTCTTGTTTGCTCGATCCCGATGTAGACGTGCTTGCCTCCCTTTGTAGACGTGCTCGATTTAACTTCCTGATGTGGCGCTCATAGTCTGTGTCAACAGGCTTGGGAGCTGGTGGTTGAGCCATACGAATGAAGTGGTCAACCGTTTCCTCAGGCACTTTCTCCCTTGGCGGCGGTGGCGGTTTCGGTGCAAAATGGGCTTTCAGCTCGACCTTCGATATGGCTGTGATTTCCTCCTCGGACCTGTCATAAGACCTCTGCGGAAGAGGCTTGAGGCTTGGACAATATTTATATCGCTTGCCTCCGCCTGTACTTCCTGTACTACCTCGACTCGTACCGCTACGCACCATAGCTGCGGGGTGTCTCTTCTGCGATTGCTGAGGCGGCGGAGACGGCTGATGGGACTGAGTTGGACGAGGAGGAGTGGCCTAAGGTTGTGCCGGACTTGGAGGAGGAGTGGACGTCTGACGCTGTGGCGGACTTGGAGGAGGAGGATTGTCCTGACACTTTGCCGGACTTGGAGGAGGAGGAGTGGCCTGACACTTTGCTGGACTTGGTGGACTTGCAGGAGCAGGAGTCTACTGACTCGGTGGCGGACTTCGACGAGGACTCGGCTGGTGTCGGTGGCCTTCGAAAGATGATGCAATCCTTTTTCCATAGGATGATACGATGTTTGGCCTCTCCGAGAAAGCACTCGCCGTCACCTCCAGCAATGTCAAGCTGTAGCCCCGAATATGGTGGGTCCACCACCTCATCAACCAAGACACGAGCATAGCCCGCTGGAATCGGGTTGCAATGGAAGGTTGCCTCGGGGGGATTTGTGAAAGCACAGCCGTCCGCCACCTTCATGGATATGTTCTTCATTTTGACGTGTAGCTCGCAGTTAGTGTTCTTCGTGATGTCATCCATGGGGTATCTACCCAGCATTGCGTCGTCTGGGACGGAACCCACGCTGCTTGTCGGCATGGATGGGTCGGTGCTATCCAATGCTGGATCATCCGCTAGCTGCTGCAGCTGCTGAGACCCCCTTTGATGGGTAAGTGAGTCGATCTGCTCCTGCTGCCACTGGAATTTGATTGCGAATTCCGCTTGACTTGCTTCTAGGACTTGAAGGCGTTCATAGTCCTGCTTCCTCTGCTCCTCCTCCATCTTCCTCTTCTTCTCCTCCACAATCTTCTTTCTCGCACGGGTTCTGTAGTCGTTGTTCCAGTCTGAAAACCCCTCATACCACGGCATAGCGCCCTTGCCTCGTGTTCTTCCCGGGTGTTCAGGATTTCCCAGGGCACGCGTAAGCTCGTCGTTCTCTCTGTTGGGCTGGAACACCCCCGTTCGTGCCTCTTCTATTGCAACAAGTATCGCATCGTCGGCTCCCTTCAGACTTGCCCTCGTCGAAACATTGCCTGTCTCCAGGTCCAAC
>NC_041389.1:467652247-467670016 GCF_002162155.2 Triticum dicoccoides | reverse complement strand
CCTGACCCTGGGGGGCCAGCTCTTAGTAGCCGGAGTGACACCTGCATCCTCCATCTCTTTCTCAGACTTATCCCACTTAGGCATTGCCACCGCATAGCCACCTGGCCCCAGCTTATGGAACTTATCCTTTTTTTCGGCATTCTTCTTGTTTATTCTCGACCATTCCTTAGCTAATTCCGAATCCTTGAATTTCACGAAATCGTCCCAATGATCACGTTGGTTCTCCAGTGTTCCCTTGAATACTGGAGTCTTCCTTCCTCCCTTGACGTACTTGTTCCATTCACGATTCTTGTAGTTCTTGAATGCAATCACCATCATCCTAAGAGCAGCCTCTTTGACTTTTTGCACATCTGCTTCTGTGAAATGATCTGGTAGGGTGAAATGTTCCATGAGAGTATCCCAAAGCAGATCTTTTTGATTCTTGTCGACAAAAGTAACATCTGGACGTGGCTTTGTTGGCGCTCTCCATTCTTGAAGTTTGATTGGGAGTTGGTCCTTCACAAGAACTTGTCCGCAATCTTCTTAGGCGCTAATGGTTTGCCAGTAGGGCCGCATGCCTCGATATTGTACTTTACGCCTGGCTTCAACTTTTTGTTCGGGCCTCGTTTCGTCATTTTTCCTGAAGATTTGCTCGATCCGGATGGCTGAAAGAACAAAGATCGATTCGTTAATATATCTTCAAGTCATTTAAAACATGTGATGATCACCAGATGCCTGCTTATATAAATATATATACCTCGCCGGTGTTTGTTGTTTCAGGATCAACATGTTCTTCGTCATCGTCATAATCATAGTTCATGACTTCATCAATTTCGTCATCGGCGATCGAATATCATATCCCCCTCTCCGGTGTTGTTGAGAAAGTCGGAGCCGTCATAATCTTCTTCATTCTGATTATCATCTGGCCCGCGTATCATATCGAACATGGTCTGTTCTCCCTCTCTGTCGGTATTGTCTGCCATAGCTTTTGTTTAACTAATCCAAAAGAAATATAAAACAATTTAGTATTCAAATTACGTCGTCTCGAATAATAGATATAATCTCGAATACATCATCTAGAATAATAGATATAATCTCGAATACATCGTCTCGAATAATATATAATATTGAATAGTACATCACTGGCTATTAGCTAATAAAGATCGAATACTACAGAAGAATCTAGGACACTCGCGGTTCCTCCGGCGCGGGCGGTGGACACCCAAAGAGAAGGAACCCTCACAGGATCATAGCTGAAGTGAGATCCCCAAAGATACTGCCACGTATTGGAGAACCTGCCGCCCTCTAACGCAACCATGTAGCGATAGACGTGCTCGTCCTCCTCCCTGACACGGCGACATACCACCTCCGGCGGGGCCGGGTCCCTCCGCACCGAAACTGGCCCACGCGAACGCCACTAAACGAGATCAGGGTCAACGACGGGACCCGCGGCCGGGTTCCTCATCAAGCGGCGCGCCCCTCCAAGCAGCACCTCCCAGTGCCAGCCCGGCGGAGCCCAGTCCCGGACATGGGTCGGCTGGACGTCGTCGCGGACGGGTCGACGGCGAGGATGCGGGCCGGGCATCGTCGAGAACAAATACTAGCTATATGCCCGTAAAAAGTAACATTTTTTTAATGATTGGATTTTGATAACTAAAATTTCTAACATTTCTATATAACACTAATTATGCTAATCTAAATAATCTAAATAACACTAAAATTTCTAACATTTCTAACATTTCTATATAACACTAATTTCTAATATTTCTATATAACACTAATTTCTAACTGATTAAGCACTAATTATATCCATCTAACATGCATTCATACATATATAATAGTGAAAAAATAATAATCTAAATAATCTAAACTAATTAAACACTAATTATCTAAACTAATTAAACATACAAAATAATAATCTAAATAATCTAAACTAATTAAAGACTAATTATCTAAACTAATTAAACATGCTTGTGTGTGTGTGTGTACGGGCTCGGGGCTGGAGGACTCACAGCGGGCGACGGCGACGGCGAGGCGACGGCGAGGCGAGGCGACGGCGAGGAGAGGCGACGTCGAGGCGACGGCCGGGGCGGCGACGGCGGGGACGGCGCGACGGGGACGGGGACGGCGCGACGGGGACGGCGCGACGGGGACGGGCCCGGGGCGGCGACGGGGACGGGGGCGGCGACGGGGACGGGGGCGGCGACGGAGATGAGCGGCGACGTCGGAGACGATCGAGGGCGGCGGCAACGGCGACGAAGACGACGGAACAGAGGAACGAAAACAGAGGGAAACTGAAATTTTCGTAGCAGTTGTATATATAGAAGGCACCTTTAGTACCGGTTGGAGCCACCAACCGGTACTAAAGGTCTGTTTTGGTCAGGCCAAGCGGCGGGAAGCGACCCCCTTTAGTACCGGGTGGTGGCACAAACCGGTACTAAAGGCCCCCCCTTTAGTACCGGTTTGTGCCACGAACCGGTACTAAAGGTGGTGCGCTAGCGCAGGTGCGGTGCGGAAGTTTAGTCCCACCTCGCTAGTCGAGGGGCTACCGCACTGGTTTATAAGCCCCAGTGCGGTAGCTCTCTCGAGCTCCTCTCCTAATCAGGCCTACTGGGCCTACCTATCCTCCTCGCCTTGTGGGCCTACTGGGCCTTCGCGGGCCTGCATCCTGGCCCAACGAAAGGTTGTGTCGCTAGTCGTATGCAGGCCGCTTTGGCCCAGTAGGCGGGCTTTTTTTTCTTAATTTTTTTTGCTTTATTTTTTTTGTTTTATTTATTTTTGAGTTGTTTTTTGTTGTATTTAGAGTTTCTTTGTGAATATTTTTGCTTTAGGTACAAAAAAGTACAAACTTTCTGTTAGTACCGGTAGATTTCAAATTTGAATAGTTTAAATTTTGAATTATTTGAAATTTGTGTGAATCACTAGTTTGTGAATAACTTAACTTTGAAAAAAGTTTTTTCAATAATTCTTTTTTCTTATGTTTAATATTAGTGTGTCTTATCATTATATTCAATTTAGTAATGCTTAGGTTATTTAAAAAATGAAATGCCTTTGTTACAGTTTAGTTTTCGTCGGAAACCCTGATACTTCGAAAGAGATTGTCCATTTTGTACACGAAGTGCATCCAGTTTTTGCCGTAACCCTCTCTACTTTCTTGCACATGCTATATGTATGAAATTATGATACCATGCCAACTTTCAACCTTTTCTGAGTTCATTTGAATTGCTTTTCAATTTCAGGGTCATTTAGCTGGAAAAAAATCAGTAAATGCATGAAAAGAATTTGTTTGCACATAAAATTTCTTCGCGTTTCAAATGCCAAAACACATAACTACCCTAACTATTACAGACATTCCCTTCTGGGTGTGAAACACAGAAGAAAGTGATCATAGTGAAGCCGATCACATCCCAGATCTTTGGGTGTGAAACTTTTTCTTCGCGTGTGTCCCTTTGCGCCGTAACCATGGAAAATCTTCATCATTTAACGGGATGCTCGGGTCAATATTCACTGTGAATGGAGCAATTTCATCAAACTTTTCATAATTTTCTGACTTGTCTGTCTTGTCATCCACTCTCACGATGTTTCTCTTCCCAGAAAGAACTACGTGCCGCTTTGGCTCATCGTACGATGCATTCGCTTCCTTATCTTTTCTTTTTCTTGGCTTGGTAGACATGTCCTTCACATAGAAAACCTGTGCCACATCATTGGCTAGGACGAATGGTTCGTCTGCATACGCAAGATTGTTGAGATCCACTGTTGTCATTCCGTACTGCGGGTCTTCCGTTACCCCGCCTCATGTCATATTGACCCATTTGCACCGAAACAAAGGGACCTTTAAACCACGTCGATAGTCAAGTTCCCATATGTCCTGTATATAATCATAATATTTTTCCTTTCCCGTCTTGGTTTCTGCATCAAAGCGGACACCACTGTTTTGGTTGGTGCTCTTCCTATCTTGGGCGATCGTGTAAAATGTATTACCATTTATCTCGTACCCTTTGAAAGTCATTATATTCGAAGATGGTAACTGGGACAGCAAGTATAGGTCATCTTCAATAGAGGTGGCATGCATGGTACGTGTCTGCAACCAGTTGGCGAAACTCCTGGTTTGTTCATGTGTAATCCAGTCATCAGACCGCTCCGGGTGTTTGGAGCATAGCAAATTTTTGTGTTCATCCATATACGGAGCCACCAAGGTGGAATTCTGTAGAACTGTGTAGTGTGCTTCAGTGAGAGAATGTCCGTCCATACATATTATTTGTTCCCCTCCTAGCGTGCCTTTTCCATCCAGTCTGCCCTTATGCCGCGATTCAGGAACACCAATCGGCTTAAGGTCAGGAATAAAGTCAATAGAAAACTCAATGACCTCCTCATTTTGATGGCCCTTGGAGATGCTTCCTTCTGGCCTAGCACGGTTATGAACATATTTCTTTAAGACTCCCATGAACCTCTCAAAGGGGAACATATTGTGTAGAAATACAGGACCCAAAATGTTAATCTCTTCGCATAGGTGAACTAGGACGTGCGTCATGATGTTGAAGAAGGATGGTGGGAACACCAACTCGAAACTGACAAGACATTGCACCAAATCATTCTGTAACATTGGTATGATTTCTGGATCGATTACCTTCTGAGAGATTGCATTGAGAAATGCACATAGCTTCACAATGGCTAATCGAACGTTTTCCGGTAGAAGCCCCCTCAATGCAACCGGAAGCAGTTGCGTCATAATCACGTGGCAGTCATGAGACTTTAGGTTCTGGAACTTTTTCTCTGCCATGTTTATTATTCCCTTTATATTCGACGAGAAGCCAGACGGTACCTTAATACTGAGCAGGCATTCAAAGAAGATTTCCTTCTCTTCTTTGGTAAGAGCGTAGCTTGCATGACCCTGATGTATGCCGTCTTCTCTGTGCATACGTTGCTGGTCCTCCCGTGCCTCAGGTGTATCTTTTGTCTTCCCATACACGCCCAAGAAGCCAAGCAGGGTCACGCAAAGATTCTTCGTCACGTGCATCACGTCGATTGCGGAGCGGACCTCTAGGTCTTTCCAATATGGCAGGTCCCAAAATATAGATTTCTTCTTCCACATGGGTGCGCTCCGTACGCGTCCTTCGGAACAGGTTGTCCGCCAGGACCCTTTCCAAATATCACCTTCAAATCCTTGACCATATCATGTACATCAGCACCAGTACGGTGGCGAGGCTTCGTCCGGTGATCCGCCTCACCTTTGAAATGCTTGCCTTTCTTTCTTACGGGATGTCTGCTCGAAAGAAATCGACGATGTCTCAGGTACACATTCTTCTTACAACTATTCAAATATATACTGTCGGTATCATCCAAACAGTGCGTGCATCCGCGGTATCCCTTGTTTGTCTGTCCTGAAAGGTTACTGAGAGCAGGCCAATCATTGATGGTCATGAACAGCAACGCCTTTAGGTCAAATTCTTCCCCCATGTGCTCATCCCACGCACGTACACCTGTTCCATTCCACAGTTGTAAGAGTTCTTCAACTAATGGCCTTAGGTACACATCAATGTTGTTGCCGGGTTGCTTAGGGCCTTGGATGAGCACTGGCATCATAATGAACTTCCGCTTCATGCACAACCAAGGAGGAAGGTTATACAAACATAGAGCCACAGGCCAGGTGCTATGGTTGCTGCTCTGCTCCCCAAAAGGATTAATGCCATCTGCGCTTAGACCAAACCATACGCTCCTTGCGTCATCTGCAAACTCCTTCCCGTACTTTCTTTCGATTTTTCTCCACTGCGACCCGTCAGCGGGTACTCTCAACTTTCCGTCTTTCTTACGGTCTTCTCTATGCCATCGCATCGCCTTGGTATGCTCTTTGTTTTGGAACAAACGTTTCAACCGTGGTATTATAGGAGAATACCACATCACCTTGGCAGGAATCTTCTTCCTGGGGCGCTCGCCCTTGACATCACCAGGCTCATCGCGGCTGATCTTATAGCGCAATGCACCACATACCGGGCAAGTGTTCAAATCCTCGTACTCACCGCGGTAGAGGATGCAATCATTAGGGCATGCATGTATCTTCTGCACCTCTAACCCTAGAGGGCAGACAGCCTTCTTTGCTTCGTACGTACTCTCGGGCAATTCGTTGTCCTTTGGAAGCATATCCTTTATCATTACCAGCAACTTTCCAAATCCCTTGTCAGATACACCATTCTCTGCCTTCCATTGCAGCAATTCTAGTGTGGTGCCCAGCTTTTTCTTGTCACCTACTCAATTCGGGTACAACAATTTTTTGTGATCCTCTAACATGCGCTGCAACTTCTTCTTCTCCAAATCACTTGCGCAGTTTCTCTTTGCATCGGTAATGGCCCGACCTAGATCATCAACGGGCTAATCTGATGCCTCTTCTTCAGCTTCTTCCCGCATTGCCGGCTCAGCTTCTTCTAGCATTACCGGCTCAGCTTCTTCTCCCATTGTTGTATCATCGTATTCAGGGAACCCATGGCCAGGATAGCTGTCGTCGTCCTCTTCTTCTTCATTGTCTTCCATCATAACCCCTCTTTCTCCGTGCTTGGTCCAAACATTATAGTGGGGCATGAAACCGGACTCAAACAGGTGGACGTGAATGGTTCTTGACATAGAGTAATTATGACCATTCTTACAGCCAGCACATGGACAAGGCATAAAACCATCCGCCCGCTTGTTTGCCTCAGCCGCAAGCAAAAAAGTATGCACGCCCTCAACGAACTGGGGAGAACATCGGTCATCGTACATCCATTGCCGGCTCATCTTCATTACACAACACCGAATAGACCAAATTAATACAAGTTCATACATAAAGTTCATACAACACTTAAATGCAACAAACAAATAACTCTCTAGCTAAAGCATTTAAATGCAACAACAAATGCGATCAAGATCGCAACTAAGGTAACATTTGATCCAACAGCATAATGATACCAAGCCTCACTATCGATGGCATATTTTCTAATCTTTCTATTCTTCAAGCGCATTTTCTCCATCTTGATCTTGTGATCATCGACGACATCGGCAACATGCAACTTCAATTCCATCTTCTCCTCCTCAATTCTTTTCAATTTTTCTTTCAAGTACTCGTTTTCTCTTTCAACTAAATTTAACCTCTCGACAATAGGGTCGATTGGAATTTCCGGTTCACATACCTCCTAGATAAAAATATCTATGTCAACTTGATGGGCATAATTTGTCATAAACACGAAATGCAACAAATAGTTTTAAAAGAGAATATACCACATCCGAATCATAACAAGGATGAGGGCCGACGGGGACGGATATCAAAATTATGGCACTACGTATAACAAACAACGTACGGGTAAGATAATTATTACATGATTAACTATATATCCAAATCACACAAACATCAATTTTTTATATAAAATTTCATGAACAAGAGGCTCACCACAAGGTGGTGCCGGCGACGGGACGGTGCGGGCGATCGACGGTGGTTACGACGGATATTTAGAAGGCACTAAGTAAACCACACCTACATATGCAAACTAAGTGTTATTTTTGACCTCAAATTGCATACAAATCAATACTAGCACATATATATATTTCCTCCCAAATTACTAAACTCACAAATTAGTAACTATATAAAGCATTGCAAGAGCTAATCTAGCAATGAGAGATGAAAGGACAAAGTTGCTAACCTTTGTGATCACTTGAATGGATGGGGGCCTTCAAATCTTGACAAATTTTGGGCAAAATGTGTGATGAGCTCGAGGGGAGAAGAGGAAGAACATAGAGGAGAGGAGAGGGGAAAGGGGAAAGAACAGAGCGAGCTAGACGAAGGGTTTATATGCAGGAGCACCTTTAGTACCGGTTCGTGCCACGAACCGGTACTAAAGGTGCTGGAGGGGGGCCAGACTGACAACATCCTGCCACCACCCTCATTAGTACCGGTTCGTGGCACGAACCGGTTCTAAAGATTAGCCACAAACCGGTACTAATGAGAGCGGCCCGGCTAGCCGTTGGAACCGACACTAATGTATGCATTAGTGCCGGCTCTAATACAAATCGGCACTAATGTGCTTCACGTTTGACCCTTTTTCTACTAGTGCTAGATCGCTAGTAACAACCAGAAACGCACTTGAGGCATCTGGCGCCATCCAGCCGGCGACGAAAAGGTCGCAGCGCGATGGGCTCTGACTTCCGAGGTTACGCGCCAATTGCTCTTCTGTCGTCTCGACACCCTGTCGCGAGGAGTCCTTGTTTACTCGGCGTAATCTTTTTGCTGCCGATTTGCGCCGTGGAGTCTACCGGCAAGTGGGTGGAGAAAGTCTCAAGCCGCCAGGCTGCGACGCAGACATAAAGAGCCGACGAGGCCGAAGAGGCAGCAGCATTCCAGCAAACGTGTGCGCACCAAAGGTGTGCGCAGGCACTACTTTCCCTTCCAGCGAACCATCCCCGTCCCGCGGGTGTTGACTCAGCTAGAGGAGGAGAAGGATGGCACCGCCGCGACACGTTTGCGTGACCGGCGGCGGCGGGTTCATCGCCTCGTGGCTCGTCAAGCTGCTCCTCTCCCGGGGCTACGCCGTCCACGCCACCCTCCGCGACCCATGTATGTCTTGCCTTGGTATTATACTTATACGGTTATACCCGGTCTGATCATCCGGCCAAGTTGGTAACGGCGGGCTGCTGTTTCAGGTGATCCGAAGAACGCCCATCTGATGCAGCTGGACGGGGCAGCGGAGAACCTACGCCTGTTCAAGGCCGACGTGCTCGACCGCGCCGCGCTGGCCTCCGCCGTCGAGGGGTGCGAGGGCGTCTTCCATGTCGCGTCCCCTGTGCCCCTGGATAAGCTCGTCGATCCTGAGGCAAGTACACATCTGTCGGTTCACCGTGTGCGTCGTACTGTTATTAGTTCACAAATTTGCATAATTCCCACGATTTCTTGGTGCATCCGTGGAGTCTCTCATAACCGTAGTAGCATGAGGGAATTGTTTAACTGAATATTGGTTTTTTCTACTAGTATTATTCTTGTGGCCGTCGACGTAAATATAAATTTACCATCGATATCTACTTATATGTATCTATGAAGAGAAGTTAACATTATCCTCCTGAACTTGTCCTATATACAGGTTCGTTTTACAACCCTAAACTTCAATCTGGTTTGATTTAACCCCAGAAATTTTAAAATGATACCGGTTTTGAACTATTAAGCAGTGCCACATCACGTATATGTCTACACACACTCTCTTCCATGGCATCTCATTTTCTTTCTTTTGGCAGTTAAACTAAAATATGAGATTTATCTCAAACCATACGTCAATTTTAGATGTAAGATTACCATATTGTTCACTGAGTTATGCCTGATTTACTAAAACATGTTGTATAACTTTAAACCCAAACTTTGAACTAAAAATCTTAAATTTACCTTAAATAACTTTAGCTAAATTGAACAATATTGGTCGCTCGATTATTCCCAATTTACTAGGATTTTAAATTATTCTGTGTAGCCTGAATTTTGAAGTTAAACTTAAAACTAAAACATGAACTTCCCGCACAAAAAAAACTAAAACATGAACGTTCCCTCTAAACTGTATGTGAACTTTCTCTAAAAAGATTCATATTGGTAAATGAATTATAAATAATCTACTGGATTTTACCGGATTTTTTTATAGACTTGGTCAAACATAAAAAATGACTTAGGACAATCTTAGAACTTCAGTTATTTCGGACTAGAGTGAGTAAAAACATTTATGGCGTTAATCATGGTTGTATATTCGTAAATTTTGGGTGAAAATATAAACACGTACGATCACTCCTCTCTCGGTTTCCGCACAAAGTGGAAGCATATGGTCATATTTTGGACACAAAATATCAGTACTATTCATAACAAAAAAAATCAAAGGAAGTCTATAGTAATATTTCCATGCAATGTTTGGATAATTGTCATACCTTCGCAAAAGAAAACCATGTGTTTATTTAAATATAGTCAGAAGTGCTTCCGTAGATGTTGTCCCATCATCATCCATTCTAGCCAAAAATATTTGCAAAAATAATAATCAATTCAGGACAATAACACGCCTAAAGTTAAACCACGGCAAGAAAAATACGATAGCCAATCGAGTGTGATGCATCTTGCTGTATAAAATAAGTGAAATAAAAGGTGCCATATATCTTATTCTGAGAAACAAATCAAACACCGTATCTTCATCATTGCTTTACTTAATCCAACACCATCATGTTCTTACACATGCACTTCTCGCAGAAAAAAGAAAAGAAGTTCATACATATGCACGTTGCTTTTCATGAGCACTCTGGATCTTTTTTATTTCCTTTTATTAGAGCAACGAGCACTCTGGATCTGCTTTTTCTTTTTTTGAGAGGAACTCTGGATCTGCTCGAAATCACTAATTGAGAAGTATTTTTTGCAAAGATCACTCCCACCTCCTCAGGTTCTGACAAGTAGCGTGCTGCATGTGTGTCACTTGTCGCAACCCGCGAGTTTTTTTCATCGATCCGTTTATTCAAAACGTTTTATCTCTCAAACCGTGCGTCCAAATCTCGAGCCATTTCCACCGTTGGATTCCTCGCGTCGAGATCTTCAAAATTAGATCCCATGTTGATAGATTTTGAAGAACCATTTTTTCATGAAAAAACCGAACCAAAAAACCGACCAGAAGCACGGTTTTTTCCCTTTTCGAAAGAGGCACGACCATGCCTCTCTCGCGAAATCACAAGCGTGCCTCTCGCGGAAGCAAAACCGTGCTTCTCGCGGAAGGAAAAAACGAAACGTGTTTTTGTTTTGTTTCCGAGAGGCACGGTCATGCCTCTCGCGAAAGCACAACCATGCCTCTCACGAAAGTAAAACCGTGTCTCCCGCGGAAGAAAAAAAACAGAAAGCGCATTTTTTTGTCTCCGAGAGGCACGGTCGTGCCTCTCGCGGAAGCAAAACCGTGCCTCTCGCGAAAGAAGAAAAAATAGAAAATGCATTTTTTTTGTTTCCGAGAGGCATGGTCGTGCCTCTAGCGAAAGCAAAACCGTGCCTCTGGCGGAAGAAAAAAAATGCATTTTTTTTCCGTTTACGAGAGACACGGTCGTGTCTTTCACGAAAGCAAAACCATGCCTCTCACTGAAGAAAAATCGTGCGTCTAGCGGAAGAAATAAACATCGAAAATGTGTCTTTTTTTCTTTTCTGAGAGGCATGGTTGTGCCTCTCTCAGAAGCAAAACCCTGCCTCTCACGAAAGACAAAAAAGGAAAACGCGAATACTTTTGGTCCAAAAGCTAAGAGCAACTCTAGCAGACCCCGCAAAAGACGCGAACCCGCAAAATTCCGGCGATTATGCGGGTTCAGCCCATCTTTCCGGCCAGAACAGAGCCCACATACTCGCCCGGCCCGTAAAAAAAATTGCCGCGGCCCGCAAACCGCACGCCCCAACCACTATATCTACGGTTCGGCGGCGCGTTTGCGGGTCAAAACCCTATCCCCCCCCTCCCCGCCGCCGAGCCACGCAATTCCCCACCCCCCTCTCCACATTTGTCGCCGCCGGCGACCACCTTCCGCCTCCAGCCGCCATGTGGGGCCGCATGAGGAGCCCCGGATGCGGCTCCGGCAGCAGATCCGGCGACGGCAGCGACCCCGAGCGTGAGCGGCGCGTCCGGTCGGACGGCGCGAGGAAGCGCGGGGAGAATAGGTGGACCAACCGCAGCCTCTCGCCGCCTCCGAGCTTCCTCGTCTGGGAGACGGAGGAGTACGACCGTCGGGACGGCCGTACACCGTCCTCGGCCGCGGGCTCGTCCTCGGCGGCGAGAGCTTCTTCCTACGCCGGGAGCTCCTCCTCTTCCGACGCGCGCCTTGTCCTCGTGAAGAGGGAGTGGTCGGAGGAGCCGAAGGACGTCGAGTTCGTCCCCGTCAAGGAGGAGCCCGAGGAGCTCGGCCGTTGCGGAGTCGTCGGGCCGGAGGACTTCACCGATGTGGGCGCGGTTGCGGCTGCCATTGCCGAGCGGAGCGTGCGCGAGGAGGCGGAGCGCCGGCTCCACGACAAGGAGATCGAAGACCTCCAGTGGTGGCAGGCGGTCGTGGCCAACCTCGCCGCCAAGGCGAAGGACAACGAGTGGCGGCGCATCCACGAGGAGTAGAGGGCGAAGTACATCGATCTCTGCTGCTCTGGCGAGGAGTATTGAGCTCCTCGGAGGCGTCGTCCATGGCCGCGAGCTCGCCGCCGTGAGATCCTCACCCCCCTAGTACTAGTACTGATGTAGTATGTATTATGAACTAGTGTTTGCAGTGCTTGATCATGTAAAATATATGTAGTATGTAGTATGAACTTCCTGCGAAACTATATTTTCAAATTATGCAGTTTCATTTACGGTTTCTGTTCGGCCACGCTAATTTTCGACCCGCAAACGAGATCTTCGTGAAACTGCAAACGCGTTTTGCGGGTCGAGATTTTGCGGGGTCTGCTAGAGTTGCTCTAAGGAAGACCGGTGAAAAACTAAAACATCGAAAAAAACCCCAAAAAACATATAAAAAGCCAAAAATGCGTGCTGAAAAATAAAAATAAAAATAAAATCCGAAGGCAGCGCCCAAAGCACGACACGTGATGGGGGCTGAGAGCACGCCAAGTGGCGTCGATCGTTGTGAGGTTTCCGAAGGAGCGCTCGCCAATTAATTGCTCTCGGATCTGCTCGGTCTCCCCTTGTAGACTCCCCAATAAATAAATAAAAAGGCACATCACCGGCCCATGAAGTGACAACGCCAAACAATTTTATTAATTTGGGTCCACCATGTTAGGTTAGGTAAATTGAACGGTTACAGTTTCATTATTTTAGAAGTTCCTCTAGATTGAGGACCGGTATTTTCTGATTAACATGGATTTTTCTAGCAAATCTCTCTATTCTCTTCTGTTTTGTGTTTTTAGTATATAACTGATTGATAATTGATAGAGATGGATACTCTTAGAAGAAAGTCACTTACTATTGTTGAGACGATTACATGTGTTTTTCGTTGAAGGGATTACCAGTGTTGTTGGAATTGTAGAATCTTTGATGGTATGATTCTAATCGTGTGCCAATTTTAACCGTGCAGTCGGAAGTAATTGTGCCTGCTGTGAAGGGCACCTTGAATATTCTAGAAGTTTGTTCTACTATGAAGGTCCAGAAAGTTGTTGTGGTGTCATCCACTGCTACTGTTCATTTCAACCCGAACTGGCCTCAGGGTAAACCCAAAGATGAGAGTTGCTGGTCGGACAAAAAGGTGTGCATGGAAAATGAGGTTAGTATGTTTGAAGTTAAGAATCGATAAACAAATCAGTTGCAACGTGCCTTGTGATGTAAGAAGCCTATTATACAAGAGTAGAAAACATACATGCATTCCATGTAGCACGCACGGGCTAGACTTTCCATCTGATATGAAGACACTTAGTGATAATAATTAGGAGTGTATTCGATCACCCACATTAGAACGTGCATTCTGATAAACTTGTGAAGTCTAGAGCCGCACCCACCCCCGCGTCGCCAACCCTAGGCACACGGGGGGTGATCGTGCCACCGGCCCTATGCCCCCTCCTCCCCTCGCCTCCTCCGTCCAGCCGCCGCCTGAGGCCTCGCCAGCGAAGCCTGGCCTATGATGCCGGTGGCGGGGCCTTATCCCTCGCGCGGTGGTGGCGATTTTTCCGGGCAACGGCGACGCATCGTTCGGCGGAGATCCGGCGGCAAGGATCGGCGGAGATCCGGCGGCATGCGTGACGGCGGCGTCAGTGGAGGCGCAAACTCCCCGCGGCGGAGTCACCCCTGTGGTGGTGGCCGAGATCGCCGATCTGGTCTAGCCCAGATGGGCGTGGGCGGGCCGACGGTGGCAGTGTGCATCTACAAGCGAGCGTGGTGGGCCTGACGGCGGCAGCTGTAGGCACCATGGTGGTGCCATGGCCGGTGATGCGGCGGCGGCCTGGATCCCTTCGTCCAGTCCCCGGCAGAGATGGCGGGAGTCCGTGCACGAGATGCTGGAGGGAGGATCTTCGAACAGATCTGGGTGAAAACCTGCTTTCGGCTAGCTGCCAAGGCCGGCGGTGGCGGTGTTGTCTGCGTCGTTCCCTTCTTGAAGGCATCGCCGTAGAGAAGTTCAAGGCCACTCTATGCTATCTCCGGGGGAAACCCTAGATCAATCAGATGACGGTGGCGCTATGGTGGCGTATCCCTCTTGGAGGTGTACACGGACCGAGGGACCAGCGGAAGGCTTTTTTGGTGGAGCGGTGCTTCAGCTTACATATTGCTGGCGGCGGATCTCGGCGGCATGGCGCCGTGGAGAATCGATGTACGATGCGCGAAGATGGACTCGCGCAAGGAGGTGAAGCTGTCTGGCGTCCTGGTGGGGTCGACGGCAGCTAGATCGGGCAAGGTTGATGCAACAGTACATCACTGAAGATGGATTGGTGGCATGTGGCTGCAGCGGCCTCATACCCGGCAGGTGTCCTGATTTAGAAGTGTGCTGGACTGGTGGGTGCCACATACCCGGCAGGCGTCCTGATTGGGACCTCAAGTCTTAGATGGTAGGTTTGGCTGCGAGGTCTATTTGGTGTTAGGCCCAGACTATCAGCATCCCTTCATCAACTGGATAGGTGTAGCGACATATATTGCCTAGACGGTGGCTTTAGTCTTACGATTGTATGACTTTGTAAGGTCTTGTGTGAATTATTAATAAAGTGGCCCCATGCATCGTCTAGATGCAGAGACTGGGGGTCCTCCTCCTTTTCTAAAAAAAAAAGAACTCTCAAACTTTTCCTTCCACGATCTCCGTTTGTGAGGCCGTGGATTCGCCTCCTCTTTGCCTGCCACTCTAGCACTGGTGGCGGGGAGTAGAATTCTAGTGCCTCAGCTTTGATTAGTAGATAGGTTAGGTTCTATTCCTCGCAGAAGATGCGCTTAGACGGATGTGGGCGCTTCTTTTTCAAGCCGGTCTTCCGGGCTCTGATCCTCCTCAAATTCGTCCATCGAAACAAATTAGATTGAGCTCTTTTGTAGATTCCTGCCAGCTCATTGGGGCGACGAGGTTCGGGTTTCTCGTCGCGCGTAAGCAACGACGAGAATTGGTGGCAGGTTCTTCGGATGGATTCAACGGTTCAACGGCAACGACTGCAGTTCTGGCGCACTGGTCCTTAGGGCACGTGCATGAAGACTCTTGACTGTCATCGACAAGGTCAGACTGGCTTCGGTATGGGAGTGGCGACAACAGCGTGTCGACAACTCGTTCTAGCAGCAACAATGGTCGTTTCGTGATTGTGTCAGAGTTGTATATATTTACCGTGTAATATCCATGTTGTATTTCAATTTTCTTCTCTAGTCCGAGGGCTAAGTTCAACTCTTTACAATTTTGGTTGGCAGCTTTGGTATTTTCTTGCAAAAACTGTTGCTGAAGAGACATCCTGGGAATATGCAGAAAAGACTGGGCTAGACATCGTTACAGTATGCCCTTGTATTGTTTTTGGTCCACAACTACAACCTGTTGTCAATACCACCAGCGAACTTCTTCTCTATGTTATAAAAGGTCCCCTCATCATTTCATGTTCTTTTCCATGTCTTGTTTATTTGTAGTAATATCACTTATCTGACAAACTGTCATATCGTGTAATGGAGTGGCTCAGCCCATTAGAATTTTTAAGGGGAAAACATGAAAAATCCTGTGGTGTGTCTTCGAAGAACTTCTTATCTTGTTTTGTCTACTGAAATTTTGTCAATTTCATTGCAGGAGGTCCTAATGCGATGAACGACGTGACGTGGGAGATAGTCGATGTCCGTGATGTAGCTGATGCTTTGCTTCTGGTGTACGAGAAACCAGAATCATCTGGAAGATATATCAGTGCATCAAACTACATTACCACAAAAGCCATGCTGGAATTGTTAAGGAAGGCGCACCCTAACTACAATTACGTAAAGTGGTGGGTCTCTTACCATCCGTTCCTTGTATGCAGCAAATGGCACTTTTTGTTTCCTGAACGGTCGTGTTTTTTTTTCATCGTTTGAACAACTCTCTTTGTTTTCTGCAGCAAGACTGATGCGGAACATAACTCTCCCATCACACCGACCTCGTCGGAAAAATTGAGAAATCTGGGCTGGAAGCCAAGGAAATTGGAGGAGACTCTCCTGGATAGCATCGAATACTACCAGAAGACGGGGCTTCTACAGGATGCGGAGGGAGAGGGATACTCGTGCCACCTTCCTGAAATGTTCAGCTTTTTTCATGCCGCCGAGTAATAAAATCGAGTGTGGTAGTGGTGGTGCCAGTGCTCCCACATATGCCATTGTGCTTTTGAAAATGCTGAATGGTATTTCCGGTAACCATCCCAGGAGACAGGACTTGAAGTATTTAGACGATGATGCCCCAGTGTAAATGATACGATTTTGTAAATGTTCGTATATTTTAAATAAACTTGATCAAATTTTAAACAAGTTTGTACTTAGAAAAAAAAATAGTTGTGTCACATCCCTAGCTTCAGGCATTGCTCTAGGTTAGCTTCATGTGTGCATCATGTCTATATTTTTGAAACTTGAATTGAGGAATATTGGAAGCCTCAAAACCCTAAATAAAAGAGGGGCAAAAACCCTAGAAATCTCATTCATTGCTCCAAAATGCTCCTCTTAAGTGTTTGATAATTTTTGGTAAGGATTCTGGTCCCAACCAAAATATTGAACATTTTTAAGGAGTTATTTTTGGGACTTTGAATTTAATTCATTAGTTATTTGAATTTGAATTATATTCATATAATTAGAATATAATTTCAAATATCCCTGAAATATTTTATAAGCTTTTGGAAAAGTCCATCTAGCAATATAAAATATTCAGTGGAGTTTTTGGCATTGTTTGAATTATTTTTAAAATTCAAAACAGTGGCAAAATAATTTAAATAAAACAAAAACAGAAGAAAAATATAAAACAGAATGTAAATAAAAGCAGAGAGAGAGTTTTACCTCAGCTTACCTCGCAGCCCACCTGGCCCAACTCCAGTGGCCCAGCCGGCCCAGCCCACCTCCTCCCCCTTGTCCTCTTCCTCCTCAGCCAGGAGGACGAACAGAGGCGAGGCGTGGCGCGCGCCGACGCTGCCTCGGCCACCTCCTGCTTCCCCCTGGCCACCTCCTGCTTCCTCTCGTCGCCCTGGACCCCGTCCGCGACGCCACGCACCCCCCCAGGCCTCTCACTCTCTCCCCGAGCTCCTCTCCTCCTCTGGCTCTCTCGCGCGCAGCCACCGAACACACCCGCCGCCGCCGACGAGCTTCCCCGTGGCCACCGGCCACCCCTAGCCTCGCCGATGCGCCCAGGAGCTCCCCCTCGACCCCTCCTTCCTCCCCACCGACCCACGGCCCTACGGACGCGCCACAACGCCGCCGGCATCGCCGTTTCCATCGCCAGCCGTCGAGGATCTTCACCGTCAATTCGCCACCATCGTCGCTTCCCCGAGCTCGCTGACCCTCCCTGCACGATCCCTGTGAGTCCCTGCTTCGTTTCCCCCTAACCCCAAGCCCGATTACGAGCTCTAGCCGCCCCCTCTACCGGAGCCGAGACGCTCCGCCGCACGGACTCGTCGCCGGCGAAGCCCCGGTGACCAAATGGCCCCGCGCGTGCGTCCGTTGCACTCGCAACGACCCGTGGAGCAACGCTAGCGTGGCAGCTAGCTTGTTTGCAAGCTGCAGCGCTAACCCCGCACCCACCCGAGCTCCGGCCGCCGCCTCGGGCTCCATTCCGGCGAACCCCGGCCACCCCCGCACCTCCCGTTGGCCCCCCTAGATGCGCACGGGCACGGGCTACCTTCTGGTGCCCTTCGCACGTCCAGCCGCC
>NC_041389.1:467613636-467636324 GCF_002162155.2 Triticum dicoccoides | reverse complement strand
AGGAGGACGAACAGAGGCGAGGCGTGGCGCGCGCCGACGCTGCCTCGGCCACCTCCTGCTTCCCCCTGGCCACCTCCTGCTTCCTCTCGTCGCCCTGGACCCCGTCCGCGACGCCACGCACCCCCCCAGGCCTCTCACTCTCTCCCCGAGCTCCTCTCCTCCTCTGGCTCTCTCGCGCGCAGCCACCGAACACACCCGCCGCCGCCGACGAGCTTCCCCGTGGCCACCGGCCACCCCTAGCCTCGCCGATGCGCCCAGGAGCTCCCCCTCGACCCCTCCTTCCTCCCCACCGACCCACGGCCCTACGGACGCGCCACAACGCCGCCGACATCGCCGTTTCCATCGCCGGCCGCCGAGGATCTTCACCGTCAATTCGCCACCATCGTCGCTTCCCCGAGCTCGCTGACCCTCCCTGCACGATCCCTGTGAGTCCCTGCTTCGTTTCCCCCTAACCCCAAGCCCGATTACGAGCTCTAGCCGCCCCCTCTACCGGAGCCGAGACGCTCCGCCGCACGGACTCGTCGCCGGCGAAGCCCCGGTGACCAAATGGCCCCGCGCGTGCGTCCGTTGCACTCGCAACGACCCGTGGAGCAACGCTAGCGTGGCAGCTAGCTTGTTTGCAAGCTGCAGCGCTAACCCCACACCCACCCGAGCTCCGGCCGCCGCGTCGGGCTCCATTCCGGCGAACCCCGGCCACCCCTGCACCTCCCGTTGGCCCCCCTAGATGCGCACGGGCACGGGCTACCTTCTGGTGCCCTTCGCACGTCCAGCCGCCGCCCGTAGCGCAACCCCGGTGAACTTCCTCCGCGTTTCGGGTCGCCGCCGGCCGAACTCCGGTGGCCAGTGACGTGGCGCTGTCATTAGCCACTAATGACGCGCTAACCAACCCCCTAGGCCACTGACAGCGGGCCCCACCCCTGGTCAACCCCAGTCAGCGCTGGGTTTGACCGGGATTAGCTCCTGTGTCACTGACGTGTGGCCCCCACACGTCAGGTTTGACCGAGCCAGCCCAGTTGACCCTGCTGACGTCACTGTGACGTGGGGCTGACGCAATAAGTATTTTCTGGATTTAATATTATTCAGGAAATTCCAGAAAATACCTAAAACTTCTAAAAATCATAGAAAATTAACCGTAACTCCAAATGAAATAAATTATATATGAAAAATTATCAGAAAAATTCAAGGAATCCATCTGTACCATTTCCATGCATGTTAGAACAACTTATAGATGCTGTTTAGCACAATCATATAAAGGGCATTTAAATAATCACATATGGAGTTTGAATTTGAATCTTGTATTCAAACCAACTTCATTTAATCTGTTGCTAGTTGCATTGGCTCAAAACACATTCATTTTGCCATGTCATGATCATGCATCATATTGTGCATTGCATTGATTGTGTTCCCTTCTGTGTTGCCGGTATTTGTCCCCCCCTCGATAGACGTGATACCGATGATGTGATCGTTGACACTGATGAAGACTCAATGTTATCTTCAGAAGTGCCAGGCAAGCAAAACCCCCTTGTTCATTCCGATACAATCCTACTCTCTCGCTCCTGCTCTCTTTTACTGCATTAGGACAACACCGATTCATCTGTTACTTGCTGCGGTAGCTGAACCCCTTTGTCCTTTGCATGACCTGTCATTGCCACAGTAAATAGATGAAACCCACTAGCATGAGTAGGAGTTGTTTGAGCCCTGATGTGCCTACTCATTCATGTTTGTTTGTCATGCCTGCTATTGCTTAGAGTTGAGTCAGGTCTGATTCATCGGGGATGAATCAGAGGCGTGTGAACCTGTCCTACTGTGTGTGAGCTAAGTGTGTGAACACGATTTGGTAAAGGTAGCGGTGAGAGGCCATGTAGGAGTACATGGTGGGTTGTCTCATTGCAGCCGTCCTCGGGAACTGAGTTCTGTGTTTGTGATCCATGATTCAGCTACTACCACGCATTGGGCCCGAAACCAATGGACCCTCTCGGCTTCTTGATCACCCTTGTCCTCTGTCCAGGAGTTGCAAGTAGTTTCTGGTGTTTGTAGTATGCTGGAGGCCGTGGGCAGCGCTGACCGTAGGGGTGGGCTGTGATGCGGTAGGCACGTGGCACGGTGTACCGGGCGCCCGTTTGGTGTCTCGGGAACCCTGTTCACATCGTTTGGGGCTGTGAGCGAAACTCCGGCCGGATCTCCTCATGGATGGAACCCGAATAGGCGATAAACCTGGACTAGAGACTTGAGTGATTAGGTAGGTCGTGGCCGACACCCACGTTGGGCTTCCGCTTGAAGGTTGCCGAGTACATGTCGTGTAAACGGCGGTAAGTGGTGAGAGCGTGTGTGAAGAAGTACACCCCTGCAGGGTTAACATCATCTATTCGAATAGCCGTGTCCGCGGAAAAGGACTGCTGGGTTGCTTATATCAGTTCATAGACAAGTGAAAGTGGATACTCTAAAATACGCAAGATAAGCATGAGTGCTATGGATGGCGTTCTCGTAGGGAGACGGGAGTGGATCCATAGTGGTGTATTGGTTGGTGAATATGTGGACTCGTGTGCGCCACCTCAAAAGAGTTACTTGCAGTCGTAGTTCAGGATAGCCACCGAGTCAAAGCTGGCTTGCTGCAGTTAAACCCCACCATCCCCTTTGTTGATAATGATGCATATGTAGTTAGTTCTGATGTAAGTCTTGCTGGGTACATTTGTACTCACGTTTGCCTATTTTATGTTTTGCAGAGAGACTTCGGTCTCACTAGTAGTTTCGCGTGGACTTCGACGTTTAGCTTGTTACCTCAGCTACGATCTTGTGCCCTCGGCAGGATCTGGTAGATAGTCAGGCTTCTCAGCCTTTTTCATTTATAGATGTCTGTACTCAGACATGATAGCTTCCGCTTGTGCTTGATTTGTATGCTCTGAATGTTGGGTCATGAGACCCATGTTTGTAATATCTCGCTCCTCGGAGCCTATTGAATAGATTACTTGACTCATAGAGTCATGTTGTGATGCCATGTTGTATTTGCACATATCGAGCATATTGTGTGTATGTTATTGAAATGCTTGGTATGTGTGGGATCTGACCATCTAGTTGTTTATCTTTAGTAGCCTCTCTTACGGGGAAATGTCTCCTAGTGTTTCCACCGAGCCATGGTAGCTTGCTACTGCTCCGGAACACTTAGGCTGGCCGGCATGTGTCCTTCTTCGTTCCTGTGTCTGTCCCTTCGGGGAAATGTCACGCGGTGAATACCGGAGTCCTGTTAGCCCGCTACAGCCCGGTTCACCGGAGTCCTGCTAGCCTAGTGCTACAGCCTGGATTCACTCGCTGATGACCGACACGTTCGATGCTGGGTCATGGATGCCTGTCCCTGTAAGTCTGTGCCGCTTTGGGTTTACGACTAGCCATGTCAGCCCGGACTCCTTATCATATGGATGCTAGCGACACTGTCATATACGTGTGCCAAAAGGCGCAAACGGTCCCGGGCAAAGGTAAGGCGACACCCGTGGGAATACCGTGCGTGAGGCCGCAAAGTGATATGAGGTGTTACATGCTAGATCGATGTGGCATTGAGTCGGGGTCCTGACAAGTTGGCAAGGAGGGAGTATGTATGTGCATTGTTATGTCTACGTACTCCCAGCAAACACGAACATTATTATTATTTTAGCTTATGCTCTTAATCCATTACAGAGGCCTTTCATGAGATCTATAATGTTTTCTATACTACCATTCACTATTGTGACCTCATGATATCAAAGTTGATGCAAGTAAAAGAGAAAGAGTAGAGGGGTAATTAATTACATAGGAGCACCTGAGGTAGTTACTTTGAGACTACTATCTGTAGATTAACTTGGACGCCTATTTTATTTTATTTTTCGAAACGGAGGCAAAAATATTTGCCTCATCGATTAATTAAGAAGAAGAGAATTGCCCAGTTAATTTACGGAAAACTGGGCGAAAACCGATACAGACTCCCAAATGCGGACTACTCGTAAAGTAGGAAACACCAAAACCGTTTAAGCGGCCCTCTAAACAAACAACAACCGCAACCCTCAACACTTGAAGAACACAATGAAACTCCTAACAAGCACACTAACAAAAACTGACCACCCTTCATCATGAAACCACATACGCCTTTCGGATGGCGCCACACTTCTTGTTTTTCTTCTTCTTTGGTTTCTCCTTACTTGGCATCTTCTTTGCAAGGTCACTTGTCTTGCCAGATGTCGGCTGTTGAGCCACCCATTTGTCAAGAAAATCGTAAAACTCATTGAATTTCTTCGTGTGGTTGTCGTCAACCAAGGGGCTCGTAGGAGCAGGCACCAACCAACCGGCAGCATCAACATCATCGGCCCGAGGACACCTATTTTATTAAGACTGGGTAATCCTTCTAGAAAGAAAAGAGTCCAATGAAGGGGACGCGGAGTATTCGAGCTACAAATGCTGAGTATTCGAGCTACAAATGCTGGGCCCTGCTGTTGCTGGCACCATGAATGTGCTGAAGGCCGCCTCTGCCGCAAATGTCCAACGAGTGGTCGTCGTGTCATGCGTGGTTGCTGTGGAGATCAAAGACGAGAGCTGTTGATCAAACAAAGAATTCTGTAGGAGCAATGAGGTAATAATAGCAACTTAGAGCAACTCCACTTCGTCCGCCCGCGTCCGTTTGGATCGGCGCGGACAAAAGTGGCGGCCCAAACCCATTTCACGTCCGCGTCACGTCCGTGCCGACGCATTTGCGGTCCAAATTTGCGCCTGGAATGAGTCGGCGCGGACGCGAAGTGGACACGCCGCGCGTCTCCTCGCCGTCCGCCGCGTCCCCACCTGGCGGCCACCCAACCGCCACCGGTCGTCTTATTTATGACGACCGCCGACAGCGGGTCCACGTGTCAGCCAGTGCGCGCGTCCTTTTTTAACCATGCGTGCAGCGGGGTCGGCCTCATCCACTTCCCCCGTCCACATCTGGCCCCCATCACTCCCTTTGCTTCCTCGCCGGCGACCGCAAACCCTAGCGCGGCCATGGGTCTCTTCGGCAGCAGCAAGGGCAAGGGCAAGGGCACTCCCGACGCCTCGTCATCCCGAGCTTCCCCTCCCCCTCCACCGCCGGCGCATTTCCGCCCTGAACGTCGGCGCCTGCACATCCCGGTGCACCAAGCGCGGTGGCACTTGGAGTACAGGCAGCCCCTCCCCTACCCCGACGTGACGCTACCGCACCATTGGCATTTGGACCAAACTGGATCCCGGTGCCGGCGGTCCCGCGGACCCAGCGGGCGCACGACGACGAGGTGCGCCGGCGCCGCGTGCTGCTCACGCCGGAGCAGCGTCGGCTGCCAGAGTACACCGCCGACTCTCCCAATTGGGAGGCTTGGTTCGCCCTCGAACACGAGGAGCAACGGCGCTTGGGTGTCGACGCCGTCCCGCCGCCGTTCCCATCGCCGCCCCCGGATGTAGAACCGCAGGACATGGAGGCGGAGGCGGAGTACCAAGCCGCCCTCGAGGAGGCCCTGCAGCACGCGCTGGAGGCTAGCCGCATCGACGAGAACGCGCACTAGGATGGGCTGGAGCAAGCCCTTGCCCTGTCAGCGGCGGGGGACCCCGTCCACTCCCCGCTCTTCGTGCCGCCGCCTCCACCGTCGCCGTCCGTCCAGCCCAAGCCGGAGCCGGAGCCGTCGCGTAAGCGCTCCCCGCCTCCACCCACTCTGCCGGAGGAGGCCTGCTCGTGGACAGGCCAGTACCGCGAGTGGGTCAGCGCGCCTCCCGTCCACTTCACCGCCACGCCGGAGGAGGAGGCGGCCCACCTCGAGCGATGGAAGGAGCACTGGCTCCGCCAGGAGCAGGCCGACGGCGAGGAGCAGATGCGCTACGACGCCATGCTCGAATGCGACGCGGAGGCGCTCCGGCTAGAGGAGGAGGAGGAGGAGCGCGCGGCTTGCCGCAATGCCGCCGCCCCAGCAGACGCCGGAGGAGGCTGCCCTGGCAGCGTACCAGGCGGCGTTCGGGTGGGCTGGCCCTGCTCCGGTCTTCATCGACCTCACCGACGACGGCAGCGTCGAGGGCAAGGGCAAGGGCAAGGCCGACGACGTATAGGGCAGTGTGTGGGGCGGCAGCAGGCGGGCACAGACTTTTTTAATGTTTTATTTAATGTTTATTAGATTTAGGTGGACTTTGGCCGGCGTTTGACCGGCCACTTTATGTTTATTTCGTGCAAACTTGTTTTTTTCACGCCGGCACATTTGGGTCGGCCTTCCCGTTGGACGGTCAAGCCGATCCATTTTAAAATGCAGACGCGCACGTCCGCCTCGCCGACCCAAACAGACAAAAAGCGGACAAAGCGCGCGTCCGTTTGGGTCGCCCCGTTGGAGTTGCTCTTAAGAGACAAGGTGCCATACCGTCTCATGACTCTCATCCAACACATTTTTCTATCGAAACATGACGACGCCGTTTTGCACCATGTATTTGCAGAGCTGGTACCCTGTTGCCAAGATCGCGGCAGAAGCGGCGGCTCTAGAGTACGGGGGTGAAACTGGGCTCGACGTGGTGACACTAAACCCTGCACTGGTGTTTGGTCCTCTGCTCCAGCCGACCGTCAACGCGAGCAGCCAGTTCCTCATCTACTTGCTCAAAGGTTTTACCTATAGCTGTTACCTTGGGCAATTTGGAATTGCCGGAATGACTGTGTTTTTAACAGGTCTCGCTCTATTAACCTTTTACAGGTTATCTTCAAAGCCACCGCATCGATCCGTATGTGGTCATCACTTCAGCATGGGACACTGGGGGCTCATGGCCTTTGGGTGCAACCGTCTGGAGATGGTTTCACAGGCGTTATTCAACCGGTTTGGCTGGCATGTCACTAATAGATTATGTGGTTAAGTCATGTAATCTTTCGTTTGTACCCACTTTTCGTGGTTGTTTTCTTTTTCTTTTTGCCGTTTTAGTTGATACTATGTTCGTTTCAGACCTTTTTATTTGCTTTTAATAAAAATGGCCGTGTGCATCATCATGATGCAGAGACCAGGGTGTTTCCCCTTTTCGAAAAAGAAAAAAGAAAAAAATAGCCGTCTTCACACATTTGAGATAATTCCCTGCTCTTGATTCGTCCACGATGTTTTCAACGTGCGCTGGCGTGTGCATGCAGGAGGCCCTGATCAGGTGAGGGACAAGCTCTGGCACATCATCGACGTCCGGGACGTCGCCGACGCGCTGCTCCTGCTCTACGAGACGCCCGGAGCCGCCGGCCGGCACATCTGGGCGCCACACTTCATCACCGTCCGGGAACTATTGCGTCTGCTCAAGAGCATGTACCCTGCGTACCCCTACATATCCGAGTAGGAGTTCTATTCTAATTATCCCGTGATGATTCAGCATATGTTGTTGTTGTCTAGGATTAACTGACAATCCGATTGGTTGGGGATTTCGCAGGGAGGGCATATATGACATGGATCACCCTGCTCCGATGACCTCCGAAAAGCTGGAGAAGCTGGGGTGGAGCCACCGGCCGCTGAGGGAGACGATAGCAGACACCGTCGAGTTCTGCCGGGAGGCCGGGTTTCTTGAGGGTGTCGATGGTGATGATGCGCCCTGCCGCTTCCCACCTCTTTTCAACAAAATCTAGCGTCAAGAAAGAATTTGAAGAAGTTTGGGCGAGCATATGTAGTGTTCCTCCTCTATTTTTACTGCCTTTGTGTGTGCATTTGGTGGTGTGATATTGAAAATGTCTGGAGGGACCAACATGTAAGAACCACAACAATAAGATGAACCTATTTCTTAGTAATCCGTACTTATTTCTTGAATAACTAGCAGATGGCTCGTGCATTTTGCCAGTTTAGAATTTTATTAGAATTTGTATATTTTTTTAAACTTGTATGGCACAAACGAAACTATTTTTTTATCCCGCAAAAGAAAAATGAAACTATTTTCAAACATTATTTCCATTTTTGTTGAGAAATAACATAAACTAAACATGTTTTAAATATTATTCTGAAGTGTTTGATTTTTACGTAGGAGGAAAGCGGCACTGGTCTGGTCACTGTGGCATCTCTATCTTCAAAAGCTGAAGAAACATGTGTATATTTCGCTGTGTGGATATCGAAAACCTTAACATAGGGCGTGTTTACTCTGGGCTATGTTCTGCATCATGTTTGGTTGTTCACATTGTATCAGGAGGTGATTTGATACATGTCGTTTGGTTGGCAACACTTGAGGGTTAAGGCTCCGAAGCTGCATTTACATGGCATTTGGTTGCTTCGACTTAATGTTGTGATCACCTCTTCTCACTAGTGATGACCTTACCATACTACACAGACACTAACAAATTAACATTATTTTAGTGTTCATCAATGGCAATCAAGGGGGGAAGTTCACCATCCTCTTCTTCTTCTTCAGATCCTTGTGTTATGTCTGATAGCTCACATTGTCTCAGCCCACTCAAACCTCTTGCAAACTTTAATATCATGTGCCTCCACACCATGGTCGGAGGCAATATCATCAGCTGTCACATCATTCTCATCCGGCACATACTTATCAAGACCCCACTCTAAGATCCAGTTATGAAGAATACAAGATGTAAGAACAAACTTAGTTTGGATGGGAAAAGGACGAAATGCCTTCTGTTCAAGCATCTTAAATCTATTCTTCAAAGAACCAAATGTTCCTCTCAACTGTAATTGTAAGGCTAAAATATGTAAGGTTGAACAATTCGGTAGAAGTCTTAGTATAGTTCCTAGCAGAGAACTCATCAAGATTTACCTAGTTTTACTGAAGGGTGGAAGAACCACATGCTAGCATGCATATCCAACATCTCCTAGGTAGAACTTACCATCAGGGATATTGTTCCCATTAGACCAGGGCAAGCTATCAACAAAAATGTTAGTCATGGCATGAATTAACAGTTAATAATGCCCACCTTGAAATATGGTACCATCTATAACTCGCTTGTATGAGTTTGACCAAAAGGTGCCTTCATCATCTCTCATGTGAGCTCTACGATCTCCTACAAGATTGGCTTCAAATACCAAATAAATTGTCTCATTGCATCTCCGGAATATGTTGTGAATCACTCCAAACTTCCGAGTATGACCTACATGAAGAAAGATTGCTACTTGCTCTTCCACAGAGGTGTGGATGTTATCTTATAGCAACCTCATCTACCTAAACGTCTCCACAAGCTTGCCAAAAGGGTCCCTTCTCATTCGAAGTATGTTCATAGACTCTACGTCATTACGGTTGTAGATGTAGTTCAAATTCTATTGGAAATATGCCCTAGAGGCAATAATATTGTATTATTATACTTTCATTTTCATAATTAAGATTTTATATTTCATGCTACAACTGCTATGATTCTGGAATATGTGATTTAGTGAAAAACTCATATGCACGTGTGAGATGATAAACGGTAAAATATAGGTTCCCAGTCTTGCCTCTAAGACTGGCTCAAGTGTTGGTGGTGATCATATTTTCTGGATCTCGGGATATTGTTAAGTGTAACGATAGTCCTGAAACAACGTTGAGAGTATGACGTTAGAAGAACGATCATATTGAACCGACCTCATCTTGTTTGTTATACTTTGATTATACCGTCTGAAATCAGTTGTTATAACACGAAGTGTTAATATGTGTTTTAGTTCCTCCGACAATGAGAGTATCTTAGTCACTTCCTACCGTATAGTGGACTTTGAGGTTGCTCAAACATCATCCGTAACTAGGTGATCATAACAACAACCTACGGATTCATCGGAAAGTTTGACAAGGGACTGCATAGCTCGAGAGTGGAATTTGCTCCTTCGAAGATGGAGAGATGTTCTTAGGGCCCCCTCCGTGTGACGGAATCCATCATCGTCTAGCTAGAAACAGGTGACCACATCATGGGGATGTCGGAACACTTCAATGAGAAAGAAGAACAAAACTGACAACGAGATCAACGGTATTGTGAGCATGTGCATGACTCAAGAGGATACCGATGCATCCCGGATTTTGCAAAGTATCGCGAAGCAAAGGGAACATCACTAGTAACCAAAGGTTCACTCCAATGTCATTCCTGTAACCATAGGGATCAATATGGATGTCTACGGTTTTGCTATCGATCATTGAATGAAGGGGTTTCATTCATGTCTATGATTTACCGAACCTACGGGATCACAAGCTTAAGGTAATCACGATCTGCTGAGTGCTAGTAAGACGAGAATATCGAGGATTTATTTTTGGAATTGTTTCATTAATATTTGAAATAGTTCGAGAGGAACTGGAAGCATTTCGGGGTTACCGGAAGGGTTTCGGAGTTTATCGGGCAATACCGGGTATTACCGACAAATAATATATAGGTTGGAAATGTTTTGGATGATGTTAAGTTATATATAATATGCTCTAGTAATTTTCAAAAGGCTTTTATGTTGGGGAACGTAGCTTGCAATTTCAAAAAAATTCCTACGATCACACAAGATCTATCTAGGAGATGCATAGTAACAAGAGGGGAAGAGTGTGTCCACGTACCCTCGTAGACTGAAAGCGGAAGCGTTAGTTAACACGGTTGATGTAGTCGAACGTCTTCACGATCCAACCGATCCAAGTTCCGAACGTACGGCACCTCCGTGTTCAGCACACGTTCAAATCGATGACGTCCCTCGAACTCTTGATCCAATAGAGGGTCGAGGGAGAGTTTCGTCAGCACGATGTTGATGATGTGATCTGCGCAGGGCTTCGCCTAAGCACTATGACGCTATGACCGGAGGAGTAAACTGTGGAGGAGGGGCACCGCACACGGCAAAGAGAACAATTGATGTGCCTTTGGGGTGCCCCCTGCCCACATATATAAAGGAGGGGGGAGGGAGGCCGGCGGCTAGGAGGGGCGCGCCATGGGGGGAGTCCTACTTGGAGTCCAAGTAGGATTCCCCCCCCCTTCACATTTTTTCCACCGGAGGGAATAGGAAGGAGATGGAGATGGAAAGGGAAGGGGGGCGCCGCACCCTCCTCCTTCTCCTATTCGGACTCCCTAGGAGGGGGGGGGGGGCGCGGCCACCCCCTGCGGGCTTCCCTCTCTCTCCCTTAGGCCCATGTTGGCCCAACACTTCCCTGGGGGGGTTCCGGTAACCCATCGGTACTCCGGAAAATGTCCGAACGTTTCCAAAACCTTTCCGGTGTCCGAACATAACCTTTCAATATATCAATCTTTACCTCTCAACCATTTCGAGACTCCTCGTCATGTCTGTGATCTCATACGGGACTCCGAACAAACTTCGGTCATCAAAAACACATAACTCATAATACAAATCGTCATCCAATGTTAAGCGTGCGGACCCTACGGGTTCGAGAACTATGTAGACATGACCGAGCCACATCTCAATAACCAATAGAGGAACCTAGATGCTCATATTGGCTCCTACATATTCTATGAAGATCTTTATCAGTCAAACCTCACAACAACATACGTTGTTCCATTTGTCATCGGTATGTTACTTGCCTGAGATTTGATCGTCGGTATCATCATACCTAGTTCAATCTCGTTACCTGCAAGTCTCCTTACTCGTTCCGTAATGCTTCATCCCGCAACTAACTCATTATTCACATTGCTTGCAAGGCTTATAGTGATGAGCATTACCGAGAGGGCCCAGAGATACCCCTCCGATACACGGAGTGACAAATCCTAATCTCGATCTATGTCAACCCAACAAACACCTTCGGAGACACCTGTAGAGCATCTTTATAATCACCCAGTTACATTGTGACGTTTGGTAGCACACAAGGTGTTCCTCCGGTATTCGAGAGTTGCATAATCTCATAGTCAGAGGAACATGTATAAGTCATGAAGAAAGCAATAGCAATAAAAATTAACGATCATTATGCTAAGCTAATGGATGGGTCTCGTCCATCACATCATTCTCTAATGATGTGATCCCGTTCATCAAATGACAACACACGTCTATGGTCAGGAAACACAATCATCTTTGATTAACGAGCTAGTCAGTAGAGGCATACTAGGGACACTATGTTTTTGTCTATGTATTCACACATGTACTGAGTTTCCGGTTAATACAATTCTAGCATGAATAATAAACATTTATCATGATATAAGGAAATATAAATAAAAAATTTATTATTGCCTCTAGGGCATATTTCCTTCATTTTATAATTAATTTAATATGAATGGGCCTTAAAAGGCATAGTGGTGGAAGGTAACTTGGGTCACAAGGGCCCAAGTGGAGGAGGCGCCCTCTTTATTTTGTGTGTGTGTGGGGGGGGGGTCCTACTAGGGGAGGAGTCCAACTCCTCTCTTGGCAGGCACCCAAAGGGGGGACTTTCCCTCCTTGACGACTGCCTCCCCCTCCCCCTCTAACATATATATACTTGAGGTATTGACCACAATTGAATAGACAAGTTTGGAGACTCCTCTAGTTCATCTAGTTCTAATTCTAGTTGTTCATCGTTGACTAATTAGAGCTAGACCTAGTTCCTCTAATCCTCATAATTAGAAGCCTGGTGTGGTTCTAATCTCCTCCCTCTAATTCTCTTGCGACGATTAGCTTTGTACGGTGAGCGCTGCCGGATCGTGAAGACCGTACGCTTGCAACCAAGTAGAGAGGTCGTGCTTTCGGTCTTTCGTTCGCGGGATCGTCATCAATGGTTTGAGGAACTCCAAGTACGATCTACACCTACTCGTCTACTTCCACTGCACTGCAAAGTCGGTAACAATCATTGATCCAAACCCTATATGCATCTTCATATTGTTCATGGGTGTTCGTAGGGTGGCTTTAATGTTTTCTACTATGTTTCCCAACAGATTCGCCATCCACTCCCTATCTCGGGATAACATTGGCACATATCTGATCACATGCATGTAGTTTCGATGAGCCGCTCTCTTTTGGAGTAACAGGAGCCATGCATGCGGCCTGATTCATATGCTTCATTCGTTCTTCCTAGTGAAATTGATATTTCGGTAACTAACAATGAAATCAACCCTATGCCTTAACCAATGGCGTAACAATAGAGGGATTGGGGATGGTTTTATGTTGCTTACCACCATGGGAGATAATGATGATGACCCACCCATGCCAGAGAGGAGGCTGAAGAACAGAGACGGAGACGAAGGGGAGGAGCAACCCATTGAGGGTAGGAATCATCCTGGTGTTGGAGGTCTTGGCCCATGCAGCTGCCGATAACACAAATGTAAGGCGCTGCCACCGGTGCCGAAAACAGAGGCTACATTTTTCCTCCTGATAGAGGTGAGCTATTAAAAAGGAGGAAGATAAGACTAATTTGCACCATACCCTGCCTGCAGATTTTCGTCTGACGCAATCTCCATGCATGTCCCCCTCCTTCATTCATCTTAGCCCGGCTATACAAAAAAAATTGATTCGAACATTCCTCGTGAGCGACGATATGAGGTGCTTTGAATTTCATATAGATACGAAACAATGCCTTGCTTGAGTTGCTTCACCAAGCTCTTCGGGAGATTCACAGTTTAAGAGAGGCACTCAGATATATATTGGACAGGATCGTTACCACTTCATCACCACCACCTCCTTCTTCATCACCAAAAGAAAATTAAGTATCGGGTATGGGCACTCCCCTTGGCTTTCGCCAAGCTTGGGGGAGGTGCCCCGGTATCGTATCACCTCCACTATCTTTTGCCTTTACTTTTCTTAGTTCGATCCATAGTTATATTTTGCTTTAGATGAATAAAAGTTTAGTTCCATCCTTTCTTTTCAAGAGTTTGCTTAGTGATCTATCTTTGTAATTGTGCGAGATATATAATAAAGTTTAGTTTGAGTTTTGCTTTCTTTACTTTCTTGTTTCAATAAAAAGAAAGGAAATAAATGAAAAAGATCATATGCTAATCTTATGGTAAGTGATGACATCACACAAGGAAAAGTATAAGTAGAAAATTTTATTGTAGACTGACAAACATAGCATTGGTCAATGATGTAACTCATGAAAGAATTAATAAGGGAAGAGAAGATTTACATGCAAATACACTATCCTGAAAATCTTTTGTGATTGTGAGCACCCATCAAAATATTATATGATAAAATTATTGACGTTGGACAAGGAAGACAACATAATGATTTATGTTTGTTCATATTCACATAGAAGTTATATTGTCATAGATCCTTCAACATGTGGTGTTTGCCCTCCAACTTTGCTAGCCAAAATTCTGCACCAAGTAGAGATACTACTTGTGCATCCAAACCCCCTTGAACCCAAATCTTGTTTTGAGAGTCCACCATACCTACCTATGGAGTGAGTAAGATCCTTCAAGTTGTCATTGGTGCAATAAGGCAATAAAAATTGCTTCTAAAGTGTTAGATCATTTAGCATAAGAGAAAATTGAGCGTTGTACGAACTTGTGATGGCGAAGAATAAAAGCGACAGACTGCATAATAAAGGTTGCCATCATAAGGGGCAATATAACGTGACATTCTCTTGCACTAAGGTGTTGAGCATCCAAACAAAAAGCGCATGCCAACCTCTGCTTCCCTCTGCGAAGGGCCTATCTTTTACTTTTATGTATTTACTTTCATGCAAGAGTCAAAGTTCTTCTTTCTATTCCTTTTTATTTTATCCTTTGGCAAGCATCATGTGGTGAGGAAAGATCTAGGCACATATATCCAGTTGAATATGGGTAGCATGATTTATTATTGTTGACATCACCCTTGAGGTGAATACGTTGGGACGCGAAACTACAAGCCCCTATCTTTCTATGTGTCCGGTTGAGACATTTTGCTCATGTTTACGCGATGAGTGTTAGCAATCATAGAAGACTATATGATGGTTGAGTATGTGGACTTGCCTAAAGGCTCCGATACGTGACCCTTCTTGAAAAGATGATGAATTGTAGTTGCAAAGTTGACCGAGAACATAGATTGTTGGTTTCCAATAGAGTTTATGCTTTATACTTCGATGTTGTGATGGATTGTTACTTGTTCATGAGAAGTCTATGATAAAGTTCTATGATAAAAGTTTTATGTTAAAGTTTATTGTTGTCATAATAAGTTACATGATGCTTCTATGTCCGTATTTTGTTTTTATCGACACCTCTCTCTCTAAGCATGTGGACATGTTTTTGGATTTCGGTTTTCGCTTGAGGACAAGCGAGGTCTAAGCTTGGGGGAGTTGATACAACCATTTTGCATCATGTTTACCTATTGTTATTTATGTTGTTTTATTGCATAATATGCTTTTTGGAGTAGTTCTAATGCCTTTCTCTCATAACATGCAAGGTATGCACAAAGGGGGAGAATTCCGGCAGCTGGAAATCTGGACCTGAAAAAGCTACGTCAGGCTACCTATTCTGCACAACTCCAAATAAGTTGAAACTTTACGAGGATTTTTTGTGGAGTAAGTAAGAATTAGTACAGCTAATAAGTAACAGAGGGGGGCCACTAGGTGGGCATAACCCACATGGGAGCGCAAGGGTGCCCAGGCGCGCCCTGGTGGGTTGTGCTCACCTCGGCCCACCTCCAGTGCCCCTCTTTTGGTACATAAGTCATTTTGACCTATAAAAAGGGGGAGGATTTTCGGGACGAAGCGCTGCCGTCTCGAGGCGGAACCTGGGCAGGAGCACTTTTGCCCTCCGGTGGAGCGATTCCGCCGGGGGAACTTCCCTCCTGGAGGGGGAAATCATCGTCATCATCATCACCAACAACTCTCCCATCTTGGGGAGGGCTATCTCCATCAACATCTTCAACAGCACCAACTCCTCTCAAACCCTAGTTCATCTCTTGTGTTCAATATTTTTACCGGAACTATAGATTGGTGCTTGTGGGTGACTAGTAGCGTTGATTACATCTTGTAGTTGATTATTGTATGGTTTATTTAGTTGGAGATTATATGTTCAGATCCATTATGCTATTTAATACCCCTATGATCTTGAGCATGATTATCATTTGTGAGTAGTTACTTTCGTTCTTGAGGTCACGGGAGAAATCATGTTGCAAGTAATCATCTGAACTTGATATGTGTTTGATATTTTGATGATATGTATGTTGTGATTTCCTTAGTGGTGTCATGTGAACGTCGACTACATGACACTTCATCATATTTGGGCCTAAGGGAATGCATTATGGAGTAGTTATTAGACGATGGGTTGCGAGAGTGACAGAAGCTTAAACCCTAGTTTATGTGCTATTCCGTAAGGGGCCGATTGGATCCAAAAGTTTAATGCTATGGTTAGAATTTATTCTTAATACTTTTCTTGTAGTTACGGATTTTTGTGAGGGGGTTAATCATAAGTAGGAGGTTTGTTCAAGTAAGAACAACACCTAAGCATCTGTCCACCCACATACCAAATTATCAAAGTAGCAAACACGAATCGAACCAACATGATGAAAGTGACTAGATAAAATTCTTGTGTACCCTCAAGAACAGTGCTATGGTTAGAATTTATTCTTAATACTTTTTTGTAGTTGCGGATTCTTGTGAGGGGTTAATCATAAGTAGGAGGTTTGTTCAAGTAAGAACAACACCTAAGCATCTGTCCACCCACATACCAAATTATCAAAGTAGCGAACACGAATCGAACCAACATGATGAAAGTGACTAGATAAAATTTTTGTGTACCCTCAAGAATACTTTGCTTATCATAAGAGACCGTTTTGGCCTGTCCTTTGCCTCAAAAGGATTGGCCTGCCTTGCTGCACTTTTGTTACTACTACCGTTACTTGCTTGTTACAAATTATCTTGCTATCAAACTACTCTGTTACTTACAATTTTAGCACTTGCAGACATTGCCTTGCTGAAAACCACTTGTCATTTCCTTCTGCTCTTCGTTGGGTTCTACACTCTTACTTATGGAAAAGGCTACAATTGACACAATATACTTGTGTGTCATCAGAATACCCTCGAGGATGAAATGCCCTTTGATAAAGGAAGATTGGTGCGTCCAATAACGCGGTGGGAAACAACAGAAAGTCAAGCAGCAAATCCCTTTGAAGGTAATTTAGCAGTATATTAATTAGTGCTATTGGACAGAATTGACGGATCAAAGTAGTGCCTTTAAGCTTAGGGAGATAACACAACATAATTCAGCCTATAAATGACCACAATCCTGAGACAAAAGCCTTGAATAATAGCATAGACTAGATTTTTTCAGAACATACCAAAACTTCTTAAAAAGGGGGATAGAGAAGCCATTAGGCCCAAGTGCGGAGTTCGATTCTGAGGAGTCCACTACCTCGTCAATCTCGACCTCGGGTAAATGAAGCATAGGAGCAGCATTTTCAACAATAGAAACATTGCATCAGAAGACCAAAGGCAAGGAGAGGTGGAAAAACTAGAAGGGGTTGAGTAGATAGGAGGAAGGTAAAGAAGGAATAAACATGACCCATAATGCCAATAGGGTTAGAGAACATTTCCCCATTGATGACAAGGTAAACAATAGAACGGCGGCAGCGCTGCCCATTAGCAATGTAAAAAGGTAAGCGGTAATAGCATCCTCTTTAAGAATCCAAGATAAGCAACCTCGCTATTGCGAGTACGCCTTCTCCAGCCGATGAATCTCCATAAGAGCAACTTCTAGGGCATATCTTTAGGCCCAACCAGACGAGATAAACCAGTCGAACGACAACAACATTAGGGTTTTTGTTTGATTAAAGAGTGTTAATTTATCTTTACGCGCATGAGCCACATGATTGGCACCCCAACCTTTCAGAAATTTTCCCATGTTTTGGGAACAAAAGCGCCAGTGATATATAAGCCCAAAAGATCTAGGATTAGAAGATAGGAGGGTAGAAATTTTGTCAGAAATAAATGGCACAAAGCCTTCTATGAGCAACGAAGAAGAATCAAAATGAAATCTAGGCTTAATACAAACTGTCAAGTCATGAGATTCAAGGAGGAGAGGGGTATGTTCCGAGCCAATGTGTGCATAGAGCCATTGTGTGCATCAGCCACCAAAGAAGAACAAGAAAATAGGTGATCCCAATCTGGATAAATAAACACCCATATGGCACAGACCTGACAGGGTCAACCTGACAGAATCAAAATGAAATCTAGGCTTAATACAAGTTATTAAGTCACGAGAGTCAAGGAGGAGAGGAGTATGATCCGAGCCAATGTGTGCATGAGCCACCAAAGAAGAAAGGAAACAAGCGATCTCAATCTGGACAAACAGAAACTTCCTTCCTATTTGATTCTACAATAACACTCGAAATTAAATCAAGCTTATACTTGTATACTTGAGCCATCGTGCATAGCAAAGGGTCACTGGCTCGGGATGAGTCCACTGACGCATCGTTTTGTGTGTGTGTGCGCGCGCGCGTTCCCCTGTCTGAATATACTCTCTTTTTTTCCTGAAGAGAGCTGCTTCTACTACTGAAGGTCGCGCCAGTAAGAAGAGACGAAAAGCGACCAACCTTGGCTGGGGATGGGGCGTGATCATGGTCACAAGTGCGGGAGATGGAAATGTCGGGAGCAGGAAGACTGTTCGTGACCGGTGCCTCGGGGTATTGCGCCTAGTGGGCAGTGGCTCATGAAGTTCCTCCTCTCCCACAGTCACGCCGTCCACCAGTATCGTCTGCGACGTAGCTGACTCTGTAGTCGCTTCCCTGAGCCAAGTGGAGCTGCCCGCAAGGTGAGGAGGACCCGGAAATATGTGAATGCTTTTACTCGCATTAAGCAAGACCATAGGAACTCTCGTTGCGAGCTTTAACAGTAACAGGCCGGCCCACTCGCGCACACTTCAAAAGAAAAAAGTGAAAGAGGAGCGCCACGGGGAGGATTCAAACCGTTGTCACCTAGATAGATTTCAACAATGCTAGCCACCGGGCTAATGTCCGAATTCTGATTGAGTTGTAGAGCGGATTGTAGTTGACGCGAAATGAGCCCGGGTTTCACTGTTTTTTTATTTGCCTTTTTTCTTTCGGGATGCTTCTTTCCTTTTTTTTCTCCGTTTTTTTCCACTTATTTCTTTGATTTTATTTTTCATTTTGGTTTTTTTGTTTATTTTTCGGGTTTCATTTTTTGTTTTCTTTTTTCTTTTGGTTTTCTATATATATATTTTATATGCCAATGATATTTATCTAATACATGTTTAATATTTTTTCAATACAAAATTAAATATTTTTAGTACAAGGTCAACATTTTTTCTATACACATTTTTAGCATTTCTCAAATGCTTTATTAACATTTTTTAAATGTTTGATTAACTTTTCCCAAATACAGGGTTAACACTTTTTTTTATACATGGTCATCATTTTTCCTATACGTACTTTAATATTTGTTTCAAATGCTTGATTAAAAAAAATTAAATACAAAATTAACATTTTCAAATACATGGTCAAGACAGAAAATCCTATTTCACGCTTAGTGTGTCAAACTGTCGAGCTTTCGCCCAGGGATCCTCCTAGCACGAGAATTGGGGCGGCCCATTCCCCAATAGCGAGGCAGCCGGTTTTGGGAACCTTCCAGAAGGTTCCCTGAAGCGGTTTTTCTATGTGTTTTTTTCCTGTTTCATTTTTTTTTCTGTTTCTTTTTCATTTATTTGTTTCTTTTTCAAGTTCATATTTTCTTGTTTGCCTTTTTAAAAAAATCGCAATTTAACAAAATGTTTCACATATTCCAACATTCTTTGTTTTTTACAAAGAATATTCGAAAATCCCAAATTTTATTGATGTTTTCAAAATTGTTTGCATTGTTCAAAAAGTTTAGAATTTTGAAATGTGTACAGGTTTTCCAAAATATTTAAATTCTCAATTTTTTTCATGTTTTCCAAATTTTGTTTCTGATTTCAAAGTTTGTTCACTTTTCAAAAAGTTCAAAGTTTCAAATTTTATTCATGTATTTAAAAAAAGTTATTATTTTTCTGTTCTCATTTTTCAAAATTTGTGCGTGTTCAGAAAATGTTCGAAAAGTCCAAAATTTGTTCATGTTGAACAAAATTGTTAGCATTTTCAAAAGTATTCATAATTTTGAAATTTGTTCCCATTTTCAAAAAGGGTCAAAGTATAAAAAAATCATGTTTCTCGAAAAGTATTCACAATTTAAAAATCGGTTCGTATTTTCTTGAAAGTTCACAGTTCCAATTATTTTTCATGATTTCAAAATTTTTTCTTTTTTAAAAAAAATCAAAATGCGTTCCAATTTTTAAGGATTGTTCAAGTTTTCAAAATTTTGCTCATGATGTTGAAAAATGTCCGTGTTACGGAAAGTGTTCAGTTTTGAATGTCTTTGCAGTGGAGCACGTCGAAGAGGTTAGCACCCCGACTCCACCAAAAAAAAAAATCTCGCAGTGGAAGACCTTTCACATCACTCAAAAGCAGGTTTTTATGTCTTGCAGTGGAGCACGTCGACCTTGAGCCGTGCAGATTCCTCCGGGCCTTGTCCATCTGCTTGAGGTGGACATGTTTGGGACCATACAGACATTAAAACTGTACATACAACAGTCTCATCATGGCTTATCCATGGATCCGCTTTCATCCGGACCAGTAGAGCCCGCCCAATCTGGCGGACCGGCCAGGCCAGAATATGTAACGGTGTACTTGTATACACTAGCTAAGAAGAGTTTTTAAAGAGAGTAAACGTGTACCGTGTTCATTTTTCAACAACAAAAAAACGTGTACCTTTGAGTAGCAGTTAGCTAGGCAGCGAAATCTGTATATTCATTCTATAATAACTAATATTAAGCTCGCTTGATTTGGAGCCTCCCGGTGCATTGTGGGCTATGGGTGCTGTTTGTAAGGGTGTGTGTCTCCAGTTGAGAGTAACACATACGTCACCGTAATGCGCTGATTAGTTGAATCGATTTAGAGAAGGTTCTAGAAAGTATTGTCTGGGTTTTTTTTTTCTTTCTTTTCTCTCTTTTCTTTATCAGTTTTAATATATTTTTTGTTTTACATGTTATTGTTTTTCTACTTGTATTTTTAAATCATATTTTATTCATGAGCATCTATATAAATTCATATGGGGACCGCGGACGTCGCTTTTATGGGTGTGTGTGTCGCTAGTTAAGAGCAACACACATACATTGTCGTATGCGTCGGCCGGTTTTCTCGGTTTTGTGAAGGTTCTAGAAGGTATTGTATGTTTTGTTCTTGTATGTGCTGTCTCTATTGGTTTGAGCAATATTTTTTGGTTTTTACCTATTTTATTTTCCTTGTTCTTTTTCTACTTTTATTTACTTTTCTTATTTAATTCATGAACATTTATTATAATTTGTGAATATTATTTAAATACATGAATATTTTTAAAATTCTCAAATATATTTGAAGTCCATGTAGTCCATGAACATTTTGAAATTGCGAACCTTTTCTCTATTCGTGAACACTATTTGAAATCCACTAATATTTTTGAAATTTGTGAATATTTAAGAAAACATTGGTTTTCTAGTTCAGAACCACTTTTAAAATCCAAGATATTTTGACATTAGTGATCAGCTTTTGATTTCCTGGAAACAGACTCTTGCAGAAATGCAGAGAAAGACTGCGTACAAAAGACCTAAAGTGGTCGGACCCTTCCCCGGACTCTGCGCAAACGGGAGCTACATGCACCAGATTGCCCTTTTAGTGATCATCTTTTGATTTAGTAAAGTTTTTCTAATAAAAAATGATAGTTAGCTTTTTCTGAGATTATGGTGGAGCAATCAAAAAAAAGTTAAGCGAGTGAGCAGAGCAAGAGCCGAGTTCGGCGAGCCAGAGCTTCATGAGCCGGCCCATATGGGTATTATCGCACAAATTTCACTATTTTAAAATGGAATAGGAGCTCCCAAGAGGCTCACACAACCACCATCAACTAAGACCGAGGCCAAAACCTGTGAGTACGCCACAACCACGCAACAAACAAATCCACTCTTCTTTCAGAATAATTATTGTCTCGAACGACAGCCCAACACGATATACATGAAACGAATACCGTCAGAATATAACTAAAACCCAAGCCAACGTAGATAAAAAAATGAAACAATTGATTGCAATAACCCGCTAGAGAATAGAAACTTAATCTCGCAAGTGAAGAACGATGCGGTAAAGTGGCCTCTAGTAGTTATTGATCAACCAGAGTCGACCAATGTATAATGAACGCACAAGTTTTAAATGCTCGAATTATATGTGATGTACTTTGAAAAAGACAACTACTCCTACGAATCTGATGTCAGACTCTGGACCATGCTAAATTGAATGTTTTTTGTGGCAACAAAAAATACTATTTGATTTGTCGTGGTTAGAATCGCTAGAAAGATATTTCCTAACAGAGTGAGTACTCGCCAAACCTATCTATGTATAGCTACTGTTATAGAAAATCACACGCCTGGCCTTTAACGATCGCTCGACATCAGCAGCACTACAGGCGAGGTACGGAGACAGTTGGACACGAAACCATTTACCTACATGCCAAGGACTCGCGTACTATTTTTGTCCTCGTTAGCATATGCGTAGTAAATTGACATCGAGCGGCATTTTTTCGCGAATACGCAAAGATTATGTATCATTGCATTGATAGGAGGGGGTTGAAAGTACAGAGAGACATGCCGACATTGGCCACGCGTACACTGGCCGGCGCGGGCACAAGTGGCCGGAGCAGCTAGGAGAGGGGCTGCTCAACCCTCATTACAGAAAACAAAGCCTAAATCTCAGGAATCAGGTTCGCCAAGCCGTTGGCGCCGGCACTAGCGGCATGACCGGGACAAAATTACTGTTCTGACCCATTGTGCAAACAAAATCCCGATTTGACCTCGTTTACAAAAAAATTCGTTCCTGACCTTTTTCGGTGACGCCAACATCCCTGGCGTCTGG
>NC_041389.1:467612887-467613495 GCF_002162155.2 Triticum dicoccoides | reverse complement strand
TAAGGCGAACTAAATCCCGATTTGACCTCGGTTCAATTTTTTTTTCATTTCTGACCTTTTTTGATGACGCCAAGGTCCCTGGCGTCTGGGTTACGAAGCAGACGCCAGGGTCCCTGGCGTCTGGCCCCTGGCCCGCACTGCCCGCCTGCCCGTTGACCTGCTGACGTGGCAAAGGGGCCAGACGCCAGGGACCCTGGCGTCTGGCCCCGGTAAGTGGATAACCCCACCGGGAGAGTGTGTGGGTCCCACCCCACACACTTTCCCCAATCCAGCCCGAGCTTGAAGAAGAGCTGCTGCCTCCCCACTCTCTCTCACCCCTCAAGCTCCCCCCTCAAATCCTCTCCAAAAGGTACATCCCTTAGGTGGATCTTTCCATCACTTTGTTGCTCTTGTTAATCTCTCCCAAATCATCCAATTATTTTTTGTTAAGTCTTGTTATTTTGGTTGCATTTTATACATGTTGGTGGAACCCTAGTTCATGTTTTCTCCCCCTTATGTTAGTGTGAATGGCTTGGTTAACTTTGATAATATAGTGCTATGCATGGTGTGTAGTAGGAATATATGTTTGTTGAGTAGAAAGATTGGGGGTTAGGGTTAGTTAGTGATTA
>NC_041389.1:467589702-467612877 GCF_002162155.2 Triticum dicoccoides | reverse complement strand
TCTTTGAGGTATTCTCTCCCATTCCCTCCAATTTGTTTTTGTTTTCCCCTTTTTGGTTGGATGCATTATTCAACACTAGGTGATGTTAGATGAGTAGATGGTTTCTTTTTTTTAGGAAATTTTTTGTAGTTGATAGATGATTAGGTGGGCAGTAGATGATGTGTAGTTGAACATGTAGGTAAAATCAATTCCGTTTTGTGTATATGTTGTCCATAGGATTTTTTTTACGAATTAAGAGGGGTGATGAATATATGATTTGTGTATGTAAAATAGACTTTGGCATACTATATTTGGTTTGATAGATGATGTGTGTATGTGTAGATAATCCTATTGTTGGCATACTATATTTGCAAAAGATATGTTGAAATTTGGTACTCTAGATGATATGTATTTGCATATGTGACACCATATTATTTGACAAATTTATTTGATTGAGATGATGTTGGTATGTTTGAGAATAATTATGTGTGCATATGAAGAAGATAAAAACGTGAAGTGGTATGACAATATGTTTGAGAAGAATGGTGCTTTCATATGGCATAAACTTGGAGAAGGAAATTATTTGATATTGTTCATGTATTCATAGATGTTTGTGATTTTTTTTGTAGGATGGCGGATGGTGATGGACCTTGGTATGCCGGATTAATCGATGAGTGGGATAAGGAGCATCGTGCTCGTGCCATTGAGAATGGACAGGTAAGAAGCAAGACTGGGTCAATTTTCGTTGTTTCTCATTTGTGTTCTTGTATTGATTATTAAAACATCACTTTATTTGCAGCTTGTAGTTGCTATGCGCATGAGGGGTCATTCCGCTGATGACTTTGATTACGACCCGCGCTATGAGCCTTACATTCGGAGATTGGGTCTTCTCCCATTCGTGTTGCAGTTTAAGCGACGCGCTCCGCCGGTGAACCACGCGGCGCTGACCGCACTTGTGGATCGTTGGAGGCCGGAGACTCACTCGTTCCACCTTCCATGTGGGGAGTTGACGATGACCCTACAGGACATGGCTATGATAAGCGGCCTTCCTATCAACGGACAAGCTGTTACCGGTCGTGTCAGCGTGGGTAATTGGCGAGAACGGACTGCCGATTTAATTGGTGTTCAGCCCGAGGACCCTCAGGAAGGCAAGGCCGATACCGCGAGAGTGAGGCATTCTTAGCTAAAACTGGTCAGAGGAAACACCAATCCGTGCCCTGAGGGTGCCAATGACGTGGTTGTGCAGCAGTACGCGCGGGCCTATCTTTGGTATGTACTAACCAAGGTAGTCTTCTCAGATGCAACTGGGAACTCAGCCCTCTGGATGTTCTTGGAGCTACTCAATAACTGGGATACCCAGTATAGCTGGGGTTCGGCCGCACTAGCATATTTGTATCGTCAGGTAAGAGATATTTGCAACCATTTATCTTGCATTTGTCATGCGCCTCCATATCTAACATGTTTGTTTGATTGCAGCTTGACTTGGCGTGTCGGAGGAAGGGAGGTACATCCTCATTGTCTGGGTTTGTTTGGAGCCTATCCGTGTGGATGTGGGAGCGGATCCCGGTTGGACGGCCCGATTTGAAGAACCCCCTCATGGCAAACCCACGGGGTAATCATGACGGGTTGCATGATGATGATCCATATCGGCGCCCTACGCTTGCTTACTATTGGGAATAAGTGACAGTCTACACAGGAAGCTCGCATGTGCGATACAAGTGCTATATGAACGAGCAGGACACCTTGACTGCTGAGCAGGTTTTGAGAAGTTTGATGAGATAAAATTTAGTCAAGAATGAAACTTATGTAGCTAACAATGTATCTCTTTGTTTTGCAGGTACATTGGTTGCCTTATGTGGAAGATCGTGACTTTGATCTTAATGAGATGTGCACGCGTGATAGCCATCTTTGGCGGGCGAGGTGCCCAATGATATGCTTCTTCGCAGTCGAGTGGCACTTTGTAGACCATGTGGCAAGACAATTTGGAAAAAGACAAGGTATTCCAATTGAGGAGAGCAAGGAGGAAATGCTATCTCTGCATCGGTAAGCAAGCATGCCTTGAGTATGTAGTAGAGCATTGAATAAGTCAATGTTTGCTAATGCTTTGTCCCGTGCATCATTTGTAGGTTCGATCGAAGGAACAATCAGGATATATCGGATTGGGCAAACAAACACCGTGCGTGGATAGAAATTTGGAATCAAAGAGACACGTTAGTGCAATCAGAGAATAGACCTCACAATCAGTCAGCATATCAGAAGTATCAAGTGTGGTATGCGGATCGTTACCGGTTAAAGCTGAAGCCAGGTTGGACTCACGAGGAGTGGTCGGAGTTGGTGTATGAAGACCCGGAGACTGCAGAAGGTTATCATACCTTCGACACGGCTGTGAGAGACACCAGAGGGGCTCATGTTGACTACGCACCGATGCATGACGAAATGGTAGTATGTTTGACCTATTCTAACATACTTGCATCATGTTGTCTTCTTTCAAATACATAAGTTTGGTGTGTTCATGAATTGCAGGGCAGAGAGTTGCTTCTGTGCGTCAACGATGCCAATGTTGCACTGAGTCATCCACCTGGTGGTGCATTATCTGAGAGGACTCTTAGGAGCACGATGGAGGTTAGTCGCAATATATTATAAAAGTTTCTTTTCGCGGATTAGTTATTTGCATCTCATATCATAGCATATTTTGTGTTGTCGCAGAAGTTCAAGAAGCGGTTCCATAAGATGGCAGCTATGCTTTCTTGCCATGGTGCTCAGTCCAGTGACGTGTATGCACCTGGTAGCCGCGCCGCCAGAGCTAATAAACGGCGTTATGTCCAGAACGAAGAGGACATAGAGGAGGAGGTCAATGAAGAGGAGCCAGTAGATCAAGAGGAGCCAACACATCATGATGAGCATGAGTATGATGCAACACATCAAGAGGATCATGAGTATGATGTTGATGCTCCACAACCATCATAGGTTACACAACGGACACAAGGCAATGCCCGCTCTAAAAAAAGGCAAAGCAATAGATAAGACACCGGACCATAAAGGTAGAAAGAAGATATGGAACACTCAATTCCATAGTCCGGAGTATCCTCATCAATTTATGCCTACGGGAATGCAAAGATATAAGTCCAACAATGATGTAGAGGCGGAGGAGTCTAGCGAAGAGGAGGAGCATGAGGCTAGCGAAGAGGAGGAGCATACACTTGCAGATATCGTGAAGAGAGGAAGGAAGAAGTGAGCTTGTTGTAGTTTGTTTCAATGAGCTTGTTCTAGTTTGTTTCGATGAACTTGGTGTAGTCTCTTTCCATGAACTTGTTGTCATTTCTTTTCATGAACTTGTTGCCATTCGAATTAAGTTGCTATGAATGTTTGACATGAATGGTGTGATTTATGTGAATTGTTGTTTCCTGTGATGTCTATGAAATCTGTTGTTTCCTGTGATTTATGTGAATTGTTGCCATGAAATCTGTCATAAGGAGGACTCATTTAGTCATTTATATGCACAGGGTGCCAGACGCCAGGGTCCTTGGCGTCTGGCTGTAAGTCAGGGGACCAAACGCCAGGGTCCTTGGCGTCTGGCTGTAAGTCAGGGGTCCAAATGCCAGGGTCCTTGGCGTCTGGCAGTCGACTGACACCAGAAACAGGGTAAAGCAGGGGAGCCAGACGCCAGGGTCCTTGGCGTCTGGTCCTGGTGCAGACAACACTTGTCTTTTCGCTTGTAGTTTTGTCTTTTCACTTGTAGTCTCGAATAACATACATACATAAGCATTGCATAGTCTTTTCATACCACTATAGTTGACAAATGACAAACATAGTTCAAATTACAAACATAGTTAATGACCACGATGGTCTACGATACAATGTCTCGAATGACATAGCAAATTACAAACATAGTTCAAATTACACAAATAGTCTCGAATGAGAAGTTCATCACATACAATGTCTAGAATGACATAAGTAGTTCATGACCACGATGGTTGAAACGACATGAACATCACATATAACTCGGTTTCCTGTAGCAATGCAAGTCAACAACCCTTTTCCATTCCCATTCTTCCAGCATTTCTTGAATCTTGTCATCATCAGTTATGTCAACCAATTTTCTTTCCCCGGGGCCATCTGACTGCCTCCTGCTGACGTAGTACACAAAATCCTCTTCCTTCAACCCTTGCTTCAACATGAATTTAGTATTCAACCAATCGAAAGTGAGGTCCACTTGACTAACTTGCACAATACATGGAGACAAGCCTCGCACATGAACAACAGGGCTAAGCACCCACTGAGTTTCGTTAGCCATCTACAACACACAAATCTCTTAGTAGCTAACCTATGATATATTAAACCACGAGGAAAACAAACTAGGGTTTTCACAAAAAATGGGGGTGGAGTTGATTTACCTTCTAGTCTCGAAATCCTGAAGATCCAACGGTGAAACCGCACCGATTTGTGAGAGATCTGAGGGGGGGGGTTAGGGTGCTGGACGAGGGAGTGACGTTGGCAGGGCTAGAGGTGAGAGTGGGTGGATATGAGTGAAATGAGAGGGGTAGAGGTGGAGATGAATGGATGAGAGGGCTAGAGGTGGGCCCAAAATCTTATCCACTCGAATCTTATCCATCAGACAGATAACTGCGTGAGCATAGCAAGCCAGACGCCAGGGTCCCTGGCGTCTGGATATGGACAACCAGACGCCATGGACCTTGGCGTCTGGATGTCCATCAAACACACGTCTGGCCACCTGCGCGACACACCAGACGGCCTGTCTGGTCACCTGCGCGAGCAAAGCAAGCCAGACGCCAGGGTCCCTGGCGTCTGGGTGTGGGAGGCAGACGCCATGGACCTTGGCGTCTGGTTGTCCATCAAACACACCAGACAACCTGTCTGGTCACCTGCGCGAGCATAGCCAGCCAGACGCCAGGGTCCCTGGCGTCTGGGTATGGACAACCAGATGCCATGGACCTTGGCGTCTGGTTGTCCATCAGACACACCAGACAGCCTATCTGGTCACCTGCGCGAGCAAAGCAAGCCAGACGCCAGGGTCCCTGGCGTCTGGGTGTGGGCCTGGTGTTTTTGCAGACAACTTGTTAAAGTTTTTGCTTAGCAACTTGTAGCAAACACTGTTAAATATGAACAAAGCATACTAACTAGTCCCAAATGACGAACATAGTTTGCACATAATCTCAAATAGTCTCGAATGACATAAGTAGTTCATGACCACACAAGGTCTCGAATAACAAGTTCATACATTAAACAAAGTCTAGACAGTTCATCATCGACGCCGGTGCCTTTCCATTTGTCTACTGAGTATTACGGGGCCACTTTCCCTTCTTGTCACGTGCCTTGTCCTCCTCTCGTGCATCGCGAGCCCTTGCAAGTTTTCTTGCCCTCTCTTGTTGACGAGTCTCCTTCTCTTTGCGTGCCCTCTCTTCCTCACGCTTCTTGCGCTCACGAGCCTCCTTCTCACGACGCTCCCGCTCCAATCCCCGTGCATAGGACTCCTCGAATCGGCACTGCCTCCGTAACCAATCTTGACGTTGGTCCTCTTGGACATCTTTTGGTACCTCGTGATCTATCCAGGTGAAGTACTTGCAAAGTGGAGGAGGGGACTACATATAAACCATGTTTTTGTTAGACATATGAGTGACAACTTGTTGATGTTTTTTGTATGTACACCTAACATACCGGTGGTATGTCATATGCGTTAGTTGGCCTTCGACGATCATGTGCATAGTTGGGACACACGAAAAACCTTCTACCTTCCGTCCATGACTTGTTGCGGTCAGTGGACACCTTCAGCTTGCAAACATCAGCACACCAACATGTTGGTGTGGGCACATCCTTCTCCTTCTCCTTGTCCAAACTCGCCTCCATCCACGTCTTTGGCATGTCCTCTTGGTCCGCGCACAGCGGCCTCGTCCTGGAACCGGATGAAGCCATGCCTACAAAAAGAACAATTGTTAGCACAAGACATAAAGAGAGTAAATGCGTAAATACAGTAAATGAATAAATGCTAGGAATTGTATGAACAAATAATATACCATTATTATTAGATCAACCATCTGGATTAAGCAAATAACCGAAGGCCGATCCATTATCAACCATTCCTCTACGACCACCACCACCTCTAGCACTTGTGCTTCCTCTCCGACCACCACCACCTCTAGCACTTGTGCCTACTCGACCACCACCTCTAGCATTTGTGCTAGCTCGACCACCACCTCTAGTACTTGTGCCTGCTCGACCACCACCTCTAGAATTTGTGCTAGCTCGACCACCACCTCTAGCACTTGTACTCCCTCTATGAACACTAGCACCTTTAGCACTTGTGCTCCCTCTACGACCACCACTACCACCTCTGACACTTGTGCTTCCTCGACCACCACCACCATCACCTCTTCCAGCTCGTTCACCATCGGTGCCGCCTCCCCGACTTGTTTTTCTTTTTTTGGTTTTCTTATTCTTGCATGTCCGCTCATTGTGTCCCCCTTCACTGCACACCCCACAGTTGATAATGTTAGGAGCCTCCATGAAATGACCGCTACCAAATTGTTTCATGCCAGTGTATCCAGCCAGGTCATCCATATCACCCCTGAACCTCTTAGTTCTCCTTCTACCCTTTGTCTCCACCTTCAGAAGAGGGTCTGGCCTAATATGAGGGCCATGGTACTCAGGCCACTGTGATTGGTCCAAGAAAGGGCAAAATCTTGGCGCCCATGTCAACCTAGTAGCTTCCAGATGGAACTCTTGCATCCGCACAGTTTTTCCATCATAAACATGTATGTTTCTCGCCTTCGCCGCCGTTATCAAATGCGAGCATGGCCAATGATACTTACTAGGCCTCTCGCACTGACACCACCGAGTCTTTAGTTTCACCTCAAATGCAGCACCACCATATTGTCTACCGTCTCGTGTTGTGCCACCTGGCTCATCAATTTGATAGATCATTTCAATTCTATCGAATATGATAACTTGTTGTCGTGAAGACTTGCTTTCTTGTAACTACAACCATTCATCAACCTTTTCCGGATAATCCTTTTTTTTCACCTATCCATTTTGCAGTCTCTTCAGAATGCCTCTGAAAGTACTCATTAAGCTTGAAGAAGGTGTACTCCACTATTGCAGTCACCGGCAATGCACGAGCACCCTTCAACACATTGTTGAAACATTCTACCAGATTGCTCGTCATGTCGCCATATCGCCAACCACCATCGTCATGAGCGCGTGCCCACTTGTGCTTCTCGCTTAAATTCCTAGTTAAGAAGTCTTTTCCCCCTTCGTTCACTGCTGCAAAGAGTTTGTTGTACCGAGCATCGAAACCTTGGGTGGTGAAGGCCACACATACATGGGTAAGGTCTTTGCTGAGCTCCTTGCTCTTACATGCCCGGTAAAAGTTGGCCACAAAATGCCTCATGCACCATCTGTGGTGAAGCTTTGGAAATCCTGGAATAACAATGTCCATTGCCTTGAGTATGCCATGATGCCGGTCCGATATGATGCATACCTCCCTAGCCCCAATCACGTTGTGCCTAACATGACCCATGAACCACTCCCGGTTGTCTTGGTGCTCGGAAGGCACCAAAGCAAATGCACACGGCAACACGTTGTCGTTTGATGAGTGCGCCATTGCTACCATTAGTGTGCCCTTGTATCTACCGGTCAAGAACGTGCCATCTATAGACAAGACCGGACGACAATGCTGAAACGCGTCCACACATTGTCCATAACTCCAGAAGGCACGGTGGAACACTCCCTCGTGATCCTCGACCACATGAAACATGCCCGGGTTCCTATGTGCAATGGCGGCCAACAACCTTGGGAGCTGGTTGTATGCTTCTTCATAACCACCATACAACATCCTAATAGCATTTGCCTTTGCCTTCCATGCCTTCCCATACTTGACTTCATAACCAAATTGTTTTTTCACCGTCCGCATGAGAAACCTCACTTTCACAGTGGGATCAAAGCCTATGTCTTTCATCCATTTGTATCCGAGATACTCAGATGTGAGTTGACGGTGTGTCTTTCTAAGTCGTTTAGATGGAGGTTTGCATCTATGAGTGGCAACACAACTTTTTAACACCCATTCTTCGGTTTCTTTAAGCTTTCTTGCACGAACCTTCCATGGGCATCCTTCTTGCTCACACACCACGGTGTAACGCAACTTCATGTCGGAGTGCTCAACATAAAATGGCCTATGGTTTCGAATGACATAGTCAGCCAACCAAAACATCAGCATAGGCAAGCTCAGAAACTTTACTCCTTTCTTCAAATAAGCATTCTCGTCCTCATTCTCCACCCTTGGTTCTCCTGGATCCGGGCATGGTGTTGCCTCAATCGCCGTCATTCTCATTCCACCGTCAACAACAGCTTTATGGGCAAGGCTGAGATCTTTAAACAAGTGAGTTCTTTTTTGTAAGCCCGTCAGCTCAAAGTGGATTTGGTTCTCCTCCTTTGTGAATCCATCCTCGTCCAACTGTTCAACTGGACCATCGTCATCCGAGTCATACGCATATTGACGCCTAAAAGGCAAGTCACGATCCATGTCCTTTTGCGCTATGTACGCATCCAAGTCACCAACATCATTACCATGAAACCCTTCCTCTTGCTCTTCGTCGTCATCATAAGCATCTTCATCCTCTTGAATTACTCCGTCACTAGCAATCACCTCAACTTCATTTGCTTGGCTAGTTGGTGGTTGGCTAGAAGCATTGGGGGCATACAACTCAACCTCATTTGCTTTGATAGCTGGTACACGGGGACGTGGTGGAGGATAAACATTGGGGGCATCAACCACAACCCTATGCTCAACAAGTGGCACCATTGTCCTCTCGCTCATGTCATCCATTGGGGAAGAGACATGTCGGTTCAAATCAAAGGTAAACCGAGGAGATTCAACCTTGGTGGCAAACAATTCAAGTGACTTGTCTTCCGATTGGGATACTTTTTCCTTGTATACATCCCAATGCAAATCCGAGGTGATAGGCATACTTTTCAAGCGAGATTTGGCTCCAACTCCAACATCATACCTTCCTATTAACTTAACATCAACATTGGTGTCCATCCACTTCAAGACTTGTCTCACTTTTGCAACAACATCCTCATAGCTAGGGCTTGTATCAAAAACCAATGGTTCCTCACCCGTGTCGGCATTGTTACTCAAGAATGCCTCCTTGTCAATGTAATGAACATTAACAAGTCTCTCCATCTAAAAATAACATGAATGCATTTAAGACTTCAATGAGAATTGGTGTTTATCCAAATACATCTTATTATATCCAAATCATATCAACACTAAATTATTGGTGATGTCCACAAAAGTATCACTAATTAACACACACTAAGCAAAGTTAACCCTAATCACTAACTAACCCTAACCCCCAATCTTTCTACTCAACAAACATATATTCCTACTACACACCATGCATAGCACTATATTATCAAAGTTAACCAAGCCATTCACACTAACATAAGGGGAAGAAAACATGAACTAGGGTTCCACCAACATGTATAAAATGCAACCAAAATAACAAGACTTAACAAAAAATAATTGGATGATTTGGGGGAGATTAACAAGAGCAACAAAGTGATGAAAAGATCCACCTAAGGGATGTACCTTTTGGAAAGGATTTGAGGGGGGAGCTTGAGGGGTGAGAGAGAGTGGGGAGGCAGCAGCTCTTCTTCAAGCTCGGGCTGGATTGGGGAAAGTGTGTGGGGTGGGACCCACACACTCTCCCGGTGGGGTTATCCACTTACTGGGGCCAGACGTCAGGGTCCCTGGCGTCTGGCCCCTTTGCCACGTCAGCAGGTCAACGGGCAGGCGGGCAGTGTGGGCCAGGGGCCAAACGCCAGGGACCCTGGCGTCTGCTTCGCAACCCAGACGCCAGGGATGTTGACGTCATCAAAAAAGGTCAGAAACGAATTTTATTTGTAAACGAGGTCAAATCGGAATTTTGTTTGCACAATGAGTCAGAACAGTAATTTTGTCCGCATGACCGCACGTCTACATCCACTCATTTCTTCTTTTTCGTGATGAGGTAGCTCCTTCTCTACTACTTAAGGCCGCGCTAGCAAAGAAGGGTGGAGCAGATCGACCGGCCTTGGCTAACGATCAGCGCGACCATGACCACATGTGTGACGGTGTGCGTGACCGGCACCGCCGGGTACTGCGCCTCGTGGCTCGTGAAGCTCCTCCTCTCCCGCGGCTACGCCGTCCACGGCACCGTCCGCGATCTTGGTATGTATACTCCATGCATAATGCAATGCAATGGAAACATTATGTTATTGATAAAATTATCGTGATGGAAAGATATACATTTTTTGTCTTAGTAGATACAAACCCACGCTATAAATGCTAGGGCTTTTGCTAATTTGGAAACTTAAGTCCCATGGTAAAGAGGACTATTGTACAATGGTGTATGCATGGATATGCTATGTTTATAGCTTCATACTTGAGATGCGATCATACCAGCACTAAAGCACTGGAACTCATCAGAACTTCGAAGTTAAGCATGCTTGACGAAAAAGGGTCCCCCGCTTTATAGATAAAGCAACCATCACCGCATACATCCGAGAGCACTGATTCAAACACATGCCACCACCGCACTCAACACAAACACCCAACGCAAGATATAAAGGTGAAGGACACCAACACACCAACCCAACGACTACCAAGCACACTACAAATGAGCAAAGAAAAACCACTTTGAGCCGGCAAAGACCACCACCAGTGCGATCCATCGAGGAGAGGCGCGACAGCCAATGTCGGAGCAGGGACTCCAAAACGGTGCCTTCAAGAAGGGCACGACCACGGATAGCCGCCATCGTCCGATCCAGCGGATCAAGTTTTCACCCGGAGCAACACGAAGGGAGTGGAAGCACTGTGCCTGCAAGGAGGAAACGACGACCGCAATCGCCGCCACCGTCGGGCAGTCCAAAGTCTGGGCAAGTTATGTACCCCGTTTCTCCGACCCCTCCGACGCACCCCCGAAACGCCAACCACCGCCCGAGCGGCCATGTCTGCTCGCCCACACCCGAGCCGCGCAATCTCCCCAAGATCAACACGCCTCCCACCTCTAGGGCCGCCGCCCTGCACCCAGACCGTCATGAGACCATCGAAGGGGATTGCTTTGGACAGCTCCGCCAACCCAAACCACCGACGGAACCGGCAGTGATCGTCCCGCCTCAAGCATCGCCAGGAAAGCGACCAGAAAGCACCATGCCGGGGAAGGGGGAAGGGGGAGGAGCGGCACTTGGAAAGTGACCTCAAGCATCGCCAGTTAAGCATGTTTGCGTGAGAGTAGTACTAGGATGGGTGACCTCGTGAAAAATCATTGTGTTGCATTCCTTTTGAATTACTCCCTCCGTCCCATAATATAAGAACGTTTTTGACACTGTAGTGTTAAAAACGTCCTTATATTTTGGGACAGAGGGAGTACCTCGCAAAGAAAAAGGCTTCATACTTAACAGGAAACTTTTTTGTGCGGTATAAAAAGACATCCTGTGTGTTCAATTTTTTTTAACAAGATAGGCTACAATATACATGAAGGCTTTCGTGTTTCACTCTCTTGATATTTCAGGTGATAACAAGAATGCCCATCTAAGGCGCTTAGATAATGCTGCTAGCAACCTCAAGCTTTTCAAGGCTGATCTCCTTGACTATGATGCAATGGCATCTGCCATTTCGGGATGCCAGGGAGTTTTCCATGTGGCGACTCCTGTTCCTTCAGGAGAATTAACCGATCCAGAGGTAAGCAAATTTCATACCTGGTTTGCGATGTATACCAGCTGGTGCAAAGGCCGGAGATGATCCTTCCATTAACTAAAAAAAGAGAAATTTTAAGATGGTCCTAAAATAACAGGAGCCACTAGTTTTGTTAGATTCAACAGACGATGTTAGTATTACCACTTGGAAGGTAATACCCTATTGGTGAAACCATAGGGTCAATATAAACATTGCACTTAGCGCCACAAAGAAAAGCTCGAGATTCGTGAGCTGCTCCGGATTAACTAGTGTTTTAGCTCGACTCGAACAGAAATGAATTTAGTATGAGCACTTTATGTAGCTCGATCAAGAAACAAACTTATCTTGAGCCAACATTAGCTCACTTGGTTTTAGCTCAGTATAATAATTATATTAAATAGTGTCAATATATATATATATATATGAAAATAATAATAATTTATTATCATATATGTTGTGTGTGGTTTTTCTCCATTTTATCTACTAGTAGGAAATATGTAGCTTAACTAAGCATAGAGAGAAATGTGTGCCTCATTATGGTATGGTACCTGGTCAGTCGTGTGTTAAATATCCTGAGTTTTTTTTTTGCCAAAGTTTCACAGTGGACCTTTTTTTTTTTGCTAGTTCATCCATAATATGCTTCTGTTAAATACTCCCTCCATCCGGAAATACTCGTCGGAGGAATGGATGTATCTAGATGTATTTTAGTTCTAGATACATTCATTTTTATCCATTTCTTCGACAAGTATTTCCGGACGGAGGGAGTACTACTAGTCTACAGTTGAGAGAGAATAAGTCAAACTATCTTTAAATAATTATAATCATTGTTTTGGTTGGAATAATATGTTATACTGGTTTATTATGTTGTATTGCTTGTTCAAAAAATTGACAATGGTTCAAAAAAATCATGTTAAGATTATTTAAAACATCATGTTCTTTATCTCTAAACTATCTCGAGACCGTTACGCTGCGCACGGGCCACCCTGTATAGCTCAACCTTGAAATTTACTCAGTTTGAGCTTGCTCGGATTTAAGTTGAGTTGAGCCTATTCCAAATCGGTCGAACTTGTATCGGTTGCGGCCCTAACTGCACTATGTGCAAATATAAGAACACATGTTATATTATTAGAACACAATATTAATTAACTAAAGACATGATAAAGGTAATTAAAACTGAGGACATCATACTTCAACAGCTTTTCTTTCCCCCAAAAATTGCTGGTATAGAGAAAGTTGGCACTAAAACATACTCCGGCAGATTCTCTATTCTCAATATTTTCTGCTGATCACAAAACAACACCCTATCTTTCCAAGATGTTCCCCTATATCTTTCCCAATACATGCCACATCCGCGCGCCGCCATGACCGTTGGACCACCGTCAGTTCTAGCTAGGGGACTGCTACCGGACCATTGTGTCGCCACCGCATGTCACCGCTGGATGCCCCAACTTATATGCATCAATTACGAAATTTATATACCCCGCTGTCCAAATTACTTGTCGCTTAAATGGATGTATCTAGCACAAATATAATACAATAACCATCGTAATCGTGCGGAATTATGTCTATCATACACACATGATGATGCAGCTACAAATGTTGGGCCCTGCTGTTACTGGCACCACGAATGTGCTCAAGGCCGCATCTGCTGCAAATGTCCAACGAGTGGTCGTCGTGTCATCCATGGTTGCTGTGGAGATCAACCCCAAAGACTGGCCCAGAGGCAAGATCAGAGACGAGAATTGTTGGTCAGACAAAGAATTCTGTTGGAGCAATGAGGTAATAACAACTTAAGAACCAACGTGCGATGCCGTCTCATCCAACACGTTTTTCTATCCAAACACGACGACGACATTTTGCACCATGTATTTGAGAGCTGGTGCCCTGTTGCCAAGATCGCGGCGGAAGCGGCGGCTCTGGAGTACGGGCGTGAAACCGGGCTCGACGTGGTGACACTGAACCCTGCACTGGTGTTTGGTTCTCTGCTGCAGCCGACCGTCAACGCGAGCAGCCAGTTCCTCATCTACTTGCTCAAAGGTTTTAGCTACAGCCGTCTTCACACATTTGAGATCATTCCCCGCTCTTGATTCGTTAACGATGTTTTCGACGTGCGTTGTCGTGTGCATGCAGGAGGCCCTGATCAGGTGAGGGACAAGCTCTGGCACATCGTCGACGTCCGCGACGTCGCCGACGCGCTGCTCCTGCTCTACGAGACGCCGTCGGCTGCAGCAGAGCATGTACCCTGGGCGCCACACTTCATCTGCGCGCCACACTTCATCACCGTCCGGGAACTGTTGCGTTTGCTCAAGAGCATGTACCCTGGGTACCCATACATATCCGAGTAAGAGTTCTATCCTAATTAATCCCGTGATGATTCAGCATGTATTGTTGTTGTCTAGGATTAACCGACAATCTGATCGTTCGGGCATTTGGCAGGGAGAGCATATATGACATGGATCACCCTGCTCCGATGACCTCCGAAAAGCTGGAGAAGCTGGGGTGGAGCCACCGGCCGCTGAGGGACACGATCGCAGACACCGTCGAGTTCTGCCGGGAGGCAGGGTTTCTGGAGGGCGTGGATGGTGGTGATGCGCCCTGCCGCTTCCCACCTCTTTTCAACAAAATCTAGCGTCAAGAAAGAGTTTGAAGAAGTTTGGGCGAGCATATATAGTGTTGCTCCTCTATTATTGCTACCTTTGCGTGTGTATTTGGTGGTGTGATATTGAAATATCTGGACGGACCAGCATCTAAGACCCGCAACAATAAGGTGTACCTATTTCTTAGTAATCCATACTTATTACTTGAATAATTTGCAGGTGGCTCGCGCATTTTGCTAGTTTAGAATTTTATTAGAATTTGTATGGCACAAATGAAACTATTTTTTTATCCAGCAAAAGAAAAATGAAACAATTATGAAAAATTATTTTCATTTTTATTGAGAAATAACATAAACTAAACATGTTTTAAATATTATTCTGAAGTGTTTGATTTTTACATAGGGGGAAAGCAGCACGTCACTGTCTTCAAAAGTTGAAGAAACATGTGTATAATTTGCTGTGTGGATATCGAAAACCTTAATATAGGGCGTGTTTACTCTGGGCTATGTTCTGCATCATGTTTGGCTGTCCGCATTGCATTAGGAGGTGATTTGATACATGTCGTTTGGTTGGCAGCACTTGAGGGTTAAGGCTCTGAAGATGCATTTACCTGGCGTTTGGTTGCTTCGACTTAATGTTGTGATCATCTCTTCTTACTAGTGGTGACCTTACCATAGACTACCACTACATAGACACTACCAAATTAACATCATTTTAGTGTTCATCAATGGCAATCAAGGGGGAAGTTCACCATCCTCTTCTTCTTTAGATCATTGTGTTATCTCTGATAGCTCACTCAAACATGCCAGCATGCATATCCAACATCTCCTAGGTAGAACTTACCATCAGGGATATTGATCCTATCACACCAAGCCAAGCTATCAACAAAAATGTTAGTTATGGCATGAATTAACAGTTAATAATGCCCACCTTGAAATATGGATACCATCTATAGCTCTCTTGTATGAGTTTGACCAAAAGTTTCCTTCATCATCTCTCATGTGGGCTCTACGATCGCCTACAAGATTTGCTTGAAATACCGAAAAATTGTCTCATTGCATCTCCTGAATGTGTTGTCAATCACTCTGAACTTCCGATTATGACTTACATGAAGAAACATTGCTACTTACTCTTCCACGGAGGTGTTGATGTTATCTTATAGCAACCTCATCTCCCTAAACGTCTACACAAGCTTGCCAGAAGGGGCTCCTCTCATTCGAAGCATGTTCATAGCATCTACATCATTACAGATGTAGATGTAGCTCAGATATTGTTGGAAATATGCACTAGAGGCAATAATATTGTATTATTATATTTCTATTTTCATAATTAAGAGTTTATATTTCATGCTACAACAACTATGATTCTGGAATATGTAATTCTGTGGAAAACTCGTATGCACGTGTGATATGATAAATGATAAAATATAGGTTCCCGGTCTTGCCTTAAGACTGGCTCAAGTGTTGGTGGTGGTCATATTTTCAGGATCTCATGATATCGTTAAGTGTAACGATAGTCCTGAAACAACATTTAGAGTATAACATTAGAAGAATGATCATATTGAATCGACACAATCTTGTTTGTTATACTTCAAAAATATCGTCTGAAATCAATTATAATAACACGAAGTGTTAATATGTGTTTTAATTCCTCAGACCATGATAATATCTTAGTCACTTCCTACCATATGGTGGACTTTGGGGTTGCTCAAACATCATATGTAACTAGGTGATCATAACGACAAAACCTACGGGTTCATCAGAAAGTTTGACAAGGGACTGGATAGCTCGAGAGTGGAATTTGCTCCTCCAACGACGGAGATATGTTCTTAGGGCCCTCTCGATGTGACGACATCCATCATCGCCTGGCCAAACACATGTGACTACGTCACGGGGATGCCAGAACACTTCAATGAGAAAAAAGAACAAAACTAGCAACGGGATCGATGGTATAGTGAGCATGTGCATGATTCAAGAGGATACCGAGGCATTCTTGATTTTGTAAAGTATCACGAAGAAAAGAGAACATCACATAATAACCAAATGTTCACTCCAATGCCATTTGCGTAATCATAGGGATCGATATGGACGTCTGCGGTTCCACTATCGGTCAATGAACAAAGGGGTTCTGTTCATGTCTATGATTTACCAAACCTACAGGGTCACAAGCTTAAGGTAATCATGATCTACTGAGTGTTAGTAGGACGAAAGTATCGAGGATTTATTTATGGAATTGTTTCATTAATATTCAAAATATTTTCGAGAGGAACCGAAAGCGTTTCGGGGTCAGCGGAAGGGTTTTGGAGTTTATCGGGTAATACCAGATATTACCAATAAATAATATATAGGTTAAAAATGTTTCTGGTGATGTTAAATTATATATAATATGCTCTAGTAATTGTTAAAAGTCTTTTATAATTAATTTAATGTCAACGGGCCTTAAAAGGCCTAATGATGGAAGGCAACTTGGGCCACAAGAGCCCAAGTGAAGGAGGCGGAACGAATCCTACCAGGACTACTCCCCTCTTGACCGGCGCCCCAAGGAGGGACTTTCCCTCCTTGGTGGCTGCCTCTCCCTCCCCCTCTAACATATATATACTTGAGGTATTGGCCACAATTGAATACACAAGTTTGGAGCCTCTCCTCTAGTTCATCTAGTTCTAGTTCTAGTTCTTGTTGGCCCTACTTGACTAATTAGAGCTAGACCTAGTTTTTCTAATCCTCGTAATTACAAGTACAGTGCGGTTCTAATCTCCTCCCTCTAATTCTCTGGCGATGATTAGTTCTGGACGGTGAAACGCTGTCGGACCGTGAAGACCGTACGCTTGCAACCAAGTAGAGAGGACGTGCTTTTGATCTTCCGTACAAGGGATCGTTCGAGGGCGGTTCACGAGATCATCATCAATGGTTCGAGGGACTCCAAGTATGATCTACACCGACTCGTCTACTTCCGCTGCACTCTGAAGTCGGTAACGATCGTTGATCCAAACCCTATATGCATCTTCATATCGTTCCTCGGTGTTCATAGGGCGATTTTTTTGTTTTCTACTACGTTTCCCAACATATTCGCCATCCACTAATTATCTCGGGATAACATTGGCACATATCTGATCGCATGCCTGTAATTTTGATGAACCGCTCTCTTTTGGAGTAATAGGAGCCATGCATGCGGCCTGATTCATATGCTTCATCTGTTCTTCCTAGTGAAACTGATATCGCGGTAACTAACAACGAAATCAACCCAACACCTTACCCAATGGCATAACAATGGAGGGATTGGGGATGGTTTTATGTTGCTTACCACCATGGGAGATAACGATGATGACCCGCCCATGCCAGAGAGGAGGCTGAAGAACAGAGACGGAGACGAAGGGGACGAGCAACCCAGGGAGGGCAGGAATCGTCCTGGTGCTAGAGGTCTTGGTCCGTGCAGCTGCCGATAACGCAGATCTAAGTCGCTGCCACCGGTGCCGAAAACTGAGGCTACAACTCCCGCTAGAGGTGAGCAGGTAAAAAGGAGGGAGGTAAGACTACTTCGCGCCATACCCTGCCTGCAGATTTTTTTTCACGCCATCTCCACGCATGTACCCCGACGTACATTGTCCCCCTCCTTCATTCGTCTTAGCCTGACTACGGAAAAAACCGATTCGAGCATTCCTCGTGAGCCAGGATATGAGGTGCTTCGAATTTCATATAGATATGGAACAACACCTTGCTTGAGTGACCAAACGAGCTATTTTTGCATCCACTGTGTTTGGTTTGGAGGGGGCCGGGCTAGGAGCAACCAAGCACGCCCATAGATATGAGACATGTACAATAGAAATACAACCCAATCCGCGTGCATGATTTTACAGCCGGCGTGGTTTGATTGGTCAATGGTACTCGCTCCATTGGTAATGATTTTGCGGGGTATGTATTTTTTTTCCAAACAGAGACATGCGGACTTATCTCTTTCTCTTATATCATTATTAAAATGATACTTTCGTTCAAATTTAAACTAAATCCACAACGCTTATTTTGGGATGGAGGGAGAAGAAACTAAGTTGTGGAGATTAATTTCTTCAAAGTCAAATTATTTGTACTAGTACTATACTACTCCCTCCGTCCCAAAATATAAGAACGTTTTTGGCACTAGCATAGTGTCAAAAACATTCTTATATTTTGAGACGGAGGGAGTACTATATAGTGTACACATTTTAATTTCAAATCCAAAAACCAAAAGGTACGTGAGTTGTTCATAGAATCCGCAGATGGCCCAACATGGTGGGATTACAGCTACACTTGCTACATTACCATCATGGCTTTTTTTTAGAAAAGGGGGGATTCCCACATTACCATCATGGCTATATGCCAATGCAGGAAAAGTTCACATGCCTATCCATGCGTGTAGCTGGTCATGGCACACGGACCATAAGGCCTTGTACAATGCCCGCTGCTTATGCACCAGTGCTTAAAGAGAGGGACTAAAGCTACGGCTCGGTGATTTTGTAGCTTACAATGCTAGGTGTTTCATACGATGCCTAAATTGATTTGATTAAGATGCAACAGAGCTAACTGCAGTTTCACGGAAGGGCAGTCACCGACTAGCACCGGGAGCCAAAGTTTGCTTCCGTTCCTCTTCCTAACACCTGTGCTAAGGGCATCTACAATGGGGGCGCTTAGAGGAGACGCCAGGCTTTGATTCCTGGCCGTTTCGATGCAATCCCGTTCAGTCCTGGGATTTTGGCTGGCATCGATGCCAAGCCTGTCCGACGCATGGTATTTGTTTTTTTGCATGTACCTTTCTAACGACTGCAATGTCTATCCTTTAGCTAAAACTAGCAAACATGCCCGTTCGTTGCAACGGAAGACAAAAAATGTTACACGCCAGCTAAATAAGTATAACTCAATACCTTAAATTATGAGCGTCATCTATTTTCACATGGTGGCTCACCATGTTTCCACTTATCTTTTTTCCCACACTAGTTGATGATGTACGCGATGTCCATGTGATTGCAATGCATTGGACGTGGTAAATCCCAAGGCAATGAGCTTGCCACTGCATGACACACTTGTCATTGTACCGCGCAAGAGAATGTTTAAAACTTTAAAAACAAATTTCATGGACCACAAACTACTCCTAGCGCCTAGACATAAAAAAACTTTCCAAAAACTACGCAAATACTAGACATGAAAGACTTTTGAATCGACGAACATTTTTTCTAATCCACGAATATTTTTTTAAAATTTTTGGGCATTTTTTAAATGCATGAACATTTGTTTTGTTCAGACGAACTTTTTTTAAAATGCATGAATAGTTTTCGATTTCATGAACATTTGTTTTTTCCAGACGAACATTTCTTGAAATGCATGCATAGTTTTCAATTTGTGAACAGCTTTTGAGTTAGCAAACCTTTTTTGTATCAATGAACTTTTTTTATAATTGGGGAACAAATTTTGAAAATTTGTGTTTTTTTATAATTTGCGAACAGTTTTGTAAATCACCAAAAAAATAAAACTGTGGAAAATTTATGATTTCTCGCACATTTTTTGAATTCATAAACATTCTATGGTTTCTCGAATATTTTTCTCAAAACTCGCAACCTTTTGTAATTGAAAATCTCAAATTAATTTAAAGAAGGAAAAACAAAACAGAAATATGAAAAGAAAAGAAAAAACAAAATGAAAAAAAAATAGGGGCGTCACCCCCCACGGGCCGGTCCATGAACGCGTATGTGGGAGGGAGAAGGTGCGTGTGAAAAAGGCGAGGAAAATAGGACGAACCTGGGGATCAAACCCAGGTCTTGGCTGTGGAGCAGAGAGGCTTCAACCAGTGAGCTGCTAGTGCATCTGCGACATACGTGGGGTATTAGATTTATAAATGACTGTGCGCCACGATGACTTTGAAAAGAAAAACGAATCGTTTTCTTGACTTATACGTGGCATGGCGGGTAATTTATAGCAAGATTGAGGGTATTTTTTTACGGACGACCAGAAACTCTATTTGCTTTATTATTACTAGCAAACATGCCCGTGCGTTGCTACGGGGCGGAGGGGCAGTGGTTCGAGAGAGAAGGGTGCCCGGAGGACTTCCACGTAGTGCATTTTTCTCGACTTTGAAGCACATTTTTCAAGAGTTTAGTTACTAATTTAAATATTTTGAAGTAAGAGCACATATGATGTTTTTCGTCTGTCTTCAACATGACATCGTAGATTAGACTGTCAATATATAGTGACAACGCATACTAAAAATATCATACACGCAACACTTATGTTGAGTGCACTGATATCGCACAAATAAAATGTTGCATACTTTGCCTAGCGCCCAACCATATTGTGTGTGTGCTATCCACAAAGTCCTTCTCTATAGATGTACTAACTTCGTTACCTGTCGCAATATATGAAGGATTCTTCATCGGAATTGAATCTTTGCTTAGTGTGTTGCACCTCAATTCACGGCTATCTTCTAGCTTTTTTCTCTGGTTGCATATTGGTGTATTTCTGCAAAAAAAAAATTGAGGAATCAACGGGGGGGTGTATTTTTCATGCACACTTTTTTATCTTCTGTGTTGACGCCATGTTTGCATATTTCTTCTTTACTTTTGTGTCTTTTTTAACTGGGTCGAATCTTTTATTATTTGTTAAGTTGATAGGCTTGCGTTTTTTCAGTTTTTAGTTGAAGCAATTTAGAAAGCAGAAAAATGATAAGACAAACAGATGCAAATCCAACGTCTAGAAGAAAAAAATAGAACCAAACCCGGCAATGCACGGCGAGAAACAAATGATCAGGATGGACGCGTGCATGCATCACACGCCGGCGACGCGTATCGTTTGGCCGCACGCACCGCTGTCCATTCCTCCAAGCTTATCTTCTCACCCTCCCAATCATCCCCTATCTTATCTCTCCCCAACGCACTCCCTCCTCTGTCCGGCGAGGACCATGCGCAGCACTCCCCCTCTCAACGGCCGCCACTGTAGGAGTACTAAAGAAAATATACCCTCCTCTCGCCCTCGTTTGCATCTACTACTCCAAGAACACACTAAATCAAGGGGAGCGCGCAGAGAAGCCATGGTGCATCCGGTGGCGGAGGCCGACGAGCGGAGCCCCTTCGGCCGGCTCACCACGGAGGCGTACTGCGCGCGCCACGGCGTCACGCACTCCTCCTCCACCTTGGTCAACCCGCGGGGGCTCCGCATCTTCACGCAGCGCTGGGCGCCCCCGTCCTCGGCGCCATCGCCGTCGTCCACGGCTTCACCGGCGAGTCCAGCTGGATGGTCCTGCTCACCGCCGTCCACTTCGCCAAGCAGGGCTTCGCCGTCGCCGCCGTCGACCACCAGGGGCACGGCTTCTCCGAGGGCTTCCAGGCCCACATCCCGGACATCGGCCCCGTGCTCGACGACTGCGAGGCCGGCTTTGCCCCCTTCCGCGCTGACTACCCTCCCCCGCTGCTCTGCTTCCTCTACGGGGAGTCCCTCGGCGGCGCCATCGCGCTGCTGCTGCACCTCACCAAATCAGACACAGGTGTCGCGCGCGCGCGAGCATCGCACCGCCCAGGGCCCGCAGCCCGCAGGCACTGAAGCAAGATGTGGACGCCCGCATCGTTCCGCTGCAGCCGCCGTCGCTGGGTCCAGGGCAGCACCTCCTCCGTGTCGCCCGTCAAACCACCGCCCCGGCCCCGGCGCCACCCGCAACAGCCCGACGCCGTGCTGCCGCGCCCGAACCCGGCGAGGCGGCCTCCATTCTCCCAAGCGAGCACGCCTTCCATCTTATCGTCTTCCGCCGCGACGCCTCGCCCCAAGCGAGAAGGCCAGCCGCCGGGACGCCTCGCCCCCTTCCTAGGCTCGGGCGGCGCGGACGCCCGCCGCGACACCTCTCCCCTTCCTTGGCTACCGCGGCGACGCCTCGCCCATTCCTGGGCTCGGGCGGCGCGGACGCCGCCGGCAAGATGCAGTGGTGGAGGACGGCGCGCAGGCGCCGACGGCGAGCGGCGTGCCCGGCGGTGGAGTACGGGAATGTATAAGCCGCGGCGGAGAACGGCAATGGACGCAGGGGGCTTTTTGCAAAATCCAACCGTTTTTTCAGGACCACACATTAAATAGGACTGCGGGTTGATTTCCAGAAAAACAGAGGTCCTTTTTGCAAAAGTTCCTTGACGACGGACGGCCAAAAGCGATCGCTGCTTTATTAGTAGGTAAAGGTAAATAAATAAATTATTAGGTAGAGAAAAGCGATTCAGATAGCGCCTCAATAGGCGTCCATGCGTCGGGGCAGCAGACTCCATCACCCATTCATTTTCCTTAATTAATTATTTTAATATTCTAAGCGCCCACACAGGCGCCTTTCCATTGTAAATGCCCTAAGCAGCCTGGCAGAGAAAAAAAATGGATTTCTTGTTGAAGCACCCACCTAAGCACCTGTGTTGTACATGCCTGAGGATCCATGGCATAGGCACTACGTCGGTGAGGAGTTGAAAGATCCGGTCAAGTTTCTTTAAGCTGTATGCGGTGCAAGATACTAATTCTGAGCATGTGAAGCTTTACATACAAAACAAAACAACTACAATTATGAACTTAATGAATCTTTGCATGCAAAGGTACCATGTATGAAGGGAGCAAGCTTTGTATCCATGAATTAAACTGTGCACGAGTTATGCACGGACCCGCATATTATGCGAGATGGAAATGTGGATACTTGGAGGTTAATCCAAATTAATATTCAAAAAGACAACAAGAATGAGTTTCATATAAAAAACTCAAAACATCATGGAAATGAAAAAACCATGAAATTCACACTTGATAAGTTTGTACTGAAGCGGGGCTCTATTTGTAATAATTTTGGTCATGTTGATGTATATATAACCCCTCCCCCACGCGTTGCCTCCTCTGG
>NC_041389.1:467560346-467589388 GCF_002162155.2 Triticum dicoccoides | reverse complement strand
CCTTGTCTCGGTGCTCGCAAGCTAGCGAAGGGATCCTTGCGGCGGCGCAACGAGATCTGGTGTGGCAGGCCTCTCCAGTTGCATCAGGGTGTTGATTCGGGGCTGCCCATTCCGGATCTGGCGCATGGTGTGGCGACAATGTCGAGCGTGCGGGGGCCTTCCTGCTGGTCGCATCTCCTGCAACGCTGGCACTCGGCCCTGGTGATCGGCGCGTCGGGTCTCGGTGGCAAGCACTGCTTGGAGGCGAAGAGGGCCGGCGCAGATGGCTGGTGGTGCCATGTCACAGTGGAGCACGCAGGCCGGTTGCGGATTGGTGCTCCTAGATGTGGCGGGGCTCGAGCCAGTCCAGACCTGTGCTGGCCAGATGTGAGGGTCGGCGTTTGGCAGGTGGGTTGGTGATGCGGCGGGTCGGTAGGGTATGGCAGCGGAGACGTGGCGCGTTTTAGTGTCGGCGGCACCGGCTGGAGGTGGCGGCGGGTTCCCACGGGCAGGTTGGTGGCTGCGTTGTGGTGGCTCGGACAAGATAGAGTCTTGCGAGCAGCAAGTGGTCGGTCACCTCTGTGCGGCGTGGCGAGCCGTGGTACTCTCCTGGTGGTGCTGACCTGGGTTCTGTGGAGAGGTGGGTCTTATCGCCGCAAGGCCGTCCCTTGAAGTGGGCGACGGCCATCGCGAGACCTGGCTGGAGGTGCTGGTTGGCTGCGGTTCCTCATGCGGGCTAGGAGTGCATGGTGTGGCTGCGGTTTCCCTACCAGGTGGTCGGTCCTCGGTCCTCGGCTTTGCAGCTACATCGGCAAGTGTTGCGGTGGTGGCGGTGTGAAGCTTCTTGGGCAGTGCTAGCAAGCCCATGGAGACGGGGTGATGGGCGACGTGCGGATGAAAATCTTTCACTGCTTCTGCCGGTCCGGCGATGATGGCACCCGTGATGTCATTTCCCGCTTTGGAGGCGTCGCCGACTGTGTTCGCCATTTCCTTCGCGCTCCTGGAGTTGGTGGATGTCTTCGGGCGAAGGCCTCGATTCGATGTTTGGATTGGCATGATGGCGGCGTCCTCGACGTCGCTCCTCTATTGGGAGCATTGTGTTTGGAGACAAGGCTGGCCCCTCGTTGCTCTCCTTCGGTGTCCGCCACGGTCCTGTTTTTGATCATCAATGGCGCTATGTATGTTCACCGCCGGTGCATCCAAGACGGTGCCTTTTCGGAGCGGATCGCGTCCTGCCATTCATCTTTCACTTTCTATCAGGCGATAAGGATGGATGGTGCGTCAACAAGAGAAACTCTGTGAAAGTTGTTGGTCTTCGGTGCTTTGTGTCAGTTCAGGATAGGCTCTTTTGCGTTGTAGCTTGCTGGGTGTTGTTGTTTGTCTTCGGGTTTGTCAGTTGTGGTGCCTATGCTACGCTCATTGTTCGCATCGAGTGTTTGCTTTCTTGTAACTGAAATTCTTCCTTTTATAAAGATATGATACGTCTATGCGTACTTTTGAAAATTTTAATAATTTTGGTCATGTTCCTTTTGAGCATTGTGTGTGTGAAACCAGCCGCGTGGCTCACGAGCTAGTTAGCAAGGCCAGGGTTAACACTCGGGGTGCTTGAACAGAGAATTTGCCGTCTTTCATTCGTATCCTTATTTGTTCGCGAGTGGCGACCCCCAAAGTTCTTGGGAAAGTTGTGGTCTAGACTTTGTTGAGAAGAGGGGGGAAGCGGCAGGGCGTATCATCACCATCCGCGTCCTCAAGAAACCCGGCCTCCCGGCAGAACTCGACGGTGTCCGTGATCGTCTCCCTCAGTGGCCGGGAGCTCCACCCCAGCTTCTCCAGCTTCCCGGAGGTCATCGGAGCCGGGTGATCCATGTCACGTATGCTCTCCCTGCCAAATACCCAAGGATGGAATTACCCGTTAGCCTCAGCTTACACGCTGCCGAAAACAATACGTATATGATATATCTGCGGGCGATCAGAAGTTCTACTCGGCTATGCAGGGGTACCCAGGGTACATGCTCTTGAGCAGGCCCAGCAGCCCCCGGGCGGTGATGAAGTGGGGCGCGCAGATGTGCCTGCCCGAGGCCTCGGGCGCCTCGTAGAGCAGGAGCAGCGCGTCGGCGACGTCGCGGACGTCGACGATGTGCCACAGCTTGTCCCTCGTCTCGTCAGGGCCTCCTGCACCACCACCAACACACAAGGAATCAAGCAACGGAAACAGAGCATGCGCAGCGCACTGTTACGAGTTTGGTTGGCGGCTGAAACCTTTGAGGAAGTAGATGAGGAACTGGCTGCTCGTGTTGATGGTCGGCTGGAGCAGGGGACCGAACACCAGCGCCGGATTCAGAGTCACCACGCGGAGCCCGGTCTCCCGCCCGTACTCGAGTGCCGCCGCCTCCGCCGCGATCTTAGCAACTGGGTACCAGCTCTGCATATATGCATGGCAAAATGACATAGTCAAGGTTGGAGCCTATAAAAATTTCTGATCATTACAGCGATGGTACAGTTGATTGCCAAGCTGGTTAGTGATTACCTCGTTGCTCCTGCAAAATTCTTTGTCCGACCAGCAGCTCTCATCCCTGATTTTACCTTGGGGCCAGTCTTTGGGGTTGATCTCGACGGCGACCATGGATGAGACGACGACGACTCTCTCAACACTCGCGGCAGAGGCGGTCGTGAGCACATTCGTGGTGCCAGTAACAGCAGGGCCCAACATTTGTAGCTGCACGGTTGTGCATGAAAGGAAGAGATGAAAAACTAGTAGGGAATGATTGATGCATACGGACACTTCTTCAGTTATGAAACTTGCTTGCCTCTGGATCGGCTAGGATTCCCGAAGGAACGGGAGTGGCGACATGGAAAACTCCCTGGCATCCCACGATGGCAGCTGCCATTGCGTCGTAATCAAGGAGGTCAGCCTTGAAGAGCCTGAGGTTCTCGGAAGCGTTCTCTAACCGCCTCAGATGGCCGGTCTTCTCCTCGCCTGAAACAGGATCAGAAGTCACTCGCTGGCCGGTTATGAGTTATGACACGCTGACACGGCCGGGCACGTACGTACCGAGGTGGCGGACGGTGCCGTGGACGGCGTAGCCGCGGGAGAGGAGGAGCTTCACGAGCCACGACGCGATGTACCCGCCGGCGCCGGTGACGCACACCGTCTTCCCGCTCCCGCCATTTCCCTCTGCAAGCGTCGGCATGGTGCGCTCCGTCTGCCAAGCTCCGGTCTGCGTCTGTTCTTGCCGGCACGGCCGGCCTTAAGTAGAGGCAGCTCCCCTCACACGAGAGTGGATGCAGGTGCAGCTCCCCTCGCAGAAAACGAGAGTAGAAGATGGCAGGACCAGCGGTCCAGCGCCCGGACACCAAGTTGGCCAACTAGCCTCAGCCTGTTTGCCTCCATGGATGTAGCTATAGGCCTATAGCTTCCTAGATGCAGACCCGTCCACTGCTGGTCCCAGCAAGACGCCAGGGCGCACTGGAGCCGGACAGGTTCACCTTCGGGCTTGAGCACGTTCGTCATGACAGTAACAGCAGGCCCCAACACTTGCTGATGCATGCATGGTTACAACTTTCACCGTCATGGTTTTTTTTTAATTACAAAAAAAAAGTTAGTTCTTTTCTTAGGTGAACCATGGATTTTATTCAAAGTTCAAAACGTCCCGAATACAAGCGGGTAAAATCCCTAACTTCTGCAAGGTTGGCTAAGTTGATGTCTGGTGTTAATTGCGGCTGTCTGGGGGTGAAATTTAGGCAGGATCTTTGTTGCTGCAAGAAAGCAAGGAATTTAAAGAACGAAACCGAGGCCTGCCTCGGGAAGACCCGTTCAATGTCATTTTATTACGTGTCGTCCATAAGCTCTTTGTTTCCTCTGCTTCTGGTTTCAGGAAGAGGGCGTCTCAAAGTGCTGGCGGTGGCTCCTCCGACGTGGCAGCGGGTTAGGGGACCGCCAACAAGAGTTCCAGGAACCATGGCGCTGACTACGGTTCTGGCCACTCCTCCTGTGCAGATGGGAGGCATTGGTTGCCCGAATGTGCTTCGCATTGGCCACTACCCAAGATGCCACCATCGGGTTTTCGATACGGGTTGCTCCACCGGCTTTGTGTCGGTATGGCAAGGACAAGCTAGTGGTGTCTTCGGACGAGGAAGACAATCCAATCGTCATCGACATGGATGTGGCTATGCGCGCAGTGGAGGGGAAGCTAGTGGTGGGGCATGCGCTCTCCCCATACCCAAAAGACCATGAGGCCATTGTCAACGCACCGAGAAGCCCGTGGCGTCTTCGAAGACAGGTTGTGTCGTAGCCTGTCACCAGCAATGATGGCCGCTTCGTCATCACATTCATAGAGGAGACGGACCGACAACAGGTGCTTCAGGTTGGTCCGTGGTACTATAGGAACGACGATGTGATTTTTGCGGACTATGACGGCAAGGTTAACCACACAGATGTGTGCTTCAACTCCTTTAAAATTTTGGCGCAAATCTGGGGCTCCCGGTCTTCCTCAAGACGAAGCAAATGGGGTGGATCCTCCAAAATAAGCTCGACATCGTGGTCGCGGTGTCACAGCGCAACAAAAAGATCGTCGATAAGCTCCTCCGCAACTGCGTTGAGCACTCGGTGGACAAACCTATGAGGAACTCCATCAACATAACATTGGCTAGTAGCAAGAAGATCAACTATCCCGTCAAGTATGAAAATGGCCTTACTTTTGTTTTTGATGTGTCTTTGTGGGGCATAAGACTACAGAAGTATTGTAGCACAGTCCAGAAGGCGTCCTTCTCCACCGACATAAGGGCACCACCATATTGGAGCACAGTCCAGAGGCACATCGAAACGGCTGCAACTTGGGCGGTAGGGGGGTTGTTGGCCAGATTCATGTCTACCACTAGATTTACAACTGCAAGTGTTGTAACCTGATTGCAACTGCATTCCCCTCAATGCGACTACAACTAGGGTTAGTAAGTTTTTTTGGTCGGGCAGTTGCATGTCACCACTAGAGTTGCAACTAGAAGCGTTGTAACCCCGACTGCAATTGGAGAACCCCAAACACCACGTGCAACTAGGCCTGTATGGGGTTGTTGGTCAGTTCTATGTCCTGTTGGAGAACGTAGTAATTTCAAAAAAAAAATCCTACGCACACGCAAGATCATGGTGATGCATAGCAACGAGAGGGGAGAGTGTTGTCCACGTACCCTTAAGACCGAAAGCGAAAGCGTTATGACAACGCGGTTGATGTAGTCGTACGTCTTCACGATCCGAGCGATCCAAGTACCGAACGTACGGCACCTCCGTGTTCAGCACACGTTCAGCTCGATGACGTTCCCCGTACTCCGATCCAGCAGGGTGTCGGGGATGAGTTCCGTCAGCACGACGGCGTGGTGACGATGATGATGTTCTACCGGCGCAGGTGAAAGGACATGTGGTGCCCCCATGTGTGGTTTTGGTAATTGATGACATTCTCTATGGACTAATGGTTGCATCGAGTTATATTTGAAGGATGTTTCCATAGGCATTTCTTGAAGTCCATGTGTTGGTTTCAAGGAGTTTATGGGTTGATCAAGGTGCTATTAAGGAATTATCCAAAGATTGGTCATGTAAGTGTTGAGCTTATTGCAAGCATGTCTTGAAGAAGAAGATTGTGTGATCATTCATATTTACCTTCAATACATCATCCAAATGAAGAGAGTTGGAAAGATTCAAGGTTGATCAAGACTAAGTCAAGAGTGAATCAAGTTGATCAACTCACAAAGCATAGAAGATGTACCGAGTGGGACCAAGTGTTCCCATGGTATGGTAAGCATTGTCCATTACGCTTTGTGTACTAACCCATGGTCTACGTGAGAGTTCTTTGTGGGGTTAGGTATGTTTCCATGGTCTTGCGTCAAGAGGAAGATCCCATACAACCCATGGAGGATGACAAGAAGTGGTGATCATCATCAAGTTTGCAGTGTGCAAGTTCAAGTGGAGCAACACAAAGAGTGGCTCACCCATAATGGAGTATGGGGGAGCAATCAAGTTTGAATCTTGCCATCCATTGTGGTGTCAATGGACTTGTGAAGATGTGCCGAAGAGTCGCTCACCCATAGTGGACTATGGGGGAGCAATCATCTAGTCTTCATCGAGCCAATGCAATCAAGAAAGGTGGTCCAACTTGAGGGAGTCAAGATCGTCATCATCTAGCTCAAGTGGACCATGTGCAAGGCAAAGGTTTGCCCTTGATAGGTTTTCTATTTTACCGGTCTCATGGTGGTAGTTGGGAGACCGGGTTATAGGATCGATAGCCGTACTATCAAGGGGGGCTCTCAAGTGAGTAGCTTGATCGTATCGTTCGTCGAGAGCTCAAACCATTGCATCCTTGCATCATGTTTCCTGGTTCTTGTTTGATTCTCTTTGTGAGTCTTAGAGCTTATGGTCATCTTTATGACAAGCTTGAGTTCATCGAAAACGAAGTTTGCATGCGTCTTCTATGATGTTTTCGGTGTTGGAGGTTTTACCGGTCTTCTCCGAGGAAGGGTTCTCACCATTTTCTTTTGGGCCTTTTCTCATTTGCTTATTATTGGTATTTCTTTCAAGATTGTGTTATCTCTTGTCGCTAGCTTTCGAACAAACTTGGTTTCATCGAATTCGGAGTCCGTTTGCAAAAGTTGTGGCTGTTTTGGTGAAGGCTGCAGCGGTACTACCGCGACTAGAGCGGATGTAATTTTTTACTACCGCTCTAGAGCGGTACTACCGCGGCTCCTGAGCAGTACTACCGCTCCAGAGCAGTACTACCGTGGCTCCTAAGCGGTAGTACCGCCCCGGACCAAAAACTCGTGTTTTCTCTCTCGTTTGGGCTGTTCTGAGCGTGCTAAGCGGTAGTACCGCTCCTCCAAGCGGTAGTACCGCTTGTGCACGACCTGAGCACATAACGGTTGGATTCGGGAGGTCCTATAAAAGGGGGTCTTCTTCCCCATTGAACCTTATCCTTTGAGCTCGTGTTCTTCCCCCATTGTTGACCTTCTTCGAGCTTGCTAACTCTCAATCCCTCCATGGATTCTTGCTAGTTTTTGAGGGAAAAGAGAGGGGAGATCTAGATCCACATTTCCACCAATCACTTTCTCCTCTATGTGAGGGGAACCCCTTGGATCTTGATCTTGGAGTTCTTGGTGTTCTCCTTCTTGTTCTTCCTCTCATTTTCCTCCCTAGCATTAGTTGCTTCGGTGGGATTTGAGAGAGAAGGACTTGGGCACTCCGTGTGCCCTTGCCATTGCATTTGGTGCATCGGTTTGAGTTCTCCACGGTGATACGTGGAAGTGAAGTTTGAGAAGCTTATTACTCTTGGGTTCTTGGTGCCCTTGAGCTTGTTCCTCTTGGGTGCTTGGGCGCCCTAGACGGTTGGTGGTGTTCGGAGCTCAATCATTATGGTGTAAAGCTCCGGGCAAGTGTCGGGGTCTCCAATTAGGTTGTGGAGATCGCCCCGAGCATCTTGACGGGTTCCGGTGACCACCCCCAAGGGTTGCCAAAGTGTACGGGTTCGGTGACCGCCCCCAAGGGTTGCCATTTGTACGGGTTCGGTGACCGCCCTCAAGGGTCCCTTAGTGGAATCACGGCATCTTGCATTGTGCGAGGGCGTGAGGAGATTACGGTGGCCCTAGTGGCTTCTTGGGGAGCATTGTGCCTCCACACCGCTTCAAACGGAGATTAGCATCCGCAAGGGTGTGAACTTCGGGATACATCATCGTCTCCGCGTGCCTCGGTTATCTCTTACCCGAGCCCTTTACTTATGCACTTTACTTTGTGATAGCCATATTGTTCTTTGTCATATATCTTGCTATCACATAGTTGCTTATCTTGCTTAGAATAAGTTGTTGGTGCACATAGGTGAGCCTAGTTGTTTTAGGTTTTGTGCTTGACAAATTAACTGTTAGGTTTATTCCGCATTTGTTCAAGCCTAAACCGTAATTATTTTAAAGCGCCTATTCACCCCCCCTCTAGGCGACATCCTCGATCTTTCAATTGGTATCAGAGCCTCGTCTCTCTTTGTTGGGCTTAACCGCCTAGAGAGTAAAGATGTCGACTAGAGGATTAGGATTCTCTGACACTCTTAGTTTCGATGGCACAAATTTTGATGTTTGGGTAATTCGCATGCTTAATCTCTTTAGGGTCATGGACCCAAATTTAGAGCGAATTGTAGATATGGGTTTTTTCTTCTCCAAAGGATCCCCAAAGATTATCTTTAGAGGATGAGAAAAACTCTTATCTCAATGCTCAAGCCTCTAATGTGCTTTTCGATGCTTTGAGCAATGTAGTTATATTTCAACTCATGCTGTTCCGGGATGCTCATGAGTTATGGAAAAAGCTTCAAGATAAATATGGTGTGTCCAAGATTTGTGGGGATGGTTGTTCTCCCTCCACCTCCGGTCATATAGTCTTCTCAACTTCTTCTACTTCACCTACATGTGGTTTGCCACAAGGTAATGATATGGTGAGTAGTGTTGGTCATTGCAATGATGATAGTATGCTTATTGTGGATGATCCTTCATCACTATATTATTGCAATGCTCCCTCTTTGGGCTTTAACACTTCGAGCACTCCAAATGTTTCACATGCTTGTGTTGATAGTCCTTGCATATCATGTAGAAATTGCTTGACTAAATATCATGATGATATGCTTGCTATGTCTTGTTGCCATGATAAAAATGCATCTATTTCCTCGAATTGTTGTGCTAACAATGTAGAGGAAACCGAACACTCCATGGAACAAGATGTGGTGTTTAATGGTGCCTCAAGGGATCCTACATCATCATCTATTGCGTTTTGCCTTATGGCTAAGGCGTCAAAGGTATCTCCTACTTTGTACCCCAATATGTCTCTTTATGATGATGTTGATGCTAATGATGATGAGGATAATGATGAAGAGAATGATAATGTTGCCTCCTTAAAAATTAAGGGGGAAATGGTTTTTAAAGCTCTTCATAAAAATAAAATTGCTCGTTCCAACTTCATGGAAATTATGTCCATTTCTATTGAGAGCAAGAAATATATTGATGAGTTGGAATCTCGTCTTGAGGAGCATGAGGTCACCATTGATAAAATGGAAGGTCATGGGCGTGATTACGCTAATGAGATTGCGGACCTCTCTCAAGCTCTTGAACTTGAACAAACCACCAAGGAATCTCTTGAGGAGACTTTTGCTCTAGAATTGCCTAGAGTGAAGGAATCTACTGATAGAGCCCTTGAGGTGGCCAATGTTTTTGAAACTAAAAATGCTAAGCTTTAAGTTGCTCATGCTAGACTCCTTGAGGATTTTGAGCACCTCGAAAATGGCTCAAGGGTCATCAAGGGTGAGCTCATCAAACTCACCGAGTCTCATGCTCAACTTGAAGCTTCTTATTTAAAAGAGCATGCCAAGTTGCCTTCTCCTCTTGTTGTTAATGATGATGCTTGTGCTACTAATTCTATTACTTGTGAAGCATCCATTTTGAAGGAGAATGTTGAGCTACGGGCTCAACTTGAGGTGCCATCTTGCAATTATGGGAAATTGGAAGAAAGTCATGAAAAGCTCTCAAGCTCTCATGATGATCTTCTAGTATCCCATAGTGTGCTAAAGATAGCTCATGAGGCCATGATTTCTAAGGTAACATCTTGTGAGCCTCATGTGGATACTAGCACTACTTCTAGTCAAAATAGTATATTGCCATGTGCTAGTCCTTGTAATTCATCTACTCACAATGTTGGTACATCTTGTGATGAATTGCTTTCCTTGCCTTGTTGCTCTAACGATGAAGCTTATACTTCCTCTAGTACTTGTGTTGAGGCTAACCATGTAGAGGAAATCAAAGAGCTCAAGGCCCAAGTCACTTCTTTGAAGAAAGACTTGAAAAAGTGTCATGAAGGGAAATCCGCACTCAACAATATCTTGAGTGTGCAAAAATCCCCCAATGACAAAGGTGGACTTGGATTCAACTCCAATAAGAAGAAGAAGTCCAACATGAATAAAAATAAGGGCCAAGAACAAGTCAAGAATTCGGCCAAGATTGTTTGCTTCAAGTGCAAAGTAGAAGGGCATCATGTTAGATCTTGCCCATTGAATAAGAAGGCCATTAGTGTCAAGCAACAAGGGAAGAGGGCACAAGTTCAATCTCATGCTCAACCTCAAGTTGAAGAAAGGCCACTTCCCAAGAAGACTCAAGCTAATGCTTCTCTTGTGGAAAAATCAAGTGAGAAGAAAGTGAAGAGTAGACGTTGCTACTTATGTCGTGAGAAAGGTCACGTCGCTTCTTCATGCACTAGTGGTAACTTATCCAACCCAATTATTATTGATGATATCTATTCTCTTGGGAAGGATAAGGTTGGCAATGTGTTTGCCAAGTTTGTTGGTACTCAAAGTGGTGTCAAGAAAAGAACCATTTGGGTAGCCAAGCCTATTGTGACTAACCTCTTAGGACCCAACTTGGTTGGGGACCAACAAGCTCAAACTTGATCAATAGGTGTTTTTGGAGGGAATTGGAGACTTGGCTACATTATGAAGAATTAAGGGGACTTCATCATTCTTTTTTTCACAAGCCAAGTTAATTGGATTATCAAGTTTCTATCTTATATCCAATGTGCCTCCTTGCGGTAACTTGTACTTAAATTGTTTACTTTGAAAGTTAGTTGCCCCTTGCATGTTTTGGTTTTGTTCCTTGCATGTGTTTGTATATGTTGCGCTTCCAACTTGCTTATGTATGTTGGTGTGCACTTCATGTACATGTGAGTTGTGTGTTGAGCCTTTGTGCATCTTCTTTGTATCTTAGTTGGCTCTTGTGAGAGATTAATGGAATATCCCATTATTGGGGAGTGATGTGCTTTGTGCACCTCACACTCCTATAAGTGTGTGTACATGAGGAATACCATCTAGTATTGATATTACAAGATTATCTAGTCACTATGTGGTATGTCTTCTCATGAGAAATTCAAATTCTAAATTGTCCATTAATTATCTCTTGTTGGATCCTCTTATTGCCTCTTGTTAAGTTTTCTTCATTGGTATCACATTATGGGGGAGTAATATGCTATGTATATTACTAGCCTAGAAAATGTGTACATTTGAGATATTGTCACCTAGTGTTGATATTGTAGATTATCTTGTTCCTAGGTGGCATGTTAGCTCTACAAGTTGCAATCTGCTTGTGTGTGGTGTGAAGATGATGTTGGATATCCTTGCTATCTACCACCGGGAATTCTTTCCATCTACTTCTTGTCTTTTGACAATTGGTAGTCATTTATGTGTGGTAGAATTTATTGACCATCTTTACATTGGCTTTTGTTTTACCTGCCTCTTCTCTTGCCAAGGATTGTGTCAACTCCCGTTGTCTTCCATACCACTTGTGTATCTTGTTTATTTCTTGTTCTTGTCTAGTGTTTTCTAGATATAGTGAAAGCGGTGATCCCACCGTGTGCATTTTGTATTCAAATACAAATCCTATATAATGCACAACTCGTGGGGGAGCTATTCTATTTTCTTCAGAACACTCTTCTTGTGATCCTTATCAAGTGTGTTTTGGTGGAAGGCAAGCCATTTATTTTTGGTACTTTGTGCCATCATGAAACTTTGTTGAGGGCTTGGTTTGTTTGGAACCATCCTCTCTTTGGGAGTTTGACATCTTTAGTTTAGTGTGTATCAATGGATATCTCATTCCCTGATGTATCTTTAACGATATCTTCCAAGTGATGATTTCTCCATTTAGTATCCTTTTCACTTGGAATTTCTTTGTCTTTTGGTTTCGGGTTTTGAAAGTCTTGAGCATGCATGTTTACTTCATGTATTTCATTTGGCATGCTTTCTTTCTTTGACTCAATATATAGGGGAAACTCCACCTAGTCTCAATTTGGATGAGATGTGGATGAAATTCATTTTCATATCTATATGCACATATTTATGTGGAGTTTGTCCTATGTATTGGTGTTTCTAACTATTTGGTCCCGATGAGTTTGGGTACCGTTTAGTTTGTGTTGTTCTTCTAGGAACATTTGGAGATGCATTGGATGCTCGGCTCACTCACAAGGAAGGTGTTGTCACCATGTGCATATTGGAGTCAAGCTAGGATGATCAATGAACTACTATCTACCTTCAATTGGTATCTACTACATCCTTCCAATGATATCTCGGTAACAAGTATCTATTCATGCTTTCCTCTCTTGCATTCAACCTTGTGTAGGCTGTATCTTGGCATGATATTCATTTCATATCTTGTGATACTTGTTTCCTTTCTCAAAGCATCCCAACGATGATCTCTGTTGCTAGTTGTGATGCCCTTGATGGATGTGTGTTTGGACTTCATTTATATACAATAAGACCATATCTAGCCAAGTGCTATGCTTTCAAGCAAATATCTTATTGGTATATTTATGACTTCCTTGTGGATATCTTGTTCCTTCGTGGTGTAACTATTTCGGGTGTACATCCTTCTTTGTAGATATATATATCATCATGATTTCGTCTACATAGAACCTTATACACTTGAGAGAAATTACATCTCTAGTTGATATCCTTTCTTTCACGTCCACCTTGTCTTTCTTATGTTATTTCTTTGGTGGCTCCGTGAAAGCTTTTGCCTTGAGTGCGTGTCCTCTATCGTTGCATCTTGATGCACTCTTGTGTGGTGAAGATTATTTTCCTCATGCTTATCTTTACAAGGCTTTTGCCATCTTAATTGGCATCCCTCGTCTTGATAAGGCTTTCATCTTCTATCTTCACTACGGGTTGTCAAAAGCATAAGTTCTTTATATGCTTATTAGTAAGCTTGTGAACCCATTTGCTAGTTGTGTGTGTGGGAATGATAGGCCTTGCACCGTGTGCCTCATTATTTCAAGACTATGTTGATGCTTAATGCTCATCCTAATTTTAGTCCTCTCAAGTGCTTCGCCATGACTCACACACATCATTTTGGTTGAGCCTATTCTTAAGTTGCCTCTTTTACATGTTGCTCAACCATGTGCTTGTTGCAAGCGCTAGGCTTTGTTTCCTATATGCTCACTTGCACTGGATGTGAGTTTCTATTGATTTTGGGGGAGCTATGATCCTATTTTGTGCACTTTGTATTCAAATACAAAAATTCTTATGTGTGCACAAATCATGGGGAGCTTCTCTAGTTTCTTTAGAACACTCCTTTGCGTTTATCATAATATCTTTATTCTTGTGGCATGTAGGATCATTGGTCTAGTTGGTTCAATTGATATCCATTGATTGCTTGCTTCAATTGGTATCTTCTGATTGCTTGTGTCTCTCTTTGTTATGTCTTTGTGTCATATCTTTTTGTTGCAATCTTTGGGCCTCAATATAGTTTTTCTTCCTCCAAGTATTCGCAGTTGGATACGTGTATTGCATTCCACTCTCTTGTTGAGAAATACACAATTTATGGAGGAACACCTTTTATGTTGGCCTTCTCAGCTTTTCACCCATTTTGGCAATCGATGCCAATGGGGGAGGAGTTTCAGAGAGTTTTGTGGAGAAGTCTTCTGAGTTTTCTCCTTGCTTTGGTTTTGGTCCTAAGCATTTGCATCTCATTCTCCTGCATCATTGGTTGTTGCATTGCATTGTGATGCATAATTCCTTATATAAACTCTCTTGAAAGTGATTGTCATCAATTACCAAAATGGGGGAGATTGAAAGGACATGTGGTGCCCCCATGTGTGGTTTTGGTAATTGATGACATTCTCTATGGACTAATGGTTGCATCGAGTTATATTTGAAGGATGTTTCCATAGGCATTTCTTGAAGTCCATGTGTTGGTTTCAAGGAGTTTATGGGTTGACCAAGGTGCTATTAAGGAATTATCCAAAGATTGGTCATGTAAGTGTTGAGCTTATTGCAAGCATGTATTGAAGAAGAAGATTGTGTGATCATTCATATTTACCGTCAATACATCATCCAAATGAAGAGAGTTGGAAAGATTCAAGGTTGATCAAGACTAAGTCAAGAGTGAATCAAGTTGATCAACTCACAAAGCATAGAAGATGTACCGAGTGGGACCAAGTGTTCCCATGGTATGGTAAGCATTGTCCATTACGCTTTGTGTACTAACCCATGGTCTACGTGAGAGTTCTTTGTGGGGTTAGGTATGTTTCCATGGTCTTGCGTCAAGAGGAAGATCCCATACAACCCATGGAGGATGACATCAAGTGGTGATCGTCATCAAGTTTGCAGTGTGCAAGTTCAAGTGGAGAAACAGAAAGAGTGGCTCACCCATAATGGAGTATGGGGGAGCAATCAAGTTTGAATCTTGCCATCCATTGTGGTGTCAATGGACTTGTGAAGATGTGCCGAAGAGTCGCTCACCCATAGTGGACTATGGGGGAGCAATCATCTAGTCTTCATCGAGCCAATGCAATCAAGAAAGGTGGTCCAACTTGAGGGAGTCAAGATCGTCATCGTCTAGCTCAAGTGGACCATGTGCAAGGCAAAGGTTTTCCCTTGATAGGTTTTCTATTTTACCGGTCTCATGGTGGTAGTTGGGAGACCGGGTTATAGGATCGATAGCCGTACTATCAAGGGGGGCTCTCAAGTGAGTAGCTTGATCGTATCGTTCGTCGAGAGCTCAAACCATTGCATCCTTGCATCATGTTTCTTGGTTCTTGTTTGATTCTCTTTGTGAGTCTTAGAGCTTATGGTCATCTTTATGACAAGCTTGAGTTCATCGAAAATGGAGTTTGCATGCGTCTTCTATGATGTTTTCGGTGTTGGAGGTTTTACCGGTCTTCTCCGAGGAAGGGTTCTCACCATTTTCTTTTGGGCCTTTTCTCATTTGCTTATTATTGGTATTTCTTTCAAATTTGTGTTAGCTCTTGTCGCTAGCTTTCCAACAAACTTGGTTTCATCGAATTCGGAGTCCGTTTCCAAAAGTTGTGGCTGTTTTGGTGAAGGCTGCAGCGGTACTACCGCGACTAGAGCGGATGTAATTTTTTACTACCGCTCTAGAGCGGTACTACCGCGGCTCCTGAGCGGTACTACCGCTCCAGAGCAGTACTACCGTGGCTCCTAAGCGGTAGTACCGCCCCGGACCAAAAACTCGTGTTTCTCTCTCGTTTGGGTTGTTCTGAGCGTGCTAAGCGGTAGTACCGCTCCTCCAAGCGGTAGTACCGCTTGTCCACGACCTGAGCACATAACGGTTGGATTCGGGAGGTCCTATAAAAGGGGGTCTTCTTCCCCATTGAACCTTATCCTTTGAGCTCGTGTTCTTCCCCCATTGTTGACCTTCTTCGAGCTTGCTAACTCTCAATCCCTCCATGGATTCTTGCTAGTTTTTGAGGGAAAAGAGAGAGGAGATCTAGATCCACATTTCCACAAATCACTTTCTCCTCTATGTGAGGGGAACCCCTTGGATCTTGATCTTGGAGTTCTTGGTGTTCTCCTTCTTGTTCTTCCTCTCATTTTCCTCCCTAGCATTAGTTGCTTCGGTGGGATTTGAGAGAGAAGGACTTGGGCACTCCGTGTGCCCTTGCCATTGCATTTGGTGCATCGGTTTGAGTTCTCCACGGTGATACGTGGAAGTGAAGTTTGAGAAGCTTATTACTCTTGGGGGCTTGGTGCCCTTGAGCTTGTTCCTCTTGGGTGCTTGGGCGCCCTAGACGGTTGGTGGTCTTCGGAGCTCAATCATTGTGGTGTAAAGCTCCGGGCAAGCGTCGGGGTCTCCAATTAGGTTGTGGAGATCGCCCCGAGCATCTTGACGGGTTCCGGTGACCACCCCCAAGGGTTGCCAAAGTGTACGGGTTCGGTGACCGCCCCCAAGGGTTGCCATTTGTACGGGTTCGGTGACCGCCCTCAAGGGTCCCTTAGTGGAATCACGGCATCTTGCATTGTGCGAGGGCGTGAGGAGATTACGGTGGCCCTAGTGGCTTCTTGGGGAGCATTGTGCCTCCACGCCGCTCCAAACGGAGATTAGCATCCGCAAGGGTGTGAACTTAGGGATACATCGTCGTCTCCGCGTGCCTCGGTTATCTCTTACCCGAGCCCTTTACTTATGCACTTTACTTTGTGATAGCCATATTGTTCTTTGTCATATATCTTGCTATCACATAGTTGCTTATCTTGCTTAGCATAAGTTGTTGGTGCACATAGGTGAGCCTAGTTGTTTTAGGTTTTGTGCTTGACAAATTAACCGTTAGGTTTATTCCGCATTTGTTCAAGCCTAAACCATCATTATTTTAAAGCGCCTATTCACCCCCCCTCTAGGCGACATCCTCGATCTTTCAGCAGGGCTTCGCCTAAACTCCGCGACGATATGACCGAGGTGGAATATGGTGGAGGGGGGCACCGCACACGGCTAAGGAACGATCCGTAGATCAACTTGTGTGTCTATGGGGTGCCCCCTGCCCCCGTATATAAAGGAGTGGAGGAGGGGAGGACCGGCCCTCTCTATGGCGCGCCCTAGGGGAGTCCTACTCCCACCGGGAGTAGGAGTCCCCTTTTCCTAGTACAACTAGGAGTCCTTCCAAGTAGTACGAGTAGGAGACAAAGAAGGGGAAGAGGGAAGGGAAGGAAGGAGGGGGCGCAGCCCCTCCCCCTAGTCCAATACGGACTAGGCCTTGGGGGGGCACGCGGCCTGCCCTAGGCAGCCCCTCTCTCTTTCCCGTATGGCCCAATAAGGCCCAATACTTCTCCCGGCGAATTCCCGTAACTCTCCGGTACTCCGAAAAATACCCGAATCACTCGGAACCTTTCCGAAGTCCGAATATAGTTGTCCAATATATCGATCTTTACGTCTTGACCATTTCGAGACTCCTCGTCATGTCCCCGACCTCTTTCCGGGACTCCGAACTCCTTCGGTACATCAAAACTCATAAACTCATAATGTAACTGTCATCGAAACCTTAAGCGTGCGGACCCTACGGGTTCGAGAACTATGTAGACATGACCTAGAACTATCTCGGTCAATAACCAATTGCGGAACCTGGATGCCTATATTGGCTCCTACATATTCTACGAAGATCTTTATCGGTCAAACCGCATAACAACATACGTTGTTCCCTTTGTCATCAGTATGTTACTTGCCCGAGATTCGATCGTCGGTATCCAATACCTAGTTCAATCTCGTTACCGGCAAGTCTTTTTACTCGTTATGTAATGCATCATTCCGTAACTAACTCATTAGCTACATTGCTTGCAAGGCTTATAGTGATGTGCATTACCGAGAGGGCCCAGAGATACCTCCCTGACAATCGGAGTGATAAAACCTAATCTCGAAATACGCCAACCCAACATGTACCTTCGGAGACACCTGTAGAGCTCCTTTATAATCACCCAGTTATGTTGTGATGTTTGGTAGCACACAAAGTGTTCCTCCGGTAAACGGGAGTTGCATAATCTCATAGTTACAGGAACATGTATAAGTCATGAAGAAAGCAATAGCAACATACTAAACGATCAAGTGCTAGGGCTAACGGGATGGGTCAAGTCAATCACATCATTCTCCTAATGATGTGATCCCGTTAATCAAATGACAACTCTTTTGTCCATGGCTAGGAAACTTAACCATCTTTGATTCACGAGCTAGTCAAGTAGAGGCATACTAGTGACACTATGTTTGTCTATGTATTCACACATGTATTATGTTTCCGGTTAATACAATTCTAGCATGAATAATAAACATTTATCATGAAATAAGGAAATAAATAATAACTTTATTATTGCCTCTAGGGCATATTTCCTTCAGTCTCCCACTTGCACTAGAGTCAATAATCTAGTTCACATCGCCGTGTGATTTAACACTAATATTCATATCTGTATATGATTAACACCCATAGTTCACATCGTCATGTGACTAACACCCAAAGAGTTTACTAGAGTCAATAATCTAGTTCACATCGCTATGTGATTAACACCTAAAGAGTACTAAGGTATGACCATGTTTTGCTCGTGAGAGAAGTTTAGTCAACGGGTCTGCCACATTCAGAGCCGTATGTATTTTGCAAATATTCTATGTCTACAATGCTCTGCACGGAGCTACTCTAGCTAATTGCTCCCACTTTCAATATGTATCCAGATTGAGACTTAGAGTCATCTGGATTGGTGTAAAAGCTTGTACCGATGTAACTCTTTACGACGGGCTTCTTTTATCACCTCCATAATCGAGAAATATTTCCTTAGTCCTTACTAAGGATATTCTTGACCAATGTCCAGTGATCTACTCCTAGATCACTATTGTATTCCCTTACCAAATACAGAACAAGGTATACAATTGGTCTGGTACATAGCATAGCATACTTTATAGAACCTATGACTGAGGCATAGGGAATGACTTTCATTCTCTTTTCTATTTTCTGCTATGGTCGGGATTTGAGTTTTACTCAATTTCATACGTTTGCAACACAGGCAAGAACTCTTTCTTTGACTGTTCCATTTTGAACTACTTCAAAATGTTGTCAAGGTATGTACTCATTGAAAATCTTATCAAGTGTCTTGATATCTCAATAGATCTTGATGCTCAATATGTAAGTAGCTTTGTCGAGGTCTTTCTTTGAAAAAACTCCTTTCAAACACTCCTTTATGCTTTGCAGAATAATTCTACATTATTTCCGATCAACAATATGTCATTCACATATACTTATCAGAAATGTTGTAGTACTCCCGCTCACTTTCTTGTAAATATAGGCTTCACCGCAAGTCTGTATAAAACTATATGCTTTGATCAACTTATCAAAGCGTATATTCCAACTCTGAGATGCTTGCACCAGTCCATAGATGGATCGCTGGAGCTTGCATATTTTGTTAGCACCTTTAGGATTGACAAAACCTTCTGGTTGTATCATATACAACTCTTCTTTAATAAATCCATTAAGGAATGTAGTTTTGACATCCATTTGCCAAATTTCATAAAATGTGGCAATTGCTAACATGATTCGGACAGACTTTTAAGCATCGATACGAGTGAGAAAATCTCATTGTATTCAACACCTTGAACTTTGTCAAAAACCTTTTCGACAAGTCTAGCTTTGTAGATAGTAACACTACTATCAGCGTCCGTCTTCCTCTTGAAGATCCATTTATTTTCTATGGCTTGCCGATCATCGAGCAAGTCCACCAAAGTCCACACTTTGTTCTCATACATGGATCCCATCTCAGATTTCATGGCCTCAAACCATTTTGCAGAATCTGGGCTCATCATCGCTTCCTCATAGTTCGTAGGTTCATCATGGTCTAGTAACATGATTTCCAGAATAGGATTACCGTACCACTCTGGTGCGGACCGTACTCTGGAAGACCTACGAGGTTCTGTAGTAACTTGATCAGAAGTTTCATGATCATCATCATTAGCTTCCTCACTACTTGGTGTAGGAATCACTGGAACTGATTTCTGTGATGAACTACTTTCCAATTCGGGAGAAGGTACAAATTACCTTATCAAGCTCTACTTTCCTCCCACTCACTTCTTTCGAGAGAAACTCCTTCTCTAGAAAGGATCCATGTTTAGCAACGAATATCTTGCCTTCGGATCTGTGATAGAAGGTGTACCCAACAGTTTCCTTTGGGTATTCTATGAAGACGCACTTCTCCGATTTGGGTTTGAGCTTATCAGGATGAAACTTTTTCACATAAGCATCACAACCCCAAACTTTAAGAAACAACAACTTGGGTTTATTGCTAAACCACAGTTCATATGGTGTCATCTCAACGGATTTAGATGGTGCCCTTTCAACGTGAATGCAACTGTCTCTAATGCATAACCCCAAAACAATAGTGGTAAATCAGTAAGAGACATCATAGATCGCACCATATCAATAAAGTGCGGTTACGACGTTCGAAAACACCATAACGTTGTGGTGTTCCAGGTGGCATGAGCTGTGAAACTATTCCACATTGTTTTAATTGAAGACCAAACTCGTAACTCAAATATTCGTCTCCGCGATCAGATCGCGGAAACTTATTTTCTTGTTACGATGATTTTTCCACTTCACTCTAAAATTCTTTGAACCTTTCAACTATTTCAGACTTATGTTTCATCAAGTAGATATACCCCTATCTACTCAAATCATCTTGTGAAGGTCAGAAAATAACGATACTTGCCACGAGCATCAACACTCATTGGATCGCATACATCGGTATATATGTATTATTTCCAACAAATCAGTAGCTTGTTCCATTGTTCAGGAGAACGGGGTTTTAGTCATCTTGCCCAAAAGGCACGGTTCGCAAGCATCAAATGATTCATAACCAAGTGATTCCAAAAATCCATCTTTATGGAGTTTCTTCATGCGCTTTACACCGATATGACCCAAACGGCAGTGCCACAAATAAGTTGCACTATCATTGTTAACTTTTCATCTTTTGGCATCAATATTATGAATATGTGTATCACTACGATCGAGATCCAACAAACTATGTTCATTGGGTGTATGACCATCGAAGGTCTTATTCATGTAAACAGAATAACAATTTATTCTCTAACTTTTTAAATGAATAACCGTATCGCAATAAACATGATCAAATCATATTCATGCTCAACGCAAATGCCAAATAACATTTAATTAGGTTTAACACTAATCCCGAAAGTATAGGGAGTGTGCGATGATGATCATATTAATCTTGGAACTACTTCCAACACTCATCGTCACTTCCCCTTCAACTAGTCTCTGTTTATTCTGTAACTCCTGTTTCGAGTTACTAATCTTAGCAACCGAACAAGTATCAAATACTCAGGGGCTAATATAAACACTAGTAAGGCACACATCAAACACATGTATATCAAATATACCCTTGTTCACTTTGCCATCCTTCTTACTCACCAAATATTCAGGGCTTTTCCGCTTCCAGTGACCATTTCCTTTGCAGTGTAAGCACTCAGTTTCAGGCTTTGGTCCAGCTTTGGTCTTCTTCACGGGAGTGACAACTTGCTTGTCATTCTACTTGAAGTTTCCCTTTCTTTCCCTTTGCCCATTTCTTGAAACTAGTGGTCTTGTCAATCATCAACACTTGATGCTCTTTCTTGATTTCTACCTTCGTTGATTTCAACATCACGAAGAGCTCAAGAATCGTTTTCGTCATCCCTTGCATACTATAGTTCATCACGAAGTTCTACTAACTTAGTGATGGTGACTAGAGAATTCTGTCAATCACTATCTTATCTGGAAGATTAACTCCCACTTGATTCAAGCGATTGAAGTACTTAGACAATCTGAGCACATGCTCACTAGTTGAGCGATTCTCCTCCATCTTTTAGCTATAGAACTTGTTGGAGACTTCATATCTCTCAACTCGGGTATTTGCTTGAAATATTAACTTCAATTCCTGGAACAACTTATATGGTCCATGACGTTCAAAACATCTTTGAAGTCCCGATTCTAAGCCGTTAAGCATGGTGCACTAAACTATCAAGTTGTCATCATATTGAGCTAGCCAAACGTTCATAACGTCTGCATCTGCTCCTACAATAGGTCTGCCACCTAGCAGTGCATTAAGGACATAATTCTTCTGTGCAGCAATGAGGATAAACCTCGGATCACGGATCCAATCCGCATCATTGCTACTAACATCTTTCAACACAATTATCTCTAGGAACATATCAAAATAAACATATGAAAGCAACAATGCGAGCTATTAATCTATAACATAATTTGTAAAATACTACCAGGACTAAGTTCATGATAAATTAAAGTTCAATTAATCATATTACTTAAGAACTCCCACTTAGACAGACATCTCTCTAGTCATCTAAGTGATTACGTGATCCAAATCAACTAAACGATAACTGATCATCACGTGAGATGGAGTAGTTTTCAATGGTGAACATCACTATGTTGATCATATCTACTATATGATTCACGCTCGACCTTTTGGTCTCCGTGTTCCGAGGCCATATCTGCATATGCTAGGCTCGTCAAGTTTAACCTGAGTATTCTGCGTGTGCAAAACTGGCTTGCATCCGTTGTAGATGGACGTAGAGCTTATCACACCCGATCATCACGTGGTGTCTGGGCACGACGAACTTTGGCAACGGTGCATACTCAGGGAGAACACTTCTTGATATTTAGTGAGAGATCATCTTATAATGCTACCGTCAATCAAAGCAAGATAAGATGCATAAAAGATAAACATCACATGCAATCAATATAAGTGATATGATATGGCCATCTTCATCTTGTGCTTGTGATCTCCATCTCCGAAGCACCGTCAAGATCACCATCGTCACCAGCGCGACACCTTGATCTCCATCGTAGCATCGTTGTCGTTTTACGCTGTCTATTGCTTCTACGACTATCGCTACCGCTTAGTGATAAAGTAAAGCAATTACAGGGCGTTTGCATTTCATACAATAAAGTGACAACCATATGGCTCTTGCCAGTTGCCGATAACTTCGGTTACAAAACATGATCATCTCATACAAAAAATATAGCATCACGTCTTGACCATATCACATCACAACATGCCCTGCAAAAACAAGTTAGACATCCTCTAAATTGTTGTTGCAAGTTTTACGTGGCTGCTACGGGCTGAGCAAGAATCGTTCTTACCTACGCATCAAAACCACAACGATAGTTCGTCAAGTTAGTGATGTTTTAACCTTCGCAAGGACCGGGCGTAGCCACACTGGGTTCAACTAAAGTTGGAGAAAATGACACTCGCTAGCCACCTATGTGCAAAGCACGTCGGTAGAACCAGTCTTGCGTAACCGTACGCGTAATGTCGGTCCGGGCCGCTTCATCCAACAATACCGCCGAAGCAAAGTATGACATGTTGGTAAGCAGTATGACTTGTATCGCCCACAACTCACTTGTGTTCTACTCGTGCATATAACATCAACGCATAAAACCTAGGCTCGGATGCCACTGTTGGAGAACGTAGTAATTTAAAAAAAAGTTCCTACGCACACGCAAGATCATGGTGATGCATAGCAACGAGATAGGAGAGTGTTGTCCACGTACCCTCGTAGACCGAAAGCGAAAGCGGTATGACAACGCGGTTGATGTAGTCGTACGTCTTCACGATCCGAGCGATCCAAGTACCGAACGTACGGCACCTCCGTGTTCAGCACACGTTCAGCTCGATGACGTTCCCTGGACTCCGATCCAGCAGGGTGTCGGGGATGAGTTTCGTCAGCACGACGGCGTGGTGACGATGATGATGTTCTACCGGCACAGGGCTTCGCCTAAACTCCACGACAATATGACTGAGGTGGAATATGGTGGAGGGAGGCACCGCACACGGCTAAGGAACGATCCGTAGATCAACTTGTGTGTCTATGGGGTGCCCCCTGCCCCCGTATATAAAGGAGTGGAGGAGGGGAGGGCCGGCCCTCTCTATGGCGCGCCCTAGGGGAGTCCTACTCCCACCGGGAGTAGGATTCCCCTTTTCCTAGTACAACTAGGAGTCCTTCCAAGTAGTAGGAGTAGGAGACAAGGAAGGGGAAGAGGGAAGGGAAGGAAGGAGGGGGCGCAGCCCCTCCCCCTAGTCCAATTCGGACTAGGTCTTGGGGGGGGGGGCGCGACCTGCCCTAGGCAGCCCCTCTCTCTTTCCCGTATGGCCCAATAAGGCCCAATACTTCTCCCGGCGAATTCCCTTAACTCTCCGATACTCCGAAAAATACCCGAATCACTCGGAGCCTTTCCGAAGTCCGAATATAGTCGTCCAATATATCAATCTTTACATCTCGACCATTTTGAGGCTCCTCGTCATGTCCCCGATCTCATCTGGGACTCCGAACTCCTTCGGTACATCAAAACTCATAAACTCATAGTATAACTGTCATCGAAACCTTAAGCGTGCGGACCCTACGGGTTCGAGAACTATGTAGACATGACCTAGAACTATTCTCAGTCAATAACCAATAGCGGAACCTGGATGCCCATATTGGCTCCTACATATTCTACGAAGATCTTTATCGGTCAAACCGCATAACAACATACGTTGTTCCCTTTGTCATCGGTATGTTACTTGCCCGAGATTCGATCGTCGGTATCCAATACCTAGTTCAATCTCGTTACCGGCAAGTCTCTTTACTCGTTACGTAATGCATCATTCCGTAACTAACTCATTAGCTACATTGCTTGCAAGGCTTATAGTGATGTGCATTACCGAGAGGGTCCAGAGATACCTCCCCGACAATCGGAGTGACAAAACCTAATCTCGAAATACGCCAACCCAACATGTACCTTCGGAGACACCTATAGAGCTCCTTTATAATCACCCAGTTACGTTGTGACGTTTGGTAGCACACAAAGTGTTCCTCCGGTAAACGGGAGTTGCATAATCTCATAGTTACAGGAACATGTATAAGTCATGAAGAAAGCAATAGCAACATACTAAACGATCAAGTGCTAGGGCTAACGGAATGGGTCAAGTCAATCACATCATTCTCCTAATGATGTGATCCCGTTAATCAAATGACAACTCTTTTGTCCATGGCTAGGAAACTTAACCATCTTTGATTCACGAGCTAGTCAAGTAGAGGCATACTAGTGACACTATGTTTGTCTATGTATTCACACATGTATTATGTTTCCGGTTAATACAATTCTAGCATGAACAATAAACATTTATCATGAAATAAGGAAATAAATAATAACTTTATTATTGCCTCTAGGGCATATTTCCTTCATGTCCACCACTAGAGTTGCAACTGTAAGCGTTGCAAATCGATTGCAACTACATAGCTCAAGCACGGTCGCAAATAGGGCCGATAAGGGCATTGTCTTGCTTGGCCACCACTAGACTTGCAACTGCAAGCGTTGCAACCCTCTGCAACCGCACGACCTCCGGCGCGACTGCAACAGGGCTGGAAAGGGAAGGGGTTGTGGGCTAGTTGCTTGTTAAAAGATCGAGGATGTCGCCTAGAGGGGAGAGGTGAATAGGTGCTATAAAAAAATTATGGTTTAGGCTTGAACAAATGCGGAATAAACCTAGCAATTAATTTGTCAAGAACAAAACCTACAACAACTAGGCTCACCTATGTGCACCAACAACTTATGCTAAGCAAGATAAACAACTAAGTGATAGCAAGATATATGACAAGAAACAATATGGCTATCACAAAGTAAAGTGCATAAGTAAAGGGCTCGGGTAAGAGATAACCGAGGCACGCGTAGACGATGATGTATCCCGAAGTTCACACCCTTGCAGATGCTAATCTCCATTTGGAGCGGTGTGGAGGCACAATGCTCCCCAAGAAGCCACCAGGGCCACCGTAATCTCCTCATGCCTTCGCACAATGCAAGATGCAGTGATTCCACTAAGGGACCCTTGAGGGTGCTCACCAAACCCGTACAAATGGCAACCCTTAGGGGCGGTCACCAAACCCGTACACTTTGCCAACCCTTGGGGGCGGTCACCGGTACCCGTCAAATTGCTCGGGGCGATCTCCACAACCTAATTGGAGACCCCGATGCTTGCCTAGAGCTTTACACCACAATGATTGAGCTCTGAACACCACCAACCGTCTAGGGCGCCCAAGCACCAAGAGGAACAAGCTCAAGGGTACCAAGCACCCAAGAGTAATAAGCTTCTCAACTTGTAACTTCCACGTATCACCGTGGAGAACTCAAACCGATGCACCAAATGCAATGGCAAGGGCACACGGGGTGCCCAAGTCCTTCTCTCCCAAATCCCACCAAAAAACCTAATGCTAGGGAAGAAAATGATAGGGAAAACAAGAAGGAGAATACCAAGAACTCCAAGATCTAGATCCAAGGGGTTTCCCTCACATAGAGGAGAAAGTGATTGGTGGAAATGTGGATCTAGATCTCCTCTCTATTTTCCCCAAAAACTAGCAAGAATCCATGGAGGGATTGAGAGATAGCAAGCTCAAAGAAGATCAATAATGGGGGAAGAACACGAGCTCAAAGGATAATGTTCGTTGGGGAAGAAGACCCCCCTTTTATAGGTCGGAAAAATTCCAACCGTTATGCTCACAGTCTGCACAGAGCGGTACTACCACTCATGGGAGCGGTACTACCGCTAGGGCGGTGGAAGCCCTTTCAAAAAACAACAGCAAGGAGGCAAAAGGCCGGTAGAACCACCGAAGAGGTATTACTGCCCGTCCTCACGGTACTACCGCTAGGGGTAGTGGTACTACCGCTAAGGGTAGCGGTACTAAAAAAATACATCCGTGCCTACCACCGCTGGACTTATGATGAGTTTTTGGTCCGGAGCGGAAGTAGCCACGGAAGTAGCCGCGGTAGTACCGCTCCAAGCGGTAGTACCGCTCCCAAGAGCGGTAGTAAAAAATTACATCCCCTCCAAGCGGTAGTACCGCTGCAGCCTTTTTAAGGACACCAAAACTGACACAACTTCTGCAAACGGACTCCGAATTCAATGAAACCAAGTTTGTTGGAAAACTAGCGACAAGGGCTAACACAATCATGATAGAAATAATAATAAGAAGGAAATTAGAAAAGGCCCATAATAAAATGGTGGGAACCCTTACTCGAATAAGACCGGTAAAACCTCCAACACCAAAAACGCAATAGAAGAAGCATGTGAACTATGTTTTTGATGAACTCGAGCTTGTCAAGAAGATGACCATAAGATCCAAATCTCACAAGGAGAAAACCAAACAAGAACTAAGAAAGATGATGTAAGCATGCAATGGTTTGAACTCTCTACGAACGATACGATCAAGCTACTCACTTGAGAGCCCCCCTTGATAGTACGACAATCAATCCTATAACCCGGTCTCCAGACTACCACCATGAGACCGGTAAAATAGAGAACCTATGAAGGCCAAACCTTTGCCTTGCACAAAGTCCACTTGAGCTAGATGTAGATGATCTTGACTTCCTCAAGTTGGACCACCTTTCTTGATTGCGGTGGCTCGGTGAAGACTAGTAGATTGCTCCCCCATACTCCACTATAGGTGAGCCACTCTTGTACACATCTTCACAAGTCCATTGTCACCACAATGGATGCCAATCTTCAAGCACTTGATCTCTTCGTGATGCATCACTTGAACGTGCACACTGCAACCTAACCCCACAAAGAACTCTCACGAAGACCATGGGTTAGTACACAAAGCGTAATTGACAATGCTTACGATACCATGGGATCACTTGATCCCTCTTGGTACATCTTCTATGCTTTATGTGTTGATCAACTTGATTAACTCTTTGACTTAGTCTTGATCAGCCTCTCACATGACCAATCTTTAGGTAATTCCTTGAATAGCACCTTAGTCATCACAAACTCTCCTTGAAACCAACAAATGGACTCCAAGAAAAGCCTATGGACAAATCCTTCGAATATAACTCAAGGCAACCATTAGTCCATAGAGATTGTCATTAATTACCAAAACCAAACATGGGGGCACCTAATGTTCTTTCAATCTCCCCCATTTTGGTAATTGATGACAATCATTTTCAAGAGCGTTTATATAACGAAATATGCATCACCATGCAATGCAAAGCAAGAAGAAACAACTCTCTAATCTTCTCCACAAAACTCTTTGAAACTTCTCCCCCGTTGGCATCGATTGCCAAAATGGGAGAAAAGCTTGTAAGGCCAATATAAATTGTGTTCCTCCATAAATTGTGTATTTCAACAAGAGAGTGGAATGCAATACACGTATCCAATAGAAAATACTTGGAGGAAGACAAACTATATTGAGTTTCAAAGATTGCAAAATAATGATACGCCACAAAGACATAACAAAGAGAGAAACAAGCAATCAAGCAATCAAAATATACCAATTGAAGCGAGCTATCAAAAGATACCAATTGAACCAACTAGACCAATGATCCTACGTGCCACATGAGTAAAAGATATTATGATATGAGCAAAGGAGTGTTCTAGAGAAGCTCCCCATGATTTGTGCACAATTTAGTTTTGTAATTGGATACAACGAGGACAAAATAGGATCGTCACTCCCCCAAGGTCAATAGAACCTCACGACAAGTGCAAGAGAGCAACGGAGTTTTCTAAAGACACTAGTGAAGCTCCCCATGATTTGTGCACTCCTTACAATATTTGCATTAGGATACCAAGTGCACAAAATAGGATCATCACTCCCCGAAAATCAATGGAAACTCACAACAAGTGCAAGTGAGCATGTAGGAAACAAAGCCTAGCACTTGCAACAAAAAAATGGTTGAGCAACATATAAAAGAGGCAACTTAAGACTAGGCTCAACCAAAATGATGTGTGTGAGTCATGGCAAAGCACTCGAGAAGACTAAGGCAAGGGTGAGCATTAAGCATGAACATAGTCTTGAATAGTGGACATACAAGGTGCAGGACATGTCCTTCCTACACACACCAAGCAACACAAGCACACTAAATATGCAAAATGTATAACCAACACTTGTGACAACCCATGGTGAAGAAAGAAAATGATAGCTTTGTCAAGAGGAGGGATACCAATCGAAATGGCAAAAGCCTCATCAAGACAAGCAAGAGAGAAAATATCTTCACCACAGCAAAGTGCACCAAGATGCAACGATATAAGATCCGCACTCATTATAAATCCTTTCACATAACCACCAAGGAAAGGTGGACATGAAAGAATAAGGATATCAACTCCAGATGTAACTTCTCTCAAGTGTATAAGATTCTAGGTAGATGAAAATCATGATGATATCAATCCACAAAGAAGGATATAACACACGAAATAGTTACAAAAAAGAAAGAACAACATATCCACAAGGAAGTCATAAATATACTAATAAGAAATTTGCTTGAGAGCATAGCACATGGCTAGATATGGTCTTATTGTATATAAATGAATTCCAATCACAAGAACATCAAAGACATCACAACTAGCAACAAGAGATCACTGTTGGGATGCTTTGAGAAATGAAACAAGTATCACAAGAAAGAATGAATAACATGCCATGATACAACCTACACAAGGTTGATGCAAGAAATGTGTGCATGAAGTATATGAACATACTTGTTACCAAGTTAACATTGGAATGATGTAATAGATACCAATTGAAGGTAGATAGTAGTTCATTGATCATCCTAGCTTGACTCCAATAAGCACATGATGACAACACCTTCCTTGTGAGTGAGCCGAGCATCCAATGGATCTCCAATTGTTACTAGAACAACAACACAAACAAAATGGTACCCAACCTCATTTGGACCAAAGAGTTATAAACACCAATACATAGGACAAACTCCACATACATAT
>NC_041389.1:467555043-467559770 GCF_002162155.2 Triticum dicoccoides | reverse complement strand
CATAAACACTATTCTGATCACGGGATCAGAATAATATTCTGATCACAACCTGAACTGCCTGAGTAACGCGCCTGAACTTCTCTCTGTACGAACCCGACCTTCGGGCTATCTTCGCAACCGTGCCTTCTACCGCGAGTTTTTCTGGTTAGTCGTGTCCCATGTGATGTAAGTGTAATCTTCAAACGATTTTTAGCAACTAAATACTCGTTTTAGATAGGAATCTCGCTCATAGGCGGATTTTGCACTCGGGTCGTGAAGAACTCGCGTTTTTTGCGATTTTACTGACTGAGTTGTTCGACCTGAACTTCCCCCTGTGCTAGGTTGAACTTCCCGCAACATTGCCCAAATAGGGCTTGCTATATACCGTTGGAAAGCTTTGGACACGAGTTTCATGACCCAAGTTAAATTTTTCGCAAAATGTAAGCGGTTTAAGAGCAGTTTTGAAAACCGTTTTTTCTTCACACGAAAAAGGTGAATCGTAATTTCGATCGCATTTCTAAACCGTTTATCGAAATGAGGCATATAATATGGCGTTGGAAAGCTGCTGCAAAACCGCTCCTTCCACATGTTGAAAGTTTTTTCTAATTCCCTATGGTTAAAGGGTAATTTGAAAAATCGTAAAATTTCGTAAACCGAACAGCTGAGTTGGTTTTTTCGATGTCATTTCTAAACGGCTAATCCAATGGAGGCATATGATATTTCGTTGGAAAGCTTATGAAAATGCGCTACTTTTTCATCTTGAATGTTTTTTCTAATTTTGAATGGTTTAAGAGTAATTTAGAAAATGGTCCAAGTCCTACCGAGTTCGTATTTTCGAGCTAATTTTTTAACCGTGCGTCCGAATGCAACAAATGATATGGCGTTGGAAAGCTTGAACAAATGCGAAACTGTTTCGTATGTATTGTTTCTCCCAATTCTTTACAGTTTTAAGTCAGTTTCGAAAATGGCGAAAAACGTATTTTCGCCGTAATTTCTACAAACTTTATCGGAATTGGGCAAATAATATACCGTTGAAAAGCTATGGAAAATGCGAAACTTTTTCATGTTGATGGTTTTCTCTGATTCCTAGTTGTTTTCAAGTAATTCCAAAAACGGCGGGATCATTCGTTCTGCCTTTACCGCGGAACGGATTCTTCCAAAATGCACCGCGTGAAGAATCTGTACTTCTCGGTGCGTGTACCTGAACTTCACTCTGTTTTTCACGTGATTTTTTTGCTCATAGATCTTCATCCACTGCTCGTAGCTCTCCATCCCACTCACGGGAATTGAGCGGGTGATATACCGATGGAAAGCTGCTGTAAACACGCAACTTTCCCATGTTGATCATTTTTTCATACTCGCGACGATTTTGAAAGTTTTTCATCTGAAATTCATTTAGCGTAGTAGTTGAACTTCCTGCTGTTTTCACGTTGAACTTCCGGGACATATTTTTGTTTGTAATTTTCTCATCCATTCGTAAGTGTTACACAAATAATATTCCTTTTGTACAAACGTCTCTCACAATAATTTTTTTAACTTTCTCCGACCAAGGACTTGAACTTACACAAATGATATTACCGTCGTTTCGAGGTAAATTAGAAAATGGCGAGATCATGATTTCTGCGTTCGTCGTAAACGGAAATGCATTGCGTGAAATAGTTGAACTTCTGGAGCATGTCTGTTTGAACTTCACTCTGTTTTTTGACGTGATGTTTTTTGCTCGTAATTCTCAAACCACTTACCGTAATTGAGCAAATGATATACCGATGGAAAGCTATTAAAAACACGCAACTTTTTTGTGTTGATGAGTTTTTCATACTCACAACGGTTCAAAATATATTTTTGAACGCGTAAAACAACGTCTTTTTGCCTGTTTTTTACATGTAACTGAAGGTCGGACGTCTCACACTAGAGATCTCGAACTTCACCGGGAGTAGCACGTGAACTTCTAGCAACAAAATCTTTTAAGCTTTTTGTTTCCTATTCTTATTTTCCTATCTGAAACGCATTTCGTGTAGTAGTTGAACTTCCCGCTATTTTCATCTTGAACTTCTGTCATGTATTTTTGTTCAACCTCTCTCACAAGAATGTTTTGAACTTCCCCGGAGAGAGCACTTGAACTTCTAGCAACAACTTTTTTAGAAGTTATTTTATTTTTGAACTTCTTGTTTCCATTCTTTAATAACGAGATAAATCTGAGTTTTCTATAATCATCAAACTTCTACATCTTTTTAATTTGGACTTCCTTGTTTTTTTTCTTAATCCTTTTTTATGGATTTTGAAGCGCTCTATTTTTAAAAGTTGAACGTCTCGTAATATAATTATTGAACCATGCAGGGTGGAGCACGTGAACTTCTTGCAACAAACATTGCAGGCTTTTAATTTTGTATTATTTTATTCTCATCCGGAACGCATTCCGTATAGTAGTTGAACTGTTCGCTGTTTTCGGTTGAACTTCGGCCACATATTCTTCGAAAAACAATGTTTTTAAATAAGCATCAAACATTTTTCTTCTAAATTGAACTTCATACTCTTATTTTTCTTCTTCAAGAAACGGGTAGCATTTGAGTTTTCTATATACATCAAACTACTCCCTTATTTTAATTTGAAATTCTTCATTTTATTCTTTAGTAACAAGGAAAACATGAGTTTTTTATAAATATTGAATATCTCTATTTTTGTAATTTGGACTTCTTGATTTTTAAATTTTTAGTAACAAAAATATACTAGTTTTATAATAAATATTGAACCTCTCTCCTATTTAAATTTGAACTTCTTAATTTTATTCTTTAGTAACAAGAAAAAATCTGAGTTTTTTATAACATTCGAACTTCTCTCTTATTTTAATTTGAACTTCTTAGAAGAAAATATTGTTTCTAAATAAGCATCAACCCATTCTTTTTGAATTGAACTTCATACTTTTATTTTTCTTAGAAACTGAAAGAATTTTGGGTTTTCTGTATACATCGAACTACTTCCGTTTTTTAAATTGAACTTCTTGGTTTTATTTATTCGGTAACGAAAAACTAATTTTTGTAATAAACATCTAACCACTCTGTTATTTAAATCCAGACTTCTAATTTTTTTAGAAACGGGGAAATCCATTATATATAAAAAAAATTGAACTGCTCTATTATTTTATTTTGACCTTCTAGAGTTAGACACGTGAAAATTATGTTTTGGTTACAAACATCGAACTACTATGGTATTTTTAATTGGAATTTTTGGTTATTTTTTAAAAAAGAAAGGGAAAAAATGCATGGGATTTGTTTTATACAAAAAAATGTATCTCTTTTGTGTTCTCATTATTTTTTTGGGGGCAAAATGGATGCAAAAGAAAAGAATTTACGGACGCACCGTATATTGTGTACTAACTTCGATCCATGTCCAAACAAAATTATTGAGCTCTTATATATCATACTAAAATGATAGTCTTTTGTAGGCATATAAAAAATGTATAGAGCACGAAATCACATCCGATATAACAAAGTTTTTGTTGAGTATTTTTGTTTTGCATCAGACTTAACTCACATTCAAGCCACCACTACACATTTTTTATCCTTCACACCACTTCACAATTTTTTTGCTTACACACTCTGATTGATTTTCGCTTCTCTCTTTTAGATTGATAAAAATGTAACTTTGTCATAGAAGCTAGGAAGGAACAACTATTGTCAAAGTAAGCTAGTGACGGGGGAGGGCCACTGTAGTGCAATTTGACCATTCACGCAAAAAGAGAGAAAAATAATGTATGCACAACTAACACTAGCATGAACACTTGCACATGGATAGAGAGAAAAATGCCATTTGCCGTTTCTTCAAACAACTTTAAGATTGCTGCGTAGTACACTGTTGTATAGCTGTCGTAGAACTTGTCATATCGCAGTAGTAGAACTTCACCGCGACCGACATATAGACATCGTAGAACTTGGCTTATAGGCCCAGTAGAACTTCACCGTAGTAGGCACTTAAAGTGCAGAACACACACACAGAAAACGCTATAACTAATAATCCTAGCAATAGCAATTAGGAAGCAATGGCTAAGATAGAAGGGAACACAGATACGCCAAAAAAACTTCTACTGGTGCACTGAGGCATTTTAGCAAACACAGCGTGTACACACAAACAACTGATGAATTAAAGAAGCAGAGGAGGTGCAATGGGTCGGAAGGTGCACGAGGCAAGAGTCGCACACAGGGGACGGGCTGGCCAGGACGCGTGTAGCTGGTAGTTGGACCTCACCGTCGTGTGGCAGCGCTGCGAGCTGAGAGCCAGAACTCGGCACCACAGGGAAGGCTTGAGCTGCGGCGACGGCTTGCTGGGTAGCCATGGCTGCAACGGGGGATTAGTAGGGAGTATGAATCAAGCTCACCTCGCACGGCAGCGGCGAACGGCTACAGCTAGAGGCACTAGACTGCGACCAAGGAGTGGAGCTGGAGCATTCACCGTGGCACTCCGCGAGGCCCACCGGAGTTGTGATGTAGCTCCCTGCTCACACGCTGTGGCAGGGTAGCTAGTTTCCAGGCCGGACGGGCGGGGTGTCTATGCAGAAGGCGCGCTGGAGGAGAGCTCTCTCATGGCGGGATGGGAGGACGGGGGTGCGCTGGAGGGTCGCGCGGCAGGTCGCGTCAGAAGGAAGGGAAGTTCGGGCCGGAGGGGAGGGCAGGTCACGCTGGAGTAAAGGGGGGCGGGTGGCTGCGGAGGTGATTGGGGCAGTGGGTGGCAGCATAGGTGGTCGGCGCGGCGGA
>NC_041389.1:467539645-467554648 GCF_002162155.2 Triticum dicoccoides | reverse complement strand
GGTGGGGGATCGGGATCTGGGATGGTGGGGGATCGGGGGAGGTGGGCTGGGCTTTCTTTATATTTTATTTTTGGTCGTTGCCGGTTCGGGAGTTCGGGAACATGCCCAAGCCCTATATATAGACGCGTCGTGATCCAAATAACTATTTTGATCCCGTGATCAGAATAGTGTTACTCTCTCTCTCTCTCTATATATATATATATATATATAAATATATATATATATATATATATATATATATATATATATCCAATTGAATGTTAGTTAGCATGGGCTATTATGGTTGACATCACCTAAAGGTGAATACATTGGGAGGCAACACAATAAGCCCCTATCTTTCTCAGTGTCCGGCTGAAACTCCATAACCACAAGTATTGCGTGAGCATTAGCAATTATAGAAGACTACAAGATAGTTGAGTATGTGGATTTGCTGAAAAACTCTTTTGTTGACTCTTTCTGATGTTATGATAAATTGCAATTGCTTCAATGACTGAGATTATAGTTTGTTAGTTCTCAATGAAGTTTTTGAACCATAGTTGACATTGTGAATTGATTGTTACTTGAGCATAAGAAATCATATGATAAAATCTATATATGTTGCTGTTATAAGAATGATCATGATGCCCTCATGTCCGTATTTTATTTTTATCGACACCTCTATCTCTAAACATGTGGACATATTTTTCGATTTCGGCTTCCGCTTGAGGACAAGCGAGGTCTAAGCTTGGGGGAGTTGATACGTCCATTTTGCATCATGCTTTTATATCAATATTTATTGCATTATGGGCTGTTTTTACACATTATATCTCAATACTTATGGCTATTCTCTCTTATTTTACAAGGTTTACCATGAAGAGGGGGAATGCCGGCAGCTGGAATTCTGGCTGGAAAAGGAGCAAACATTGGAAACCTATTCTGCACTGCTCCAAAAATCCTGAAACTCCAGGAAACATGTTTTTGGAATTAATAAGAATTATTGAGAGAAAGAAATACATCAGAGGGCCCACACCTTGGCCAGGAGAGTGGGGGGCGCGCCCCTGTCTCCTGGGCCCCCTGGTGGGCCTCCGGTGTCCATCTTCTGCTATATGATAGCTTTTACCCTGGAAAAAATCGTGGGCAAGTGAAAGTGCAACTATTCCTAGGTGGTTTTGGTAATTCATAACAACATATAGCTCATTGAGCTAACGCTATTCCAAGACTATTATTTCAGGAAAGCTCAATGAATGGCATGGCATGGATGATGAAAGTGGATCCCTCAAAATACTAAGGACAAAGGATTGGCTCAAGTTCAAAAGCTCAAGACTCTTCATTTTATATTTTAGTGATCCAAGATCATATTGAGTCTATAGGAAAAACCAATACTATCAAGGAGGGATGAGGTGTTGTTAATGAGCCTCTTGCTTCATGTGCTTTGTGATATGCTCCAAAACCCTCAGCTACTTTCCCACATCCACAAATGACCTAAACCCAAAGCCAAAATCGGTCACACCGAATCTTCCTATCCGGCGCCACCGATTCCAAAAGTCATAGCCACTGCCACAAACCCTAAGCAAATCGGTCTTACCGATAGGGATCTCGGTCTCACTGAGATGGGGTTGTAATCTCTCTGTTTCCCTTCGTAACGTTTCGGTCTAACCGAAGTGAGCGATCGGTCCCACCGAGATTGCAATGTAAACTCTCTGTTTCCCTTTTGTAACATTTCGGTCCCACCGAAAAGAGCAAATCGGTCCCATCGAGTTTACTTGACCAACTCTCTGAAAAGCTTATTACCAAATCGGTCTTACCGAGTTTGTGTAATCGGTCTTACCGAGATTACGTTATGCCCTAACCCTAACCGAATCGGTCTCACCGAGATGCATGTCAGTCCCACCGAAAATCACTAACGGTCACTAGGTTTACTAAATCGGTCTGACCGAGTCTGTTGAATCGGTCCCACCGAGTTTGGTAAATTGTGTGTAACGGTTAGATTTTGTGTAGAGGCTATATATACCCCTCCACCCCCTCTTCATTCGTGGAGAGAGCCATCAGAACGAACCTACACTTTCAACTTACCATTTCTGAGAGAGAACCACCTACTCATGTGTTGAGGCCAAGATATTCCATTCCTACCATATGAATCTTGATCTCTAGCCTTCCCTAAGTTGCTTTCCACTCAAATCTTCTTTCCACCAGATCCAAAACCTATGAGAGAGAGTTGAGTGTTGGGGAGACTATCATTTGAAGCACAAGAGCAAGGAGTTCATCATCAACGCACCATTTGTTACTTCTTAGAGAGTGGTGTCTCCTAGATTGGCTAGGTGTCACTTGGGAGCCTCTGACAAGATTGTGGAGTTGAACCAAGAAGTTTGTAAGGGCAAGGAGATCGCCTACTTTGTGAAGATCTACCGCTAGTGAGGCAAGTCCTTCGTGGGCGACGGCCATGGTGGGATAGACAAGGTTGCTTCTTCGTGCACCCTTCATGGGTGGAGCCCTCCGGGTACTCGCGCAACCGTTACCCCTCGTGGGTTGAAGTCTCCATCAACGTGGATGTATGATAGCACCACCTATCGGAACCACGCCAAAAACATCCGTGTCTCCAATTGCGTTTGAATCCTCCAAACCCTTCCCTTTACTTTCTTGCAAGTTGCATGCTTTAATTTCCGCTGCCTATATACTCTTTGCATGCTTGCTTGAATAGTGTGATGATTGCTTGACTTATCCTAAAGTAGCTAAAATCTGCCAAACTCTAAAATTGGGAAAAGGTTAAGTTTTTATTGGTCAAGTAGTCTAATCACCCCCCTCTAGACATACTTCAAGGTCCTACAAGTGGTATCAGAGCTTTGGTCTCCATTTGCTTTGATTTCCATAGCTTTTGGTGGTCATAGCCTTGGTTTCACAACCTAGGAGAGTATGGCGTCTAGCGAGGGAAATTATCACCGTAGAGGTCCTTACTTTGATGGTACTAATTTTTCTAGTTGGAAGCATAAGATGAAAATGCATATTCTTGGACATAACCCCGCCGTTTGGGCAATTATTTGTATTGGCTTGCAAGGTGAATTCTTTGATGGGAGAGAACCGAACCGTGAAGCTAATGCGGAAGAATTGAAGATGCTGCAATACAACGCTCAAGCTTGTGATATCATCTTCAACGGATTGTGCCCCGAAGAATTCAACAAAATCAGCCGTCTTGAGAATGCAAAGGAAATTTGGGATACTTTGATTGATATGCATGAAGGTACCGAGTCCATCAAGGAATCCAAGTTGGATGTGCTCCAAAATTAGCTTGAAAAGTTCAAAATGAAGGATGGTGAAGGTGTCGCTGAAATGTACTCTAGGCTTGCTCTTATCACAAATGAGATTGCCGGCTTAGGGAGTGACGAGATGACCGACAAATTCATCATCAAGAAGATCCTAAGAGCATTGGATGGAAAGTATGATGCCGTGTGCACATTGATCCAAATGATGCCAAACTACAAATATCTCAAGCCAATGGAAGTCATTGGAAGAACTGTTGCTCATGAGATGTCACTCAAGGATAAGGAGGAAGTTCACAACAAGTCAAGTGGTGCTTACAAAGCCTCAAGTGAAGCCCCCACATCATCAAGTGAGAAACAAACCTTCAATGAAGAATTGAGCTTAATGGTGAAGAACTTCAACAAATTCTACAAGAGTAGAAGCAAAGAAAGAAGCTCCAAGTCAAGGTCTTACAATGACAAAAGATATTCTAGTCGAGAGCGCAACTGCTACAATTGTGGGAGACCCGGACACTATTCCAATGAGTGTACGACACCCTACAAAAGAAGAGAAGATTCTCCAAGAAGAAGAAGCAAAAGAGAAGAATCACCACCAAGAGAGAGGAGGAGTAGAGATGATCGTTATGAACGAAGACCCTCACGGAGAAGCAAGGATTCGGAAAGGAAGGACAAGTCATCAAGGAGCTACACAAAACGAAGACATCAAGCTCATGTTGGTGAATGGGTATCCAGCTTCGAATCCGACAATCACTCCGAGAGAAGCTATCACTTCGACTCCGAATATACTCAAGATGAAGGTGTTGCCGGTCTAGCACTTGTGTCAACCAACTCCTACGACATATTTGATTCACCAAACGAAGGTGTTGGAAGATGCTTCCTGGCCAAAGGTCGAAAGGTAACACATCCTGAGTATGTTGATTTCAATAGTGATGAAGATGACTTGCTTGTGGATGATGATTTACTTGTTGACAACTCTAGTGATGAATACTATGATGAAACATCAATTAATCATGCTAATCAAGATAAAACGAATGACAATGATAAGGAGAAGATTGAGCTTCTAACTAAAGAACTAAACACTCTTAAGTTGGCTCATGAAACTATCTTCGAAGATCATCGAGAACTTTTAAGGGCTCATGAGAAGTTACGCTTTGAAAAGCTCAATCTTGAGCAAGAGCATGAGTTCTTAAAGGCAATCAATGATGATCTCCGCAAGAAAAGTTCTTCTTACATTGCCAAGCGTTTACTCTTATCTACTTACATGCCTCAAGTCAAGTCTAGTAACAAGTACAAGAAAGATACTTCCTCTAGTAGTAACAATAATAATGTCAAATCCAATATTGTTGCTTCTAGTAGTTCTCTTGATTCCACTAATGATTCTCTTAGACAAGTTACACTTGAGCAAGAAAATAGCTTATTGAAGGGAATTATAGAGAAAGGTGTTTACAAGAGCCTTGTCGGGAGTAAGCAATTCGAGGAAATTGTACGCAAGCAAGGAAGGCACCGAAAGAATCAAGGTGTTGGTTTTGAACGCAAGTTCAATGCCAATGGAGTTGAGTGAGAAGAAGATCAATACCCCAAGACGAAGTTTGTTCCTCAACAAGAGAAGTATGATCCTACTTCCTTCAAGGGAACACAAGCTCAAGATGATCTTCCACCACAAGACCACAAGAACAAAGGCAAGGACAAGCTTCAAGAAGAGATTGATGCATTTGAAGAAGCACCTAAAGCCTCGTTCAAGTGGGTCCCCAAGACTACGTCAAGTTCTACTTTATCAAGTACAACTACAACTCCAAGGATTCCCATCAAGATGATGTGGATCCCGAAGAAGAAGGACTAGAGAGTTCTTGAGGGTGACTCCGCCAACATTCTTCACTCATATCATTATGGCAAGAACAAGCGCAATCAACTTCCACATCTTGCACTAGTTCAAGGAGTCACAAACCCTCATGTTGGTAAGGCAAGGGACAAGGTAACCTAATGATTTCATGGACATCATCTTGTGTGTGCATCACTCTATGTCTATGGATATTCTTGTTTGTTCCTTGTGGGACTAACCCATGTAGGTAAGTTGAAAGTGCAACTCACTCCAAAGGATTGCTCCAAATGATCTACGTCAACATTGAGCATCCACATCTTCAACACCTACATGAAGTCATCATCGACAAAACCCAAGGTTAGTTCATCCCTCTAAGGGGGGATCTCACATCTAGGGGGAGCTTAACTCTGAGAATTGAGTCAAAGCAACTCTAATGGTGTGAACACATCAAAGCATTATGTAAAAGTGGTAACCCCACTTGAGCTTAAACGATGAGTATGACCTATGATCAAATGTTCTCATTTGACTCCTAAGTCAATATACTCATATATAGATGACCTAGTCATCGCCAATTGTTTGATAGATGCTAGAATTGGTTGTGCATGCTTTGCCACATATTTCATTTGCCATCTTATTGTGTGAGCATGTTGGTGCATATTTTACTCATTCAAGGACGTCCACTTGTTGTTTTGATTGTTTGGTTTCTTTTCCTTTTGCCAAGTGGATGGACAAGAATGCCTAAGAACCTTCTTTAGCTATCTATGCTTTTCTCATCTCAAACTCTATTCATGGTACATCACAAAATTTGATCAAGTCAGATTCGAACCACTCTGTGTGAGAAGCACTCGGAGTCCCCGATTCGTCATAGACTTAAACTTCCAAAACCTCTTTGTGACTCTCGGTCTGACCAATTCCTCCATTTCGGTCCTACCGAGATCACTAAGTTGGTCTGAGTTTTCAATCTCGGTGCAACCGATTTGAACTTTTCGGTCACACCGATTTGCTGTAACTGTTCACAGTTATGCATCTCGGTGCCACCGAGTTGTTCCACTCGGTCACACCGACAGGGTCGGGCTATATATAGTCACGGGCAAAATTTTGGAAATTTCTCCGAAACCCTTCGCCCGCGCAATAGCTCGCTCTGCCATCAAAGGTCTCCGGATCGTCTCCTCGTCGCCAGCAGCCTCCTGTCGCTGGTCTCCGCCGCCGTCAACGGATTTCGCCCCCGCCGTTGTCGCCGTAGCGAGTTCACCGCCAAGTTAGGGTATGGACTCGATCTTTGTGCTATCCTCGTCTGATTCCTAGCACATTCTATTCTTATGGATTCTTGCCATGATTGAAACACTTCTATCCAGCCAAAGTAGTCTGTAGATTAGATTAGATTCAAATTTTTAGGGTTAGGTTTCCGCCGAAACCATCTCGGACCCACCGAGTTGAAAAACTCGGTCTCACCTATTTGGCTTATGCCATTGCACTAGTGACTCTCGGTCTGGCCGAGAATTACTAATCGGTGCGACCGATTTGAGGATTCTGTGGAACCCTAGCAGTCTCGGTGCCACCGAACTGTGACTCGGTCCAACCGAGATCATCAGTTTAGGTTCCAAAACTGCTTCGGTATCACCAAGTTTGAAAATCGGTTGATCCGAAATGCTTTCTATGGAAAACTAAAACTGAATTTTTGAGTCATTCTTTTGCAAAAATCTCTGCATTTTGTGATGCTCATCCATTCTATCTCATTTATAACTCTTCACAGGGTCAGTAGTCAGCTTTTTGCAGCATGTCAGACCAGAGTGACAACCAGAACAGGTCAGAAGAGCAGATGGATTTGAGTGAGGGCACTAGTCCCTCAACTACAGATGAAGGGAGCAGAAGTACTCCTAGCAACCTGCCTAAGGCTGCTACCAGACAAAGGAGGAAGAGAACATCAGACTCAGAGGATGAGGACTACAAAGCTGAGGAAGATGAGGCTACTTCCAAGAAAGTAGTGCTCAAGAAGGAATATGGCTCTACACATAGCACAAAGCCTTGACTGGAAAAGAAAGTTCCTGCCAAGAGGACACCAATGCCCAAAGTCAGAGGATCCACTCAAGTGCCAAAACAGACAGAACCCAAAGAGGCACCTGAGAAGAAAGTCACTTCTTCCAAATCCAAGAAAGTTCCTACTGGTGAGACAATGAAGTTTACCATTGAATCAGAGGATGAAGGTGCTCAGGACAAGAAGAAGAAGAGAGCAAGAACCACAACTGCCCAGGTTCTTGGAAAGCCTTCAATGAGAAGAGATTCCGAAGAGGAGGAAGAGGTTGCTGCACCAGCACCTAAGGCACCTAAGCTTATGGGTGATGCTATAAGGTCAGGGGCTGCAACATCTAAGCCCAAGGAAGCACCCAAAGCTGCCTCCAAGGCCAAGCAAGTACCAAAGAGGAATACTAGGAGTATTCCAGCTGCTGAGAAGAACAAGGCCCCAGTGCCCAATGTTGCTGAAGAAGAAGATGAAGAAGGTCAAGTCCTAAGGAAGCTCAAGCCCAAGATACCAGACCACGATGATGCCCATCCTGTGGCTGAGGACATGAGGATCAGGAAGGATTCAGGGCTGAGGCTATGGAGGATGGAAGATACATATGCCTCAAGGAGAAGAACTGCTGTTGACTACAGGTTCCATACAAAGGAACAACAGGACTTCTATGAGACAATTCTGTTGGATAAGAAGCCCATAGTTTATGACATGAGGTGGGTCGACTGGACCTACATCAAGGACAATGAAGAGCACTATCCTGGAGTGCAAGACAGCTTTGTTGCTTGTGGAGTTGCTGATTTTGTTGGACAAAAGTTCACTCACTGGAATGATGAACTTATCATGCAATTCTACTCCATAGCACACTTTTACCCAGATGGAAGAATTGTTTGGATGTCTGAAGGTACAAGGTACCAATCCACTGTTGAAAAATGGGCAAGTCTGATAAATGCCCCAAAGGAAAATGAGGATGACCTGGATATCTATGCAAAGAAGAAGATGGATCACAATTCCATGGCTCACATGTACAAGGAGATCCCAGACAAGGCAGTAGAGACACACAGGTTTGGATCAGTCCACTTTCTGCTGTCAGGGCTGCCAACAATCAATTGGATTCTGAGGCATACTTCGTTGCCCAAGTCTGGTGACCATAACATGATCAGAGGGCATGCCATCAACATGTTGCATGTGTTTGATGTGCCACAAAAGTTTAAAGTCATGAGCCTGATGATTGAAACCATTAAAATGACTGCAGCAGATCAGAAGAGGAGCTGTGGATATGCACCTCAGATTCAGGAGTTGATCAACTCAAAGATGGGCACAGGGAAATATCAATTGGATAAGGAACACTTTCCACTTTATCCAGACTTTGAGGACAATGAGGTTTTCATGAATGAGAATGATCCACAATCAGTTCAAGCTCAAGAGAAGAAGGAGAAGGCAAAGAAGGAGAAGGCTACCAGGATGCCAACTCAAGAGGAGGCATCTGAATATTTCTTGAAGAACAAGCAGGAGCAGCTTGGTTACTTGATAGCATCTACACTGAGGATTGAGAAGGGACTGGCCACCCTCACTCAGAATCAGGAGAGCCTGGAGAGAATCATGGAACTCAAATTCCATGACCTTGATGTCAAAGTAACTGAGATTCAGTCAGTTGTAGAGCAATTGCAGGATGATATGCAGGAGAGGCAGGGCAAGACTACAACTAATGTGTTTGCCAGAGTGCCCAGAGCCCAGAGGTCAGTTGCAGTGCCTGTGAGAGACACTAGAGCAACATCTTCAGCGCCAGCTACAGCCCCTTCAGCTCCAATGCAACCAGCTCCAGCATCCACTCCAGCACCCTCTACTTCAACTGAAGCCTTCGTCCAAGGAGTTATCCGGACACCACCACCTGAAGATCAAGCCTGAGAGTCGATCTAGCACTATGCATTTTCTATGAACTTTTTGGTAACTTGTTGCCAAAGGGGGAGAAAAATGTATAGATCATAGGCTTTGAGAGAGAGAGAGTATTGCTTTTTTCTCTCTTGCTTTATTTGGTGGTTTTAAACTTTGTTTGCTTTTGATCGTTTGAGATACTATGCTTGTGAGACATTGATGATCATGTGTTTGATCATAAGCTACACTTATGCATGTTTGATGATATTATCCTATCTATCTTATGTGATCATTCACTTTGCTTGGTGATGAATGCATGTATTCAATGTTTATTATTTTGAGCGCTCCACCAAGATGTATGTGACATGAAGAGTAACCCATGAGCCTAATTCATTGTGCATTTGCAGTCCAAAGCAAATCCTAAACTATGCACAAATTTAGGGGGAGCTCTTGCTTATCACATACTTCTCAAAGCAACGATGTTATTCAATCTTATTATCATTTGTCAAAGCTTTGATCTATATGTTGTCATCAATTACCAAAAAGGGGGAGATTGAAAGTGCAACTATCCCTAGGTGGTTTTGGTAATTCATAACAACATATAGCTCATTGAGCCAATGCTTCCAAGACTATTATTTCAGGAAAGCTCAATGAATGGCATGGCATGGATGATGAAAGTGGATCCCTCAAAATACTAAGGACAAGGGATTGGCTCAAGTTCAAAAGCTCAAGACTCCTCATTTTATATTTTAGTGATCCAAGATCACATTGAGTCTATAGAAAAAGCCAATACTATCAAGGAGGGATGAGGTGTTGTTAATGAGCCTCTTGCTTCATGTGCTTTGTGATATGCTCCAAAACCCTCAGCTACTTTCCCACATCCACAAATGACCTAAACCCAAAGCCAAAATCGGTCACACCGAATCTTCCTATCCGGCGCCACCGATTCCAAAAGTCATAGCCACTGCCACAAACCCTAAGCAAATCGGTCTTACCGATAGGGATCTCGGTCTCACCGAGATGGGGTTGTAATCTCTCTGTTTCCCTTCGTAACGTTTCGGTCTAACCGAAGTGAGCGATCGGTCCCGCCGATATTGCAATGTAAACTCTCTGTTTCCCTTTTTTAACATTTCGGTCTCACCGAAAAGAGCAAATCGGTCCCACCGAGTTTACCTGACCAACTCTCTGGAAAGCTTATTACCAAATCGGTCTTACCGAGTTTGTGTAATCGGTCTTACCGAGATTACGTTATGCCCTAACCCTAACCGAATCGGTCTCACCGAGATGCATGTCAGTCCCACCGAAAATCACTAACGGTCACTAGGTTTACTAAATCGGTCCGACCGAGTCTGTTGAATCGGTCCCACCGAGTTTGGTAAATTGTGTGTAACGGTTAGATTTTGTGTGGAGGATATATATATATACCCCTCCACCTCCTCTTCATTCGTGGAGAGAGCCATCAGAACGAACCTACACTTCCAACTTACCATTTCTGAGAGAGAACCACCTACTCATGTGTTGAGGCCAAGATATTCCATTCCTGCCATATGAATCTTGATCTCTAGCCTTCCCCAAGTTGCTTTCCACTCAAATCTTCTTTCCACCAGATCCAAAACCTATGAGAGAGAGTTGAGTGTTGGGGAGACTATCATTTGAAGCACAAGAGCAAGGAGTTCATCATCAACGCACCATTTGTTATTTCTTGGAGAGTGGTGTCTCCTAGATTGGCTAGGTGTCACTTGGGAGCCTCCGACAAGATTGTGGAGTTGAACCAAGGAGTTTGTAAGGGCAAGGAGATCGCCTAATTCGTGAAGATCTATCGCTAGTGAGGCAAGTCCTTCGTGGGTGACGGCCATGGTGGGATAGACAAGGTTGCTTCTTCATGGACACTTCGTGGGTGGAGCCCTCCGTGGACTCGTGCAACCGTTACCCTTCGTGGGTTGAAGTCTCCATCAACGTGGATGTACGATAGCACCACCTATCAGAACCACGCCAAAAACATCCGTGTCTCCAATTGCGTTTGAATCCTCCAAACCCTTCCCTTTACTTTCTTGCAAGTTGCATGCTTTAATTTCCGCAGCCTATATACTCTTTGCATGCTTGCTTGAATAGTGTGATGATTGCTTGACTTGTCCTAAAGTAGCTAAAATCTGCCAAACTCTAAAATTGGGAAAAGGTTAAGTTTTTATTGGTCAAGTAGTCTAATCACCCCACTCTAGACATACTTCAAGGTCCTACAGCAAGCTTTCGGGACGAAACTCCACCGCCACAAGGCGGAACCTTGGCGGAATCAATCTAGGGCTCCAGCGGAGCTGTTCTGCCGGGGACACTTCCCTCCGGGAGGGGGGAATCATCACCAACGTCATCACCAACGTCATCACCAACGATCCTCTCATCGGTAGGGGGTCAATCTCCATCAACATCTTCACCAACACCATCTCCTCTCAAAACCCTAGTTCATCTCTTGTATCCAATCTTGTATCAAAACCACAAATTGGTACCTGTGGGTTGCTAGTAGTGTTGATTACTCCTTGTAGTTGATACTAATTGGTTTACTTGGTGGAAGATCATATGTTCAGATCCTTAATTCATATTATTACCCCTCTGATTATGAACATGAATATGCTTTGTGAGTAGTTACGTTTGTTCCTGAGGACATGGGTGAAGTCTTGCTATTAGTAGTCATGTGAATTTGGTATTCGTTTGATATTTTGATGAGATGTATGTTGTCTTTTCCTCTAGTGGTGTCATGTGAACGTCGACTACATGACACTGCACCATTATTTGGGCCAAGAGGAAGGCATGTGGAAGTAATAAGTAGATGATGGGTTGCTAGAGTGACATAAGCTTAAACCCTAGTTTATGCGTTGCTTCGTTCGGGGTTGATTTGGATCCATATGTTTAATGTTGTGGTTAGGTTTACCTTAATATTTCTTTTGTAGTTGCGGACACTTGCAATAGGGGTTAATCATAAGTGGGATGCTTGTCCAAGTAAGGGAAGTACCCAAGCACTGGTCCACCCACATATCAAATTATCAAAGTACCGAACGCGAATCATATGAACGTGATGAAAACTAGCTTGACGATAATTCCCATGTGTCCTCGCGAGCTCCTTCCTCATTATTAAAAATTGTCCAGGCTCATCCTTTGCTACATAAAGGATTGGGAAACCATGCTGCACTTTATTTACTTTATTTACTTGTTACTCGTTACTCTTTATCTTATCACAAAACTACCTATTACCTACAATTTCAGTGCTTCCAGAGAAAACCTTACTGAAAACCGCTTATAATTTCCTTCTGCTCCTCGTTGGGTTCGACACTCTTACTTATCGAAAGGACTATGATAGATCCCCTACACTTGTGGGTCATCAATATGCTAGGGTGACGGTGGAAGAAATAACGGAGGGATTTGAGGAGCTCGTGCTTGACCACCCTACTGGTGAAGGGGAGACTCGGCTGGGTTATGCTTTGAAGACTCCATGCCTATGGCGGAAGGAGCTCATCAACCTTCCGAACTGGACGCCTCCGCCTCCTCCTCCTCCTCCGGCGAGTCAGGGCACTCCGCCTCCTCCTCCGCCTGCTCCTTCGGCGAGTGATCAGGGCACTCCGCCTCCTTCTCCGGCGCGTGGCGGCACTCCACCTCATCCTCCGCCTGCTCCTCCGACGAGTGATCAGGGCACTCTGCCTCCTTCTCCGGCACGTGGCAGCACTCTGCCTCCTTCTCTGCCTGTGCCGGCATGCCCGACCAGCCAGCCTCCTCCTTCTCCGCCTCATCAGCAAGGGCGGAAGAGACCCGCCGCCGCTCCGGCTGCTCCGGCGCGTCGCAGTCCTTCTCCCCCGCCTCGTAAGCAACTAAAGAAGAAAGCCGCAGTCGCTTGGCCTGCTCGGGCGTCTAGCAGTACAGGCGGGAGGCAATACAGATTCGGTCCATCTCTCAAGACTCCAGAGAAGTTACCATACGAGATGACTGAGAAGGAAAACAAGGAGATCTGTCAAGCCCAAGTGAGGGACTACTTCGCAACGCAAAGAGCTAAGAGACATCCACCTCCAAAGGAGAAGATAGATCCGGTGAAAGCGAAGCACACTTTGGATGCCCTGCAGCGACCACCACTAACTCCGCTGCAAACCAACTATGAGCGCATTACTGAAAAGACATATAAGGAAGCGAAGCGATCGGGAAGTACTTACAGTGACAAAAGGTTACAAGAACAAAGAACTGGGAAAAAAATTCCCCAGCTCGGCGAACAAGCGAACCAATCGTGCCCCCCGCTCAAGGTGTCTAGCGATATCGTCGCTAAGCATCCGGGGGTCTTGCCCGGTACCAATCCTGGAGATTACGACGATGCACATTTTGATAGAATGGAGGTGGACAAATTCAAATACGAGTATGGGAAGCCTCTCGTCAAAGATGGAACTACTCTAACAACGATGATGCGAAGATTCCATGATTGGTACATGGAAACCTACAGAAAGCAGTCAGCTGGGAATAAAATCGATACTTTGACGCTGAAAGTTAAAGAGGATCAACACGACCTCGTTGGAATTGAGGAGTTATCTGTTCCATTTGAGGAGTTCTTCCAGTTTTTCAATCTAAAGGCCCTCGATAAATTAACGGTCACTTGCTACTGTCTATAAGTACTACTTCTATCATTAAGTCTCTATATATAGCTCAACTCTTTCATTGCATGTATATATAATTATCCTCACTATATTATGCAGATTGAAGATCGTCGAATGCACAAAAGCTGAAATGTATGATATTGGGTCATTAACACAAATCTCATAGATGAATTTACGGTTAAATTTCATGCCGAAGAAACCGAGGAGAACTTGCTACGATCGTTGGTAATAAATCAAAACAAAGATACAATACTCTTTCCTTACAACTTCAAGTGAGTGTTACTGTCTTGTGCATATTCGGTTTCCCTTAATTATTACTCAAGGTTATAGTAATTAATGTAACTGATGAGTTATATGATGCATGCTCAGTTTCCACTATATTCTCCTAGAGATTAAGCTTGAGCAGGGACTAGTAAGCGTCTTAGACTTGAGACAAAAAGATCGTGAGGAATATGCAGACATGTCTAAAATGCTCAAGAAGTAAGTTGAATCGATCATTATCGCACCATATCGGCAACTTTGTTCATTTCATGATATCAAGTAATTGTTTTCTTTGTCTCGCAGGGTTTGGAAAGTATTCACCGCACAAGTTTCGGGACTGCCGCGGGATCTGCGATGGAAATTTCCGAAAGTAAGTACTACTAGCTAGCTAGTTTCGCGCATCTCCCGTTGATTCTAGCTACTTCCATCAATGCCATTTATAAAGCTTCATTATCAGTTTGATTAACCTCTATTTCTCGTAAAGTGCTTGTGGCAGGAACCCGGGAATAATTACTGTGGATACTACGTCTGCGAGTTCATCTACAATGCGACGGCCAAGAGTAGGCGGGGCTACTCTAAAACACAATATGAAGTGTGTAACCAAAAATATTCACAAGTTTATTTTATTACCATCATTTCTATTGAGTTTCATTCATATATATGTATTGACCCCCTTATTCAAATTAGATGTGGGAGATGCGAAATGAACTCCTATCACAAGATCGCATGCGAGCAATTCAAGAGGAATTGGCTGGATTCTTTCTTGACCACGTCATCAATAAAGCCGTCGAATACCACCATGCATGTGGAAGTTGAGTTCATATGTTAGGGTATTGTAAGAGATCTTACACATTGTATATATATATGTAGCCAATAGCATCGGTAAGATATACGAAAACTTGTTGTCCGACCAATCTCTCGGAGAGAAGGAGAGGTCGATCACTTCTCTCTGTATATGTTCATGACGATCTTCTGTACTTAATAGTTTCCTTCATTTGCTTACTAGCTAGCTAGCGTGTCGAGTCCTCTCTATACATAGCGTCGACCAAGCACGGAGATAAGAGAGGAATCTTCTCTCTATTAGCTAGCTAACACAATATATGAAACCCCTAAATTAACCCTACAAAACCCCCAACCCCCCCCCCCCTTTCAGAAAAAAAACAAAAACCCAGCCCCTGAAAT
>NC_041389.1:467531139-467539371 GCF_002162155.2 Triticum dicoccoides | reverse complement strand
CCCTGAAATGCTGACACGTGGAAGACTTTTGGTCCCGGTTGGTGGCACCAATCGAGACAAAAGCCCCCCCTGCCCGGGCAAGCGGCAACGGCCATGTGGAGCCCCATCTGTCCCGGTTCCTGGGCGAGCCGGGACTAAAGGGACATGGCTTTAGTGACGACCCTTTAGTCCAGTTCGTGAACCGGGACAAATGTCCCTCACGAACCGGGACGAATGGTTTTTTTACTAGTGCCATCTCGTGCGCTTGGGAAGAAGGAGAACAACAATTACGTTGAAAGTTCATATTGTAAATGGCATGCACACAAAAAAGTTAGCTACCTGAAAAATAGCAAAAACGTAATTACTGAGAACAACAATTACATTGAAAGTTCATAACATAGATGTGCATGCACAAACATACATTGTTGCAGCCTTTTATGTTGAGCAGGGCACGTTCATAGTGCCACTTGTTCCATGGTGGGCCAATGGGTTGCTACACTTGCGGTTGTAAGCCTAGTGGTGGACATGTGAAAGAACATGCGGTGCCCGCATGTTTGGTTTTGGTAATTAATGACAATCTCTATGGACTAATGGTTTCCTTGAGTTATATTTGAAGGATTTGTCCATAGGCTTTTCTTGGAGTCCATTTGTTGGTTTCAAGGAGAGTTTGTGATGACCAAGGTGCTATTCAAGGAATTACCTAAAGATTGGTCATGTGAGAGGCTGATCAAGACTAAGTCAATGAGTGAATCAAGTTGATCAACACACAAAGCGTAGAATATGTACCAAGAGGGATCAAGTGATCCCGTGGTATGGTGAACATTTTCAATTACGCTTTGTGTACTAACCCATTGTCTTCGTGAGAGTTCTTTGTGGGGTTAGCTTGCAGTGTGCACGTTCAAGTGATGCATCACGAAGAGATCAAGTGCTTGAAGATTGGCATCTATTGTGGTGACAATGGACTTGTGAAGATGTGCAGAAGAGTGGCTCACCCATAGTGGAGTATGGGGGAGCAATTTACTAGTCTTCACCGAGCCACCGCAATCAACAAAGGTGGTACAACTTGAGGAAGTCAAGATCGTCTACATCTAGCTGAAGTGGACTTGGTGCAAGGCAAAGGTTTGGCCTTAATACGTTCTCTATTTTACCGGTCTCATGGTGGTAGTTTGGAGACCGGGTTATAGGATCAATTGCCGTACTATCAAGGGGGGCTCTCAAGTGAGTAGCTTGATCATATCATTTGTAGAGTGCTCAAACCATTGCATGCTTGCATCATCTTTCTTGGTTCTTGTTTGGTTTTCTCCTCGTGATATTTGGAGCTTATGGTCATCTTCTTGACAAGCTCAAATTCAGCAAAAACGGAGTTCACATGCTTCTTCTATTGCGTTTTTGGTGTTGGAGGTTTTACCGGTCTTATTCGAGGAAGGGTTCTCATCATTTTCTTATGCACCTTTTCTAATTTCCTTATTATTGTTATTTCTATCAAGATTGTGTTAGCCCTTGTCGCTAGCTTTCCAACAAACTTGGTTTCATAGATTCGGTGTCCGTTTGCAAAAGTTGTGTCAGTTTTGGTGTCCTTAAAAAGGCTGCAGTGGTACTACTGCTCACGGGAGCAGTACTACCACTTGGAGGGGATGCAATTTTTTATGACCGCTCTTGAGAGCGGTACTACCGTGTCTACTTTCGTGGCTAATTCCACTCCGGACCAAAAACTCGTCATAAGTCCGGCGATGGTAGGCATGGATGTATTTTTTTTAGTATCGCTCGCAAGCAGTAGTACCGCTACCCCTAGCGGTAGTACCGTCAGGATGAGCGGTAGTACCGCTCCGGCGGTTATATCAGCCTTTTGCCTCCTCATTGTTATTTTTCAAAGGGCTTCCACTGCCCTAGCGGTAGTATCGCTCCCATGAGCGCTAGTACCGCTCCCATGAGCGCTAGTACCGCTCTGTGCGGGCTGTGAGCATAATGGTTGGATTCCCCACCTATAAAAGGGGGTCTTCTTCCCCAATGAACCTTATCCTTTGAGCTCATGTTCTTCACCATTGTTGACCTTCTTCGATCTTGCTATCTCTCAATCCCTCCATGGATTCTTGCTAGTTTTGGGGGGAAAAGAGAGAGGAGATCTAGATCCACATTTGTACCAATCACTTTCTCCTCTATGTGAGAGGAACCCCTTGGATCTAGATCTTGGAATTCTTGGTGTTCTCCTTATTGTTCTTCCTATCATTTTCTTCCCTAGCATTAGTTGCTTTGGTGGGATTTGGGAGAGAAGGACTTGGGAACTCCGTGTGCCCTAGCCATTGCATTTGGTGCATCGGTTTGAGTTCTCCGCGGTGATACGTGGAAGTTACAAGTTGATAAGCTTATTACTCTTGGGTGGTTGGTACCCTTGAGCTTGTTCCTCTTGGGTGCTTGGGCGCCCTAGACGGTTGGTGGTGTTCGGAGCTCAATCATTGTGGTGTAAAAACTCTAGGCAAGCGTCCGTGTCTCCAATTAGGTTGTGGAGATCACCCCGAGCAATTTGACGGGTATCAGTGACCGCCCCCAAGGGTTGCCAAAGTGTACGGGTTTGGTGACCGCCCCCAAGGGTTGCCATTTGTACGGGTTCGGTGACCGCCCTCAAGGGTCCCTTAGTGGAATCACGGTATCTTGCATTGTGCGAGGATGTGAGGAGATTACGGTGGCCCTAGTGGCTTCATGGGGAGCATTGTGCTTCCACACCGTTCCAAACGAAGATTAGCATCCGCAAGGGTGTGAACTTCAGATACATCATCGTCTGCGTGTGCCTCGGTTATCTCTTACCTGAGCCCTTTACTTATGCACTTTACTTTGTGATTGCCATATTGTTTCATGTCATATATCTTGCTATCACTTAGTTGTTTATCTTGCATAGCATAAGTTGTTGGTGCACATAGGTGAGTCTAGTTGTTGTAGGTTTTGTGCTTGAGAAATTAACCGCTAGGTTTATTCCGCATTTGTTCAACCCTAAACCATAATTATTTTAAAGCGCCTATTCACCCCCCCCTCTAGGCGACATCCTCGATCTTTCAATTGGTATTAGAGCCTCGTCTCTCTTTATAGGGCTGAACCGCCTAGAGAGTAAGGATGTCGACTAGGGGTTTTGGATTCTCTGACACTCTTAGTGTCGATGGCACAATTTTGATGTTTGGGTAATTCGCTTGCTTAATCTCTTTAGGGTCATGGACCCAAATTTAGAGCGAATTGTAGATATGGGTTTTTCTCCTCCGAAGGATCCCCAAAGATTATCTTTAGAGGATGATAAAAACTCCTATCTCAATGCTCAAGCTTCTAATGTGCTTTTTGATGCTTTGGGCAATGTAGTTATATTTCAACTCATGCCATTCCGGGACGCTCATGAGTTGGGTACAAAGCTTCAAGACAAATATGGCGTGTCTAAGTTTTGTGGGAATGATTGTTCTCCCTCCACCTTTGGCCGTGTTGAGTTCTCAACTTCTTCTACTTCACCTACATGTGGTTTGCCACAAGGTAATGACATGGTGAGTAGTGGTATTCATTGCAATGATAATAGTGGGCTTATTGTTGATAATCCTTCATCACTTTCTTATTGCAATGCTTCATCTTTGGACTTTAGCACTTCGAGCACTCCAAATATTTCATTTGCATGTGTTGATAGTCCTTGCATATCATGTAGAAATTGCTTGACTAAATCTCATGATGATATGCTTGCTATGTCTTGTTGCCATGATAAAAAATGCATCTATTTCCTCGAATTGTTGTGCTAACAATGTAGAGAAAACCCAACACCCCATGGAGAAAGATGTGGTCTTGAATGGTGCTTCAACGGATCCTACATCATCATCTATTGCATTTTGCCTTATGACCAAGGCTTCAAAGGTATCTTCCACTTTGAATCCAAATATATCTTGTGATGATATTGATGAAGGCAAGAATGATGATGATGTTGATTATAATGAAGAGAATGATACTGTTGCCTCCTTAAAAATTAAGGGGGAAATGATTTTTAAAGCTAATCTTAAGAATAAAATTGCTCAGTCCAACTTCATGGAAATCATGTCTGTTGCTATTGAGGGCAAGAAATATATTTATGAGTTGGAATCTCGTCTTGAGGAGCATGAGGTTACCATTGACAAAATGGAAGGTCGTGAGATTGCGGACCTCTCCCAAGCTCTTGAAGTTTCACAAAGCACCAAGGAATCTCTTGAGGAGACTTTTGCTCTAGAACGATCTAGAGTGAAGGAATCTCATGATAGAGCTCTTGAGGTGGCCAATGTCTTTGAAACTAAAAATGAGAAGCTTGAAGTTGTGCATGCTAAACTCCTTGAGGACTTTGGGCACCTAGAAAATGGCTCAAGGGTCATTAAGAGTGAACTCATCAAAATCACCGAGTCTCATGCTCAACTTAAAGCTTCATATTCTAAAGAGCTTGCCAAGTTGCCTTCTACTCTTTCTATTATTGATGATGCTTGTGTTGGAAATATGCCCTAGAGGCAATAATAAAAGATTATTATTATATTTCCTTGTTCATGATAATTGTCTTTATTCATGCTATAATTGTATTATCCGGAAATCGTAATACACGTGTGAATACATAGACCATAATATGTCCCTAGTAAGCCTCTAGTTGACTAGCTCGTTGATCAATAGATAGTCATGGTTTCTTGACTATGGACATTAGATGTCGTTGATAACGGGATCACATCATTAGGAGAATGATGTGATGGGCAAGACCCGATCCTAAGCATAGCACAAGATCGTGTAGTTCGTTCTGCTAGAGCTTTTCCAATGTAAAGTATCTTTTCCTTAGACCATGAGATCACCGGGGGTCCACCGGGTGGGGCCACCTATCCCGGAGGGCCCCGTGGGCTGATGTGGGGAGGGGACCAGCCCTTGGTGGGCTGGTGCGCCCCCCGGGCCCCCCCTCTGCGCCTAGGGTTGGGAACCCTAGGGGAGGGGGCGCCTCCACTTGCCTTGGGGGGCACTCCACCCCCCTTGGCCGCCGTCCCCCTAGAGATCCCATCTCTAGGGCCGGCACCCCCCTGGGGGCCTATATAAAGGAGGGGGAGGGAGGGCAGCCGCACCCAAAAGTCTTGGCGCCTCCCTCGCCCCTGCTACACCTCTCCCTCTCGTAGAAGCTCGGTGAAGCTCTGCCGGAACTCTGCTGCATCCACCACCACGCTGTCGTGCTGCTGGATCTTCATCAATTCTCCTTCCCCCTTGCTGGATCAAGAAGGAGGAGACGTCATCCGCTCCATACGTGTGTTGAACGCGGAGGTGCTGTCCGTTCGGCACTTGGTCATCGGTGATTTGGATCACGACGAGTACGACTCCCTCAATCCCGTTCTCTTGAACGCTTCCGCTCATGATCTACAAGGGTATGAAGATGCACTCATATCACTCGTTGCTAGATGAACTCATAGATTGATCTTGGTGAAACCGTAGGAAAAATTTTAATTTTCTGCAACGTTCCCCAACAGCTTGTGCTACTAACTCTATTTCTAGTGAGGCATCCATTTTTAAAGAGAATGTTCAGCTAAGGGCTCAACTTGAATTGCTATCTACACTTATAGGAAATTGGAAAAAGTCATGTAAATCCCACAAGCTCTCATGATGATCTTCTAGTATCCCATAATGTGCTAAAGATAGCTCATGAGGATATGATTATCGGGGTAACATCTAGTGAGTCTCATGTGGATACTAGCACTAATTAAAGTCAAAATGCTATCTTGCCGTGTGCTACTCCTCGTAATTCATCTATGCATAACATTGGCACATCTTGTGATAAATTGCTTTCATTGGCTTGTTGATGTAACGATGAAGCTTATACTTTCTCTAGCACTTGTCTTGATACTAACCATGTAGAGGAAATCAAAGAGCTCAAGGACCAAGTCACTTCTTTGAAGAAAGACTTGGAAAAGTGTCATGAAGGGAAGTCCACACTCAAAAATATCTTGAGTGTGCAAAAATCCCCCAATGACAAAGGTGGACTTGGATTCAACTCCAATAAGAATAAGAGGTCCAAGAAAAACAAGAAGAAGGGCCAAGAAACAACTCAAGAATTCGGCCAAGATTATTTGCTTCAAGTACAAAATTGAAGGGCATCATGTTAGATCTTGCCCACTGAAGAAGAAGGCCATTAGTGACAAGCAACAAGGGAAGAGGCCACAAGTTCAATCTCATGCTCAACCTCAAGTTGAAGAAAGGCCACTTCCCAACAAGACTCAAGTTAATGCTTCTCTTGTTGAGAAATCAAGTGAGCAGAAAATGAAGAGTAGACGTTGCTACTTATGTCGTGAGAAAGGTCATGTCGCTTCTTCATGCACTAGTGATAACTTATCCAACCCAATTATTATTGATAATATCTATTCTCTTGGGAAGGATAAGGTTGGCAATGTGTTTGCCCAGTTTGTTGGTACTCAAAGTTGTGTCAAGAAAAGAACCATTTGGGTTGCCAAGCCTATTGTGACTAACCTCTTAGGACCCAACTTGATTGGGGACCAACAAGCTCAAACTTGATCAATAGGTGTTGTTGGAGGGCATTGGAGACTTGGCTACATTATGAATAATTAAAGGGTCTTCATCATTCATATTGTCTCAAGCCAAGTCATTCTGATTATCAAGTTTCTATCTCATATCCAATGTGCCTCCCTGCGGTAACTTGTACTTAAATTGTTTACATTGAAAGTTACTTGGCCCTTTGCATGTTTTGGTTTTGTACCTTGCATGTGTTTGTATATGTCTGGTTCCAATTTGCTTATCTTGAGTAATCAAGTATGTGTATGTTGGTTTGCACTTCATGTACGTGTGAGTTGTGTGTTGAACCTTTTTGCATCTTGTTTGTATCTTAATTGGTTCTTGTGAGAGATTAATGAAACAGCCCATTTTGGGGGAGTGATGTGCTTTGTGCACCTCACGGTCCCACAAATGTGTGTACATGAGGAATACCACATAGTATTGATATTGCAAGCTTATCTAGTCACTATGTGGTATGTCTTCTCATGAGAAATTCAAATTCTAAATAGTCCATTAATTATCTCTTGTTGGATCCTCTTATTGCCTCTTGTCAAGTTTTCTTTGGTATCACATTATGGGGGAGTAATATACTATGTGTATATTACAAGCCTAGAAAATGTGTAAATTTGAGATATTGTCACCTAGAGTTGATATTGTAAATTATCTTGTTCCTAGGTGACATGTTACCTCTACAAGTTGCAATTTGCTTGTTCTTGGTGTGAAGATGATATTGGATTTCCTTCTATCAACCATCAGGAATCATTTCCAAATACTTCTTGTCTTTTGACAATTGGTACTCACTTATGTGTGGTCGAAATTATTGATCATCTTCATTGGGTTTTGTTTTCATTTGCCTTATCTCTTGCCAAGATTGTGTCAACTCCCATTGCCTTCCCTGCCACTTAAGGATCTTGTTGTTTTCTTGATCTTGTCTAGTGTTTTCTTGATACTGTGAAAGTGGTGATCCCACCTTGTGCATTTCGTATTCAAATGCAAATTCTCTATAATGCATAACTCGTGGGGGAGCTATCATATTTTCTATAAAACACTCATCTTGTGATCCATATTAAGTGTGTATTGGTGGATGGCAAGCCGTTTCTTTTTGTTACTTTGTGCCATCATGAAACTTTGTAGAGAGCTTGGTTTGTTTGGAACCATCCTCTCTTTTGGGAGTTTGATATCATTTTGTGTGTTTCAATGGATATCTCATTCCTTGATGTATCTTGTAATGATATCTTCCAAGTGATGATTTCTCCATTTGCTAACCTATTTTCACTTGGTATTTATTTTCATTTGGTTTTCTTTCTTGAATGTTTCGAGCATGCATATTTACTTCATGTATTTTATTTCGCATGCTTCCTTTCTTTGACCCAATATATAAGTGAAACTCCACCAAATCTCAATTTGGATGAGATGTGCATGAAATTTATCTTCATATATATATATATATATATATATATATATATATATATATATATATATATATATATATATTGTAACACTATTCTGATCACGGGATCAAAATAGTTATTCGGATCACGACGCGTCTATATATAGGGCTTGGGCATGTTCCCGAACTCCCGAACCGGCAACGACCAAAAAGAAAATATAAAGAAAGCCCAGCCCACCTCCCCCGATCCCCCACCATCCCAGATCCCGATCCCCCACCTCCCGTACCTCACTCCCGCAACAGGCAGCCGCCGCCACCATGCCCAAGAACCGGAGACGCGGCCGCCGCCC
>NC_041389.1:467452680-467530787 GCF_002162155.2 Triticum dicoccoides | reverse complement strand
GTGACCTGCCCTCCCCTCCGGCCCGAACTTCCCTTCCTTCTGACGCGACCTGCCGCACGACCCTCCAGCGCACCCCCGTCCTCCCATCCCTCCATGAGAGAGCTCTCCTCCAGCGCGCCTTTTGCATAGACACCCCGCCCGTCCGGCCTGGCAACCAGCTACCCTGCCACAGCGTGTGAGCAGGGAGCTACATCACAACTCCGGTGGGCCTCGCGGAGTGCCACGATGAATGCTCCAGCTCCACTCCTTGGTCGCAGTCTAGTGCCTCTAGCTGTAGCCGTTCGCCACTGCCGTGCGAGGTGAGCTTGATTCATACTCCCTACTAATCCCCCGTTGCAGCCATGGCTACCCAGCAAGCCGTCGCCGCAGCTCAAGCCTTCCCTGTGGTGCCGAGTTCTGGCTCTCAGCTCGCAGCGCTGCCACATGACGGTGAGGTCCAACTACCAGCTATACGCGTCCTGGCCAGCCCATCCCCTGTGTGCGACTCTTGCCCCGTGCACCTTCCGACCCATTGCACCTCCTCTGCTTCTTTAATTCATCAGTTGTTTGTGTGTACACGCCGTGTTTGCTAAAATGCCTCAGTGCACCAGTAGAAGTTTTTTTTGCGTATCTGTGTTCCCTTCTATCTTAGCCATTGCTTCCTAATTGCTATTGCTAGGATTATTAGTTATAGCGTTTTCTGTGTGTGTGTTCTGCACTTTAAGTGCCTGCTACGGTGAAGTTCTACTGGGCCTATAAGCCAAGTTCTACGATGCCTATATGCCGGTCGCGGTGAAGTTCTACTACTGCGATATGACAAGTTCTACGACAGCTATACAACAGTGTACTACGCAGCAATCTTAAAGTTGTTTGAAGAAACGGCAAATGGCATTTTTCTCTCTATCCATGTGCAAGTGTTCATGCTAGTGTTAGTTGTGCATACATTATTTTTCTCTCTTTTTGTGTGAATGTCAAATTGCACTACAGTGGCCCTCCCCCGTCACTAGCTTACTTTGACAATAGTTGTTCCTTCCTAGCTTCTATGACAAAGTTACATTTTTATCAATCTAAAAGAGAGAAGCGAAAATCAATCAGAGTGTGTAAGCAAAAAAATTGTGAAGTGGTGCGAAGGATAAAAAATGTGTAGTGGTGGCTTGAATGTGAGTTAAGTCTGATGCAAAACAAAAATACTCGACAAAAACTTTGTTATATCGGATGTGATTTCGTGCTCTGTACATTTTTTATATGCCTACAAAAGACTATCGTTTTAGTATGATATATAAGAGCTCAATAATTTTGTTTGGACATGGATCGAAGTTAGTACACAATATATGGTGCGTCCGTAAATTCTTTTCTTTTGCATCCATTTTGCCCCCGAAAAAATAATGAGAACACAAAAGAGATACATATTTTTGTATAAAACAAATCCCATGCATTTTTTCCCTTTCTTTTTTAAAAAATAACCAAAAATTACAATTGAAAATACCATAGTAGTTCGATGTTTGTAACCAAAACATAATTTTCACGTGTCTAATATAACTCTAGAAGGTCAAAATAAAATAATAGAGCAGTTCAATTTTTTATATATAATGGATTTCCCCGTTTCTAAAAAAATTAGAAGTCCGGATTTAAATAACAGAGTGGTTAGATGTTTATTACAAAAATTAGTTTTTTCATTACCGAATAAATAAAACCAAGAAGTTCAATTTAAAAAACGGAAGTAGTTCGATGTATACAGAAAACCCAAAATTCTTTCAGTTTCTAAGAAAAATAAAAGTATGAAGTTCAATTCAAAAAGAATGGGTTGATGCTTATTTAGAAACAATATTTTCTTCTAAGAAGTTCAAATTAAAATAAGAGAGAAGTTCGAATGTTATAAAAAACTCAGATTTTTTCTTGTTACTAAAGAATAAAATTAAGAAGTTCAAATTTAAATAGGAGAGAGGTTCAATATTTATTATGAAACTAGTATATTTCTGTTACTAAAAAATTAAAAATCAAGAAGTCCAAATTATAAAAATAGAGATATTCAATATTTATAAAAAACTCATGTTTTCCTTGTTACTAAAGAATAAAATGAAGAATTTCAAATTAAAATAAGGGAGTAGTTTGATGTATATAGAAAACTCAAATGCTACCCGTTTCTTGAAGAAGAAAAATAAGAGTATGAAGTTCAATTTAGAAGAAAAATGTTTGATGCTTATTTAAAAACATTGTTTTTCGAAGAATATGTGGCCGAAGTTCAATGCGAAAACAGCGAACAGTTCAACTACTATACGGAATGCGTTTCGGATGAGAATAAAATAATACAAAATTAAAAGCGTGCAATGTTTGTTGCAAGAAGTTCACATGCTCCACCCTGCATGGTTCAAAAATTATATTACGAGACGTTCGACCTTCAATTACATGTTAAAAAAGAGTGGAAAAAGTAACAACATTTTTGCCATTTTTAAAACTGCTCTCAAACGGCAGCGAATTAGTAACACCTGTCTACGTGAAAAAGTTGCTCCTATTCATAAGCTTTCCAATGTTATATTATATGCTACATTCCAATGTACGGCTTAAAGGTTTCATGTATACCAATTAAAACATGTTTTTATGTACTGAAAAAATTCTTTTGAAACGTCAACAGTATGAAAAAGTGATCGAACACGGCAAAGTTGCGTGTTTTCAATAGCTTTCCATCGGTATATCATTTGCTCAATTCCTTAAGTGGTTGGGGAGTTACGGGTAAAAAACAACACATGAAAAACATAGTGAAGTTGAGAAAGAATTGCTCCAGAAGTTCAAATGACGAGACTAAAGGTGGAAACAAGAAGTTCAAAAATAAAAAAACAAAGAAGTTCAACTTTTAAAAACAGAACGCTTCAAAATTTCATAAAAAATTAAGAAATAAAACCAGGAAGTCCATATTAAAAAGATGGAGAAGTATAGAAAACTCAGATTTTCCTCGTTATTAAAGAATGAAAACAAGAAGTTCAAAAATTAAATAACAAGAAGTTCAACTTTTAAAAATAGAGCGCTTCAAAATTTCTTAAAAAAGATTAAGAAATAAATCAGGAAGTCCATATTAAAAAGATAGAGAAGTTCGATGATTATAGAAAACTCAGATTTCCCTCGTTATTAAAGAATGGAAACAAGAAGTTCAAAAATAAAATAACAAGAAGTTCAACTTTTAAAAATAGAGTGCTTCAAAATCCATAAAAAAGGATTAAGAAAAAACAAGGAAGTCCAAATTAAAAAGATGCAGAAGTTTGATGATTATAGAAAACTCAGATTTATCTCATTATTAAAGAATGGAAACAAGAAGTTCAAAAATAAAATAACTTCTAAAAAAGTTGTTGCTAGAAGTTCAAGTGCTCTCTCCGGGGAAGTTCAAAAAATTCTTGTGAGAGAGGTTGAACAAAAATACATGACAGAAGTTCAAGATGAAAATAGCGGGAAGTTCAACTACTACACAAAATGCGTTTCAGATAGGAAAATAAGAATAGGAAACAAAAAGCTTAAAAGATTTTGTTGCTAGAAGTTCACGTGCTACTCCCGGTGAAGTTCGAGATCTCTAGTGTGAGACGTCCGACCTTCAGTTACATGTAGAAAACAGGCAAAAAAGACGTTGTTTTACGCATTCAAAAATATATTTTGAACCGTTGTGAGTATGAAAAACTCATCAACACAAAAAAGTTGCGTGTTTTTAATAGCTTTCCATCGGTATATCATTTGCTCAATTATGGTAAGTGGTTTGAGAATTATGAGCGAAAAACATCACGTCAAAAAACAGAGTGAAGTTCAAACAGACATGCTCCAGAAGTTCAACTATTTCACGCAATGCATTTCCGTTTACGATGAACGCAGAAATCATGATCTCGCCATTTTCTAATTTACCTCGAAACGATGGTAATATCATTTGTGTAAGTTCAAGTCCTTGGTCGGAGAAAGTTAAAAAATTTATTATGAGAGACGTTTCTACAAAAGGAATATTATTTGTGTAACACTTACAAATGGATGAGAAAATTACAAACAAAAATACGTCCCAGAAGTTCAACGTGAAAACAGCAGGAAGTTCAACTACTATGCTAAATGAATTTCAGATGAAAAACTTTCAAAATCGTCGCGAGTATGAAAAAATGATCAACACGGGAAAGTTACGTGTTTACAACAGCTTTCCATCGGTATATCACCCGCTCAATTCCCGTGAGTGGGATGGAGAGCTACGAGCAGTGGATGAAGATCTATGAGAAAAAAAATCACGTGAAAAACAAAGTGAAGTTCAGGTACACGCACCGAGAAGTTCAGGTTCTTCACGCGGTGCATTTTGGAAGAATCTGTTCCGCGGTAAAGGCAGAACGAATGATCCCGCCGTTTTCAGAATTACTTGAAAATGGCTAGGAATCAGAGAAAACCATCAACAGGAAAAAGTTTTGCATTTTCCGTAGCTTTTCAACGGTATATTATTTGCCCAATTTCGATAAAGTTTGTAGAAATTACGGCGAAAATACGTTTTTCGCCATTTTCAAAACTGACTTAAAACTGTAAAGAATTGGGAGAAACAATACATACGAAAAAGTTTCACATTTGTTCAAGCTTTCCAACACCATATTATTTGTTGCATTCGGACGCACGGTTAAAAATTAGCTCGAAAATACGAACTCGGTAGGACTTGGACCATTTTCTAAATTACTCTTAAACCATTCAAAATTAGAAAAAACATTCAAGATGAAAAAGTAGCGAATTTTCATAAGCTTTCTAACGCCATATCATATGCCTCCATTGGATTAGCCGTTTAGAAATGACATCGAAAAAACCAACTCAGCTGTTCGGTTTACGAAATTTTACGATTTTTCAAATTACTCTTTAACCATAGGGAATTAGAAAAAACTTTGAACATGTGGAAGGAGCGGTTTTGCAGCAGCTTTCCAACGCCATATTATATGCCTCATTTCGATAAACGGTTTAGAAATGCGCTCGAAATTACGATTCATGTTTTTTGTGTGAAGAAAAAACGGTTTTCAAAACTGCTCTTAAACTGCTTACATTTTGCGAAAAATTTAACTTGGGTCATGAAACTCGTGTCCATAGCTTTCCAACGGTATATAGCAAGCCCTATTTGGGCAATGTTGCGGGAAGTTCAACCTAGCACAGGGGGAAGTTCAGGTCGAACAACTCAGGCAGTAAAATCGCAAAAAATGTGAGTTCTTCACGACCCGAGTGCAAAATCCGCCTATGAGCGAGATTCCTATCTAAACGAGTATTTAGTTGCTAAAAATCATTTGAAGATTACACTTACATCAGATGGGACATGACTAACCAGAAAAACTCGCGGTAGAAGGCACGGTTGCGAAGATAGCCCGAAGGTCGGGTTCGTACTGAGAGAAGTTCAGGCGCGTTACTCAGGCAGTTCAGGTTGTGATCAGAATATTATTCTGATCCCGTGATCAGAATAGTGTTTATGTGTGTGTATATATATATATATATATATATATATATATATATATATATATATATATATATATCATGATCTTTCAAACACGAAGAGCTTGCCATAGGATTAAATGAAAAAGGGAAAGGTGTGGATCAGCTTGACTCAAGCACAAAGTAAAAACATAAAGTAAAAGATAGGCCCTTCGTAGAGGGAAGCACAGGTTGTCATGTGCGTTTTGGGTTGATGCACAAAATCTTAATGCAAAAGAACGTCAATTTATATTGCCCCTTGTATGTGGACCTTTATTATGCAGTCCGTCGCTTTTATTACTTCCACAACAAGATCATACAAAGCTTATTTTCTCTGCACTAATAAGTCATACATATTTAGATAGCAATTTTTGTTGCTTGCAGCATGACAACTTACTTGAAGGATCTTACTCAATCCATAGGTAGGTATGGTGGACTCTCATGGCAAAACTGGGTTTAAGGATATTTGGAAGCACAAGTAGTATCTCTACTTGGTGCAAGGAATTTGGCTAGCATGAGGGGGAAAGGCAAGCTCAACATGTTTGGAAGGTCGATGACAATATACTTTAACTGAGATGCGCGAAAACATAAACCATTACGTTGTCTTCCTTGTCCAACGTCAACTCTTTTAGCATGTCATACTTAATGAGTGCTCCCAATTATAAAAGGTGTCTGTCGGTGTCAAAACCGGCGAATCTCGGGTAGGGGGTCCCGAACTGTGCGTCTAGGCAGATGGTAACAGGAGACAAGGGACACGATGTTTTTACCCAGGTTCGGGCCCTCTCGGTGGAGGTAAAACCCTACTCCTGCTTGATTGATATTGATGATATGGGTCGTACAAGAGTAGATCTACCATGAGATCAGAGAGGCTAAACCCTAGAAGCTAGCCTATGGTATGATTGTTGTTCGTCCTACGGACTAAAACCCTCCGGTTTATATAGACACCGGAGAGGGCTAGGGTTACACAGAGTCGGTTACAATGGTAGGAGATCTACATATCCGTATCGCCAAGCTTGCCTTCCACGCCAAGGAAAGTCCCATCCGGACACGGGACGAAGTCTTCAATCTTGTATCTTCATAGTCTTGGAGTCTGGCCAAAGATGATGGTTCGGCTATCCGGACACCCCCTAGTCCAGGACTCCCTTAGTAGCCCCTGAACCAGGCTTCAATGACGACGAGTCCGGCGCGCATATTGTCTTCGGCATTGCAAGGCGGGTTCCTCCTCCGAATAATTCATAGAAGATTATGAACACCAGGATAGTGTCCGGCTCTGCAAAATAAGTTCCACATTCCACTGTAGAGCGAATAATATTTACACAAGTTCAATCTGTGACGTATTTCGTGGCATGATGTCACACCACGGCCAAGCCTTTATTCGAATTGTTTTTATTGTTCCACCTTAGTGTGTTTAGTGAAGCGGTTTCCTTGGCACGTCTTGTCAAAGCAGAGATCGTGTCCCCTTATTCTGGGATTCTCATCAATACGGGCGTGGGTAACCCAACCACGCCATTGATTATGACGCTTGGGAGATAAGCGAGTTTTACCAGGCTGGTGGGGACGCACAGTTTCGTCCGTCCATATTAGGGGATAGGATCCACCTTTTTACCTACGCCTTCTTCCTCCTTTGCTTATCCATCTCCGTGCACTCGAGCTCCAGCGCCCAAGTCCGCACATCTCGCCTCGACCTTCCCCAGCCATGTCCGGAGCGGGAGGCAAGTGGATGGCCTCCTCCGTCACGGAGGGGCATATCAAAAGGTTGAGGAAAGCCGGATACCTGCACAACGATATTGTGCACTGGCTTCCAAACGAGGGGCAGCTCGTCCCCACCCCCAGGCCCCATGAGAGGGTGGTGTTCCTTCCCCATTTCCTCCGCGGACTGGGCTTCCCACTCCATCCATTTGTCCGGGGGCTCATGTTCTACTACGACCTGGATTTCCACGATCTGGCCCCGAATTTCATCCTCAACATCTCGGCGTTTATCGTCGTGTGCGAGGCCTTCCTCCGCATCACACCCCACTTCGGCTTATGGCTGAAGACCTTCAATGTCAAGCCGAAGGTAGTGGGCGGCCAACAGGCGGAGTGCAGAGGCGCCATGGTGGGAGAGATGCCCAACGTCACATGGCTCGAGGGCACCTTCATGGAAACCATCAAAGGGTGGCAATCGGGGTGGTTCTACATCACCGAGCCGCGTGACCCTGAATGGGCAGCGGCCCCCGAATTCAGATCTGGCATCCCCACACGGCTCACCTCCTGGAAAGAGAAGGGCCTGAAATGGGGTGATTTGGAAGAGCTGACCTGACTCCAAACCTGCGTCCAAAATCTTGTGAACGAGAAGATCAAGCTCGTCAACGCAGTCCAGGTCATGCTCATCCACCGGATCCTCCCGTGCCAACAACGGGCTTTCAAATTGTGGGAGTTTGATCCAGCACAGCACCAGACCTTGAGTAGGCTCTTTGACACTACGTATGAAGACGCCTGGAGGGTGCTGTTCAAGGGCACCGAGGCTCCCGCATCCGCTACTGAAGATCGCGGATTTAGCTCGCAGCGTCATGCCAGCGAGGTAAGCTATTTTACCCTTTACGGGACACTTGTTTTTCATAGTTTTGACTCTATGTAGGATCTAAGCTCCCTTTACCTTTAACAGGCCTGGCAGAAGACGTCCGGGCAGGTTAACTGTCTGGCTCCCTTGCCAGAAGACCCAGCGGACGCCCGATTAATGGGGCTGCTGGCTCTGGCGCCTTACGTGGTGCCGGAGAAGAAGGCCAAGAAGAAGGCCATGGGAACTCGGAGGAGTTCCCGGCGCCAGGTGTTATCGGACTCATCGTCCGATGACTCCGAGGCGGACTCCTCCCGCGAAGACGAGGAGGAGAAAAAAGAGGCCTCTCCCCCAGTGGGGGGAGAGAAGAAAAGGAAGGCTTCCCCAACGGGGGAGGCCGAAGGGTCCAAGAAGGGAAGGACCCTTCTTCCGGACTGTTCCACCAACGCCGACGATGGCGAAGAGGAGTGGCCCTCGAGGGCCAAGCCCCTGGCGAGATTGTAAGTGTCCGGATTCCATAATAACTCATGATTTCTCTTTTTTCGCATAATGTCTTCTAACGCCAAATACAACCATGTAGCCCACCCAAGGACAATCTTCCCGCTTCATCGAGCGGGTCCCTGGGTTCGTCGAATGTGAATAGCACTTCACTTCCGACCGCCTCCTCCCCCCGTGATGCAGACGACGCCGAGGTGGGGTCCTAGAAGGGGCCCATCCAGGAGGAGGTGATCCTGGAGGCGCCGCAAGGCGACCTCCTAGACTTTGGGCACGATGGGGGTCAACCCACAAAGGGTTCTAAGTTCGGCCCTGGACCGGACTCCGCACCGGAACCTTTAGTGGTTCCGGAGTCCGGCGGGCGGCCCCTTCGTAAGAAGGGCGAGACTGCGACGCCGGTGACCTCCGTCCAACCGGAGGCACCGGATACTTTGCTGGAGGCGCTCAGTGGCGCCTCCATCGAGGAGGAGCACCACACTGATATGAGTGCGGTGATCCAGAAGGTTCAGTCCACCAAGAGCGGGCTGACTGAAGCCTGTACCAGCCTTCTAACAGGCTTTGAGGTATGTAATTTAGATATGTAAAATAGTACCGCATAGACAGTAGCCCCTGATGCTCAGTTTGGTGTTCGGAAAGAAAAGCCGAACTGAGGATCTAAAAAGATATACACAGGAGTCTAACATAACATGCCAATATGGGAATGCAGGCTGCGCTGCTGACCTCTGCCGCATTGACTGCGGAGGTCAATGCATTGAAGCAGAGCCTCGAGCGGTCATAGAACAAGCTCGGCCGTGCCAAGAAGCAGCTCGAGGACAAGGAAGGTAAGTAGTACCTTATTAAAGTAATACCTTATAGAAAAGGATTTGGTTGCAAAAAATGACAGGAACAACGTGAGTATTGCAGGGGCCACGAACGAGGTGGCGACCCTGAAGGAAGCGGTGTCCGAGGCCGAATGCAATGCGACCTTGGAACGCACCGTGCGAGAGAAGCAGGAGGCGCAGGTGGCGGAGGTGCGGCAAGAGCTCCAGGTTCCCGTGGAAAAACACGAGAGTTTGGAGCGTGACTCGAAGACTCGAGAGTCCGATCTCGCCTCGGCTCTTGAGAGTGCTCAAGCCGCCAAGGCCGAAGCCCAAAAAGCCCTCCAGGAAATTGAGGCAATAAAGAAGATAGCGGCGGGTAAGGCATTCTTCATGCAAAGCAAGCACGTGAAAGTGAATTACTTATTACTTACCCGAATCCGGAGCTCTCCAGGAGCATTCGCAGATCTGCCCCGCAGTGTGTCCAACATTGCCGCATTCTACCGAGCTGAGGAGGGGAGCTCGACGGAAAAGGTGTTCTGGTCTCAATATGCTGAGGCCGGACATCCGGTGCCCCTGAGCGACCAGTTGAAGCAGCTGGTCGAGCTCCACAAGGTGTCCGAACAGGCCACGAAGGGCCTCATAGTTCAGCTGTGGCCCAAAGAAGCCATTCCTGGGAGCTACTTCGGTCTGGTGCGGCGGCTGGTGGGCGCCTGTCCATGGATTGAAGTCATCAAGCACTCCGTCTGCATTGAAGGTGCCCGTCGGGCCCTTGCTCGTGCTAAAGTGCACTGGGGCAAGATGGACGCCTAGAAGCTTGTGACGAACGCGCCACCGCCAGGCAAGGAGTATCGCACGCCCGAGATGTACTATAAGGGTGTCCTGAAGGGTGCCCGCGTTATAGCGGGTGAATACTCCAAAGATGTAATTTTTGAGTAGACTCGCATTTTGTTATCCTGTGCGCTGAAAACTTGTTCATATGCGCTAAGCAACACTTATTAATTTAAAATATTACCTTATGTGCGGCCGTTTATCAAATTTGAGAGATGGCAAGTCGTTGGCTTCAGCCCCCATGCCATGAGTGCTGGGGTGTTGGGGATAAACTTGAGTGCTCTTTTTCCCATTTTTGGGTCCTTCGAGGGAGGCGCTTAACACAACGAACGAGGCAACCGGACTTATAATGCTTGAACACTCCCACTTAGCCATAGAATTCTATAATTTTAAATTTTGGCGAAGCCCCTAGTGTTCAGAGGACCGAATTCGGGGCGCTATCCACGCCTGGGGCCAGACAAAGCCGGCTCCTCGCTCTAAGCGGCATAAGTCTTTAGGGACTCGAAAAAACCTCTCGAACAGCGACCGGCTCTTGCCCTATCATGACGGTCAGTTTTAGCTTTCTCCACTGAGGTGGTCAACCCGGCTCAACTGTGGCACAATCGCAATGGTTCTCCCAGCGCTACCTTAGCCGATATAATGGAACGTAAGGTACCAAAACATGGGAGCTGGGCAAACCCAACTATTGACCCAAGACATGATTTGGAGCCGATGCATATAATGCTATAAGTTCGGGGTGCCGCACTTGTGAAAGTGTTCAGACTTATCACACCATACTTTGGGGAACTTAAGCCCCTGGTGTATTTGGCCGTACCAAAGCGTACGGTGCAACATGTCATAAGTGAACATATATAGATAAAAAAAGGAATGCAATGATAGGGAAAAAGCGGTGCATTGTTTATTCAAAAAATACTGCAATGAAAGCAGAACGATACAAATAGTGCAATAAGCAAGGGATGGGAATATTTAACATGTCCCCCTCCAGGGGTAGGCTGCGGGATGGTATGCAAAACAGGTATAATGCTCGAAATAGAGACCACCTGGATACCCGAGGTAGCTTTTCTACTTCCCCGGCTGTTGCATCGTGAGTTCGGCGATTCTACTGCCGGGCAGGGCTTCTTGAAAATGGAGTCCTGAGAATAAGAAGAAAAAAAGAATGACACATTTGGGAGCCCTTGGTGTGGTTGAGCTGCACTCTAGGCATGCCGTGGTCGTGCCCCTCCCCATATGCCCATGGTATCTCCAGAGCATAGTGATGTACGCGTGGTACTGGTCTTGCGATTTCGCGAGGGCTGGGGTTGGGGCCGCATTGCTACGCGTGCTCGGGACGTGCCAGGTGGTCTTGTTGTAGGTTACTCCGAGCACACTTGACATTGTCCGGCCGCTTAACAGCCGGACTCGAGAATTTCCTTAAGAGGCTACTTTGTACTTCCGCCGCGAGAGCCGCTGTATGCTCCTCTGTTCGGAGAGAGCGTTCAGTGTTTCCGTTGACCATAATGACTCCTCGAGGGCCTGGCATCTTGAGCTTGAGGTATGCGTAGTGCGGCACCGCATTGAACTTTGCAAATGCGGTTCGTCCGAGCAGTGCATGATAGCCGCTGCGGAACGGGACTATGTCGAAGATTAACTCCTCACTTCGGAAGTTATCTGGGGATCCGAAGACCACTTCAAGTGTCACTGAGCCTGTACAATTGGCCTCTACACCTGGTATGACGCCTTTAAAGGTCGTTTTTGTGGGTTTAATCCTTGAGGTGTCTATGCCCATCTTGCACACTGTATCCTGATAAAGCAGGTTCAGGCTGCTGCCGCCGTCCATCAAGACCCTAGTGAGGTGAAATCCGTCGACGATTGGGTCTAGAACTAATGCGGCGAATCCACCATGGCGGATGCTAGTGGGGTGGTCCCTTCGATCAAAAGTGATCGGGCATGAGGACCACGAGTTGATCTTTGGGGCGACTGGCTCCATCGCATATACGTCCCTGAGTGCATGCTTCCGCTCCCTTTTGGGTATGTGGGTTGCGTATATCATGTTCACCATCCACACTTGTGGGGGGAAACCCTTTTGTCCTCTATTGTTCGGCGGCTGGATCTCTTCCTCATCATCGCTATGTAGCCCCTTGTCATTGTTTTCGACAATTAACTTGCCTGCCTGCTTGAACACCCAACAATCCCTGTTGGTGTGATTGGCTGGCTTTTCGGGGGTGTCGTGTATCTGGCACGAGCGATCGAGTATTCGGTCCAAATTGGACGGGCCTGGAGTATTTCTTTTGAATGGATTTTTCCGCTGACCGGGTTTAGAGCCTCTGAATCCGGCATTGACTGCCGTATCTTCAATATTATCGTCGTTAATGTGGCACTTGTTCTTATTGCGACGCGACCTGCCATTGCTATCCTTGGTATCCGAACTACCAGAGTTTTTGGTCAGGTTGTTACTGCGAGCTAGCCAGCTGTCCTCTCCCGCGCAGAAGCGGGTCATGAGTGATGTGAGGGCTGCCATGGATTTCGGATTTTCCTGTCCTAGGTGCCGGGCAAGCCACTCGTCGCGGATGTTATGTTTGACGGCTGCAAGGGCCTCTGCATCCGGACAGTCGACGATTTGATTTTTCTTGGATAAGAACCGTGTCCAGAATTGTGTGGACGATTCATCTGGCTGCTGAATTATGTGGCTTAGGTCATCAGCGTCTGGTGGTCGCACATATGTGCCCTAGAAGTTATCAAGGATGCGGCTTCCAGGTCTTCCCAACACCCAATTGATTCTGCTGGCAAGTTGTTAAGCCAATGCCGAGCTCGTCCTTTAAGCTTGAGTGGGAGGTATTTGATGGCGTGTAGATCATCACCGCGGGCCATGTGGATGTGAAGGAGATATTCCTCGATCCAAACCGCAGGATCTCTTGTGCCGTCGTATGATTCAATGTTTATGGGTTTGAAACCCTTAGGGATTTGATGATCCATTACTTCGTCTGTGAAGCATAGTGGGTGTGTGGCACCTCTGTATTGGTCTATATCACGACGCAGCTCAAACGAGCTTTGTCCATTGTGTTCGGCCCGGCCGGAATTGTTGTATCTGGCGTGATGATTGTCATCACGTATCGTGGGGCGCCCACGCGATCCGTAGATCGATCTTGTTTGTCTTGCCTTGTCCTCTAATATGTCTCGCAAGTCTGGCGCATTCCCCCGTGGCTTTGTACTTTTCGAGCGACGCCGGGGTGCGGCTTTAGTGGGGGCCTAGAGGCCTCTCTGTCACGGCCGCGAGGTGGCCGGTCGGCCGTATTGTGCGCTGGTGATGTAGGTTTAGGTGCTTCCTCCTCTAATCGGGGTAGCAGCCTTCGTTTTGGGTAGCTCTTGGAGGGGCGTTCGAGTTCATACTCTTCGGCCGCAAGGACTTCAGTCCATCTATCGGCTAGCAAGTCTTGGTCAGCTCTAAGTTGTTGCTGCTTTTTCTTGAGGCTGCTTGCCATGGCCATAAGCCTGCGTTTGAAACGCTCTTGTTCGACGGGATCCTCAGGCACGACAAATTCGTCGTCGTCGAGGCTTGCCTCATCTTCAGAGGGAGGCATATAATTATTGTCCTCTACCTCTCTGTCTGCCGCTCTCTCATGAGGGTTGGCTTCTCCATCCTCCTGCGCTGAATCCTGCTGGAGGGGGTTGTCTTCGGCACTGTCCAGGGTGTTATTGTCTCCGGTGCCGGAATCTCCATTTTTGCTGTGGTGGGATTTAGAGCGGCGCCGCTGACGCCGGCGCTTAGGCTGTTTCTTGGAGGGGTCATCCTCCGTTGTTCCATCGCCATTCCCATCCTTTGGGATGTCCACCATGTATATGTCGCATGACGAGGTGGCCTTCCAGTGCCCTGTAGGCGCTGGTTCTGGGTCGTCTCCGGCATCGTCGTCCATACCGTCGATGTCTTTGGAGTCGAAGTCTAGCATGTCGGTTAAGTCATCGACAGTGGCTACGAAGTGGGTGGTGGGTGGGCTTTGAATTTCTTCGTCATCCGCATCCCAACCATCCTGACCATAATCCGGCCATGGCTCTCCTGATAAAGAGAGACACTTTAGCAAATTCAGGATGTCGCCAAAAGGCGAGTGCTGAAAGATGTCCGCATCGGAGAACTCCATGATTGGCACCCAATCGGATTCGATTGGCAGGGGCGTGGAAGGTTCGGGGTCCGGAGAGGAGTCCGACACCTTGGAGTCACGAGCTTCACAAGGGACAGGGTTGGTATTCGGCTCTATCACCGTAGAGGTAGCAGCCCCCAAGGCGGTGTCCAGCCACCCATCCTCGATCGGCGCAGTCGGCTCTGAGCTAAGGGTCGGAGCGGAGGCTTGTGCGGCCTCCAGGGCACTATCCGGCAGTAGAGCTAAAGCATGCCCATCGTGATAGTGCAGCGCGCTCGGCTGTGGCTCAAATCCGTCGAAGATCAAGTCTCCGCGGATGTCAGCCGTATAGTTCAAACTTCCAAATCTGACCTGATGGCCAGGGGCGTAGCTTTCGACCTGCTCCAGATGGCCAAGCGAATTGGCCCGCAGTACAAAGCCGCCGAATACAAAGATCTGTCCGGGGAGAAAAGTCTCACCCTGGATCGCGTCGTTGTTGATGATCGAAGGAGCCATCGGGCCTATAGGTGACGACACAGAGGAAGTCTCAACGAAAGCACCAATGTCGGTGTCAAAACCGGCAGATCTCGGGTAGGGGGTCCCGAATTGTGCGTCTAGGCGGATGGTAACAGGAGACAAGGGACACGATGTTTTTACCCAGGTTCGGGCCCTCTCGGTGGAGGTAAAACCCTACTCCTGCTTGATTGATATTGATGATATGGGTAGTACAAGAGTAGATCTACCACGAGATCAGAGAGGCTAAACCCTAGAAGCTAGCCTATGGTATGATTGTTGTTCGTCCTACGTACTAAAACCCTCCGGTTTATATAGACACCGGAGAGGGCTAGGGTTACATAGAGTCGGTTACAATGGTAGGATATCTACATATCCGTATCGCCAAGCTTGCCTTCCACGCCAAGGAAAGTCCCATCCGGACACGGGACGAAGTCTTCAATCTTGTATCTTCATAGTCTTGGAGTCCGGCCAAAGATGATAGTTCGGCTATCCGGACACCCCCTAGTCCAGGACTCCCTCAGTGTCCAAGATAATATATTTGTATGTGAACCCCTCTTTCCTTATAACTTCCTATTAATTGCAATGATGAACAAAACTACGTTCATCAACTCTCAACAACTTTTATGCCTCATACTTTCTATGTGTGAAGTCATCACTATCCATAAGATCAATATGAACTCTTTTATTCTTTCTACTTTCACAAGATCATAGCAACATAGCAAATCCCTTGAATCAACATTAATCTTTATTACAGGTAGCTCACGGACTCGATTACAAAAAGAGATCACAAAGCAAAACTCAAAACTACTTGATATCAAAACTTCAATCTACTAGATCAAGATAATACTAAAAGGATCGAACTAAATAAAACGGTAAAGATAGGAGTGTGATGGTGATACGATACCGGGGCACCTCCCCCAAGCTTGGCAGTTGCCAAGGGGAGTGCCCATACCCATGTGATTATGTCCTCGGAGGTCGTGAAGTAGGAGTTGTTGATGATGTAGGCTTGTCATCCATCTTCCAAGGCATAGGCTCTCCATCATAAAAGGATGATCGAGTCTCCGGGATCCTTAAATCTGCAGCCAAACTCATCCTCTTGAATCTATATTCATACTCACAGTTCTGGTTTTGTAGGTCATAGATCTAGGCTTGGAGGTGCTCGATTTTCTCTTGAAGCTTGAAGATGGTCTCCCCAATGACTTTGGCATCCAGCTTGTGGTTGTTGGTGAACTCCGTGATCATTATCTGGTTGGCGTTGAGTCCACGCTCCACCATCCCTTGGCACTTGAAAACTTGCTGCTCCACGGCTTCGAGCTTTGTCTCCACGCTTCCGGTATGCCTTGGTTCCTCCACATCGCGGATGTGCAGCACCCCCTCACGTATCTCAATGGTTTGAGGGTGTTGCAGCACCTCCGCGAGATAGGGGTTGATAACCCTCTCGAAAAGCTTGTCCTTGGGAGCGCTTGGAGACGACATGATGCTCTAGATCTGAAACAGAAAACAGCTCGAAACGAAAATAGAGGATATTTGCGTGATACGCTGGTCAAAACCTTCAGGGGTATATATAATGAATTTTTACCGACCAAAATACGTAATGTGCAAGAAAACGGAGTCCGGGAGGCACACGAGGTGCCCACGAGACAGGGGGCGCGCCCAGTAAGGGTGGGCGCGCCCTCCACTCTCGTGGGGGCCTCGTGTCCCTTTCGGACTACTTCTTTCTTCCGTAAATTCTTAAATATTCCAAAACTGCTAAAAATTGCCATTGGAGTTGTTTTGGAGTCGGTTTACTTATCGTACCACATACCTATTCCTTTTTGGAGTCTGGAACGTTCTCGAAAGTGTCCCTTATGTATTCCTCCGGGGTTATGGTTTCAATAATATTAGTTTCAACATTGATAGGATTACCTGAAATGTAATGTTTAATTCTTTGACCGTTTACCACCCTCGGACTTGTGCCTTCAAAGTTGTTGATTCTTATGGCACCAGAACGATAGACCTCCTCGATAACGTAAGGACCTTCCCATTTTGAGAGAAGTTTTCCTGCAAAAAATCTTAAACGATAGTTGAATAATAACACATAATCTCCTACGTTAAGCTCACGCTTTTGTATCCTTTTATCATGCCAGCGTTTGACTTTTTCTTTGAATAACTTGGCATTCTCATAGGCTTGGGTTCTCCATTCATCAAGAGAGCTAATATCAAACAACCTCTTCTCACTGGCAAGTTTGAAGTCATAATTGAGCTCTTTAATAGCCCAATATGCTTTATGTTCAAGTTCAAGAGGTAAATGGCACGCTTTTCCATAAACCATCTTATATGGAGACATACCCATAGGATTTTTGTATGCAGTTCTATAGGCCCATAATGCATCATCACGTTTTTTGGACCAATTCTTTCTAGATCTATTCATAGTCTTTTGCAAAATTAATTTGAGCTCTCTATTGCTCAACTCTACTTGACCACTAGACTGCGGATGATAAGGAGATGCAATTCTATGATTGACAGCATACTTAGCAAGCATCTTACAGAAAGCACCATGAATAAAATGTGAACCACCATCAGTCATACGATATCTAGGGACTCCAAACCTCAGAAAAATAACTTCTTTAAGCATTTTTAATAGAAGTGTTATGATCAGCACTACTAGTTGGAATAGCTTCTACCCACTTAGTAACGTAATCAACAGCAACTAAAATATGTGTACAACCATTAGAGGCAGGAAAAGGTCCCATATAATCAAAGCCCCAAACATCAAATGGTTCAATAACAAGAGAGTAATTCATAGGCATTTCTTGATGCCTACTAATGTTACCTATTCTTTGATATTCATCACAAGATAAGACAAACTTACAAGCATCTTTGAAGAGAGTAGGCCAATAAAAACTAGATTGTAGTACCTTGTGTGCAGTTCTATCTCCAGCGTGGTGTCCTCCATAGGATTCAGAGTGACACTTGCGTAGGATCTGTTCCTGTTCATGCTCACGCACACAACGTCTAATAACACCATCTACTCCTTCTTTATAAAGGTGTGGGTCATCCCAGAAGTAATGTCTTAAATCATAAAAGAACTTTTTCTTTTGCTGGTATGTGAAACTAGGCGGTAGGAATTTAGCAACAACGTAATTAGCATAATCAGCATACCAAGGAGCAGTACGAGAAGCATTAACGACCGCTAATTGTTCATCAGGAAAGCTATCATCAATAGGCAGTGGTTCATGAATAACATTCTCTAACCTAGACAAGTTGTCTGCAACAGGGTTCTCAGCTCCCTTTCTATCAATAATATGCAAATCAAATTCTTGGAGCAAGAGAACCCATCTAATGAGTCTAGGCTTACAATCTTTCTTTTCCATAAGATATTTAATAGCAGCATATAGTAACTTTGGAATCAACAATATAAGGTCTAAACTTATCACATGCAAACACAACTGCTAAGAATTCTATTTCAGTAGTAGGATAATTTCTCTGGGCAGTATCAAGAGTCTTACTAGCATACTGGATAACATTCAATTTCTTATCGACTCTCTGCCCTAGAACAGCACCTACAGCATAATCACTAGCATCACACATAATTTCAAAAGGTAAATTCCAATCAAGTGGTTGAACAATAGGTGCAGTGATCAAAGCTTTCTTAAGTATTTCAAATGCTTCTACACAATCATCATCAAAGACAAAAGGAATATCTTTTTGAAATAAATTAGTCAGAGGCCTAGAGATTTTAGAAAAGTCCTTAATGAACATCCTATAAAAACCGGCATGACCAAGGAGACTTCTTATACCTTTAATGTCCTTGGGACACGGCATCTTTTCAATAGCATCAGCTTTGGCTTTATCAACTTCAATACCTCTCTCGGAGATCTTATGCCCCAAGACAATGCCTTCATTAACCATAAAGTGACACTTTTCACAATTTAGGACGAGACTAGTGTCTTTGCATCTCTGCAAAACTCGATCAAGGTTGCTCAAACAATCATCAAAAGAGGATCCATAAACAGAAAAGTCATCCATGAATACTGCACAAATCTTTTCACAAAAATCAGAGAATATAGCCATCATACATCTTTGAAAGGTAGCAGGTGCATTACATAAACCAAAAGGCATACGTCTATAAGCAAAAGTACCAAAAGGGCAAGTAAAGGTAGTTTTAGATTGATCCTTTGCTGACACGGGTATTTGAGAGAAACCAGAATAACCATCTAGAAAGCAGAAATGTCTGTGTTTGGATAGTCTTTCTAGCATTTGATCAATAAAAGGTAAAGGGTAATGATCTTTCTTACTAGCTTTATTTAACTTCAGAAAATCAATTACCATCCTATAACCTGTAATAATTCTTTGTGGGATCAGTTCATCTTTATCATTAGGAACAACGGTAATACCTCCCTTTTTAGGAACAAAATGGACAGGGCTTACCCATTCACTATCAGCAACGGGATAAATAATACCTGCCTCAAGGAGCTTTAGTATCTCCTTTCTTACCACTTCTTTCATCTTGGGTTTTAGTCGTCGTTGAGGATCTCTAACTGGTTTGGCATCTTTTTCCACTGTAATTTTGTGTTGGCATAATGTGGGACTAATGCCCTTGAGATCATCCAGAGTATATCCTGAAGGAAATATGCCCTAGAGGAAATAATAAAGTTATTATTTATTTCCTTAATTCATGATAAATGTTTATTATTCATGCTAAATTGTATTAACCGGAAACATAATACATGTGTGAATACATAGACAAACATAGTGTCACTAGTATGCCTCTACTTGACTAGCTCGTTAATCAAAGATGGTTAAGTTTCCTAACCATAGGCATGAGTTGTCATTTGATTAACGGGATCACATCATTAGGAGAATGATGTGATTGACTTGACCCATTCCATTAGCTTAGCACTTGATCGTTTAGTATATTGCTATTGCTTTCTTCATGACTTATACACGTTCCTATAACTATGAGATTATGCAACTCCCGTTTACCGGAGGAACAGTTTGTGTGCTACCAAACATCACAACATAACTGGATGATTATAAAGGTGCTCTAAAGGTGTCTCCAAAGGTACTTGTTGGGTTGGCGTATTTCGAGATTAGGATTTGCCACTTCGATTGTCGGAGAGGTATCTCTGGGCCCACTCGGTAATGCACATCACTATAAGCCTTGCAAGCATTGTAACTAATGAGTTAGTTGCAGGATGATGTATTACGGAACGAGTAGAGAGACTTGCTGGTAACGAGATTGAACTAGGTATTAAAATACCGACGATCGAATCTCGGGCAAGTAATATACCGATGACAAAGGGAACAACGTATGTTTTTATGCGGTTTGACCGATAAAGATCTTCGTAGAATATGTAGGAACCAATATGAGCATCCAGGTTCCGCTATTGGTTATTGACCAGAGATGTGTCTCGGTCATGTCTACATTGTTCTCGAACCCGTAGGGTCCGCACGCTTAAAGTAAGATGACAGTTATATTATGAGTTTATGTGTTTTGATGTACCAAAGGTTGTTCAGAGTCCCGGATGTGATCACGGACATGACGAGGAGTCTTGAAATGGTCGAGACATGAAGATCGATATATTGGACGACTATATTTTTACACCGGAAAGGTTCCGGGTGAGATTGGGATAATACCGGAGCTCCGGGGGGTTATCGGAACCCCCCGGGAGGTATATGGGCCTTATTGGGCCTTAGTGGAAGGGAGGGGAAAGGAGCAAGGGAGGGCCCCCCCCAAGCCCAATCCGAATTGGGAGGGGGGCCGGCCCCCCCTTTCCTTCCTCCCTCCTTCCTCTTCCTTCCCTCTCCCTCTCCTAATAGGAAAGGGGGGAGTCCTACTCCTGGTGGGAGTTGGACTCCCCCCTAGGGCGCGCCACCCCGCTTGGCCGGCCCCCTCCTCCACTCCTTTATATATGGGGGAGGGGGGCACCCCATAGACACAACAATTGATCATTGATCTCTTAGCCGTGTGTGGTGCCCCCCTCCACCATAGTCCTCCTCGATAATATCGTAGCGGTGCTTAGGCGAAGCCCTGTGACGGTAGAACATCATCATCTTCACCACGCCGTCGTGCTGACGGAACTCTCCCTCGACACTCTGCTGGATCGGAGTACGGGGGACGTCATCGAGCTGAACGTGTGCAAGAACTCGGAGGTGCCGTAGTTTTGGTGCTTGATCGGTCGGGCCGTGAAGACGTACGACTACATCAACCGCGTTGTGCAAACACTTCCGCTTTCGGTCTACGAGGGTACGTGGACACACTCTCCCCTCTCGTTGCTATGCATCACCATGATCTTGAGTGTGCGTAGGAATTTTTTTAAAATTACTACGTTCCCCAACAGTGGTATTAGATCCTAGGTTTTATGCGTAGATGTTATATGCACGAGTAGAACACAAGTGAGTTGTGGGTGATACAAGTCATACTGCTTACCAGCATGTCATACTTTGGTTTGGCGGTATTGTTGGATGAAGCGGGCCGGACCGACATTGCACGTACGCTTACGCGAGACTGGTTTTACCGACGTGCTTTGCACACAGGTGGCTGGTGGGTGTCAGTTTCTCCAACTTTAGTTGAACCGAGTGTGGCTACGCCCGGTCCTTGAGAAGGTTAAAACAGCACTAACTTGACGAACTATCGTTGTGGTTTTGATGCGTAGGTAAGAACGGTTCTTGCTCAGCCCGTAGCGGCCACGTAAAACTTGCAACAACAAAGTAGAGGACGTCTAACTTGTTTTTGCAGCGCATGTTGTGATGTGATATGGTCAAGGCGTGATGCTATATTTTATTGTATGAGATGATCATGTTTTGTAACCGAGTTATCGGCAACTGGCAGGAGCCATATGGTTGTCGCTTTATTGTATGCAATGCAATCGCCATGTAATTGCTTTACTTTATCACTAAGCGGTAGCGATAGTCGTAGAAGCAATAGTTGGCAAGACGACAACGATCCTACGATGAAGAATCAAGGTGTTGTTGGGGAACGTTGTAGAAAATTAAAAATTTTCCTACGGTTTCACCAAGATCCATCTATGAGTTCATCTAGCAACGAGTGATATGAGTGCATCTACATACCCTTGTAGATCGTGAGCGGAAGCATTCAAGAGAACGGGGTTGAGGGAGTCGTACTCGTCATGATCCAAATCACCGATGACCAAGTGCCGAACGGACAGCACCTCAGCGTTCAACACACGTACGGAGCGGATGACGTCTCCTCCTTCTTGATCCAGCAAGGGGGAAGGAGAGATTGATGAAGATCCAGCAGCACGATGGCGTGGTGGTGGATGCAGCAGAGTTCCGGCAGAGCTTCGCCGAGCTTCTGCGAGAGGGAGAGGTGTAGCAGGGGAGAGGGAGGCGCCAAGACTTTTGGGTGCGGCTGCCCTCCCTCCCCCCCTCCTTTATATAGGCCCCCAGGGGGGGCGCCGGCCCTAGAGATGGGATCTCTAGGGGGGGCGGCGGCCAACGGGGGTGGAGTGCCCCCCAAGGCAAGTGGAGGCGCCCCCTCCCCTAGGGTTCCCAACCCTAGGCGCAGAGGGGGGCCCAGGGGGGCGCACCAGCCCACGGGGCCCTCCGGGATAGGTGGCCCCACCCGATGGACCCCCGGGACCCTTCCGGTGGTCCCAGTACAATACCGGTGACCCCCGAAACTCTCCCGATGGCCGAAACTGCACTTCCTATATATTATTCTTTACCTCCGGACCATTCCGAAACTCCTCGTGACGTCCGGGATCTCATCCGGGACTACGAACAACTTTCGGTTTGCTTCATACTCATATCTCTACAACCCTAGCGTCACCGAACCTTAAGTGTGTAGACCCTACGGGTTCGGGAGACACGTAGACATGACCGAGACGGCTCTCCTGTCAATAACCAACAGCGGGATCTGGATACCCATGTTGGCTCCCACATGCTCCTCGATGATCTCATCGGATGAACCACGATGTCGAGGATTCAATCAACCCCGTATACAATTCCCTTTGTCAATCGGTATGTTACTTGCCTGAGACTCGATCGTCGGTATCCCAGTACCTCATTCAGTCTATTTACCGGCAAGTCACTTTACTCGTACCGTAATGCATGATCCCGTGACCATACACTTGGTCACTTTGAGCTCATTCTGATGATGCATTACCGAGTGGGCCCAGAGATACCTCTCCATCATACGGAGTGACAAATCCCAGTCTCGATCCGTGTCAACCCAACAAACACTTTCTGAGATACCTGTAGTGCACCTTTATAGTCACCCAGTTACGTTTTGACGTTTGGTACACCCAAAGCACTCCTACGGTATCCGGGAGTTACATGATCTCATGGTCTAAGGAAAAGATACTTTACATTGGAAAAGCTCTAGCAGAACGAACTACACGATCTTGTGCTATGCTTAGGATTGGTCTTGTCCATCACATCATTCTCCTAATGATGTGATCCTGTTATCAACGACATCTAATGTCCATAGTCAGGAAACCATGACTATCTGTTGATCAACGAGCTAGTAAACTAGAGGCTTACTAGGGACATATTATGGTCTATGTATTCACACGTGTATTACGATTTCTGGATAATACAATTATAGCATGAATAAAGACAATTATCATGAACAAGGAAATATAATAATAATCTTTTATTATTGCCTCTAGGGCATATTCCCAACAGTCTCCCACTTGCACTAGAGTCAATAATCTAGTTACATTGTGATGAATCGAACACCCATAGAGTTCTGGTGTTGATCATGTTTTGCTCGCGAAAGAGGTTTAGTCAACGGATCTGCGACATTCAGATCCGTATGTACTTTGCAAATGTCTATGTCTCCATCTTGAACATTTTCACGGATGGAGTTGAAACGATGCTTGATGTGCCTGGTCTTCTTGTGAAACCTGGGCTCCTTGGCAAGGGCAATAGCTCCAGTGTTGTCACAGAAGAGTTTGATCGGCCCCGATGCATTGGGTATGACTCCTAGGTCGGTGATGAACTCCTTCACCCAAATTGCTTCATGCGCTGCCTCCGAGGCTGCCATGTACTCCGCTTCACATGTAGATCCCGCCACGACGCTCTGCTTGCAGCTGCACCAGCATACTGCTCCACCATTCAACATATACACGTATCCGGTTTGTGACTTAGAGTCATCCAGATCTGTGTCCAAGCTAGCGTCGACGTAACCCTTTACGACGAGCTCTTTGTCACCTCCATAAATGAGAAACATGTCCTTTGTCCTTTTCAGGTACTTTAGGATATTCTTGACCGTTGTCCAGTGTTCCTTGCCGGGATTACTTTGGTACCTTCCTACCAAACTTACGGCAAGGTTTACATCAGGTCTGGTACACAGCATGGCATACATAATAGATCCTATGGCTGAAGCATGGGGGATGACACTCATCTCTTCTTTATCTTTTGCCGTGGTCGGGCATTGAGCCGAGCTCAATCTCACACCTTGCAATACAGGCAAGAACCCTTTCTTGGACTGATCCATTTTGAACTTCTTCAAAATCTTATCAAGGTATGTGCTTTGTGAAAGACCTATGAGGCGTCTCGATCTATCCCTATAGATCTTGATGCCTAATATGTAAGCAGCTTCTCCAAGGTCCTTCATTGAAAAACACTTATTCAAGTAGGCCTTGATGCTGTCCAAAAGTTCTATATCATTTCCCATCAAGAGTATGTCATCTACATATAATATGGGAAATGCTACAGAGCTCCCACTCACTTTCTTGTAAACGCAGGCTTCTCCATAAGTCTGCATAAACCCAAATGCTTTGATCATCTCATCAAAGCGAATGTTCCAACTCCCAGATGCTTGCACCAGCCCATAAATGGATTGCTGGAGCTTGCATACTTTGTTAGCATTCTTAGGATCGACAAAACCTTCCGGCTGCATCATATACAGTTTTTCCTTAAGATGTCCGTTAAGGAATGCCGTTTTGACGTCCATCTGCCATATCTCATAATCATAGTATGCGGCAATTGCTAACATGATTCAGATGGACTTCAGCTTTGCTACGGCAGAGAATGTCTCATCATAGTCAACCCCTTGAACTTGTCGATAACCCTTAGCAACAAGTCGAGCTTTATAGATGGTAACATTACCATCCGCGTCCGCCTTCTTCTTAAAGATCCATTTGTTTTCTATCACTCGTCGTTCATCGGGCAAGTCTGTCAAAGTCCATACTTTGTTTTCATACATGGATTCTATCTCAGATTGCATGGCTTCAAGCCATTTGTGGGAATCTGGGCCCGCCATCGCTTCTTCATAGTTCGAAGGTTCACCGTTGTCTAACAACATTATTTCCAGGACAGGGTTGCCATACCACTCTGGTGTGGAACGTGTCCTTGTGGACCTACGAATTTTAGTAGCAACTTGATCCAAAGTACCTTGATCATCATCATTAATTTCCTCTCCAGTCGGTGTAGGCACCACATGAACATTTTCCTGAGCTGCACTACTTTCCGGTTCAAGAGGTAGTACTTCATCGAGTTCTACTTTCCTCCCACTTACTTCTTTCGAGATAAACTCTTTTTCCAGAAAGGATTCGTTCTTGGCAACAAAGATCTTGCCTTCGGATCTTAAGTAGAAGGTATACCCAATGGTTTCCTTGGGGTATCCTATGAAGACACATTTTTCCGACTTGGGTTCGAGCTTTTCAGGTTGAAGTTTCTTGACATAAGCATCGCATCCCCAAAATTTTAGAAATGACAGCTTAGGTTTCTTCCCAAACCATAATTCATACGGTGTCGTCTCAACGGATTTAGACGGAGCCCTATTTAAAGTGAATGTAGCTGTCTCTAGAGCGTATCCCCAAAATGATAGCTGTAAATCGGTAAGAGACATCATAGACCGCACCATATCCAATAGAGTGCGATTACGACGTTCGGACACACCGTTACGCTGAGGTGTTCCAGGCGGCGTGAGTTGTGAAACAATTCCACATTTCCTTAAGTGCGTACCAAATTCGTGACTTAAATATTCTCCTCCACGATCTGATCGTAGGAACTTTATCTTTCGGTCACGTTGATTCTCTACCTCATTCTGAAATTCCTTGAACTTTTCAAAGGTCTCAGACTTGTGTTTCATTAAGTAGACATACCCAAATCTACTCAAGTCATCAGTGAGAGTGAGAACATAATGATATCCTCCGCGAGCCTCAACGCTCATTGGACCGCACACATCGGTATGTATGATTTCCAATAAGTTGGTTGCTCGTTCCATTGTTCCGGAGAACAGAGTCTTGGTCATTTTGCCCGTGAGGCATGGTTCGCATGTGTCAAATGATTCATAATCGAGAGACTCTAAAAGTCCATCAGCATGGAGCTTCTTCATGCGCTTGACACCAATGTGACCAAGGCGGCAGTGCCACAAGTATGTGGGACTATCGTTATCAACTTTACATCTTTTGGTATTCACACTATGAATATGTGTAACATTACGTTCGAGATTCATTAAGAATAAACCATTGACCATCAGGGCATGACCATAAAACATATCTCTCATATGAATAGAACAACCATTATTCTCGCATTTAAATGATTAGACATCTCATATCAAACGAGATCCAGATACAATGTTCATTCTCAAACTTGGCACTAAATAACAATTATTAAGGTTTAAAACTAATCCCATAGGTAAATGTAGAGGTAGCGTGTCGAGGGTGATCACATCGACCTTGGAACCATTCCCGACGCGCATCGTCACCTCGTCCTTCGCCAGTCTCCGCTTATTCCACAGCTCCTGCTGTGAGTTACAAATATGAGCAACGGCACCGGTATCAAATACCCAGGAGTTACTATGAGTACTGGTAAGGTACACATCAATTAAATGTATATCACATATACCTTTAGTGTTGCCGGCCTTCTTGTCTGCTAAGTATTTGGGGCAGTTCCGCTTCCAGTGATCCTTCCCTTTGCAATAAAAGCACTCAGTCTCAGGATTGGGTCCATTCTTTGACTTCTTCCCGGCAACTGGCTTACAGGGCGCGGCAACATCCTTGCCGTCCTTCTTGAAGTTCTTCTTACCCTTGCCCTTCTTGAACTTGGTGGTTTTATTGACCATCAACACTTGATGTTCTTTCTTGATTTCTATCTCTGCCGACTTCAGCATTGAAAATACTTCAGGAATAGTTTTCACCATCCCCTGCATATTGTAGTTCATCACAAAGATCTTGTAGCTTGGTGGGAGCGACTGAAGGATTCTGTCAATGACCGCCTTGTCCGGGAGGTTAATGTCCAGCTGGGACAGGCGGTTGTGCAACCCAGACATTTTGAGTATGTGCTCACTGATAGAACTATTTTCCTCCATCTTACAACTATAGAACTTGTCGGAGACTTCATATCTCTCGACCCGGGCATGAGCTTGGAAAACCATTTTCAGCTCCTCGAACATCTCATATGCTCCATGTTGCTCAAAACGCTTTTGGAGCCCCGGTTCTAGGCCGTAAAGCATGCCGCACTGAACGAGGGAGTAATCATCAGCACGTGACTGCCAAGCGTTCATAACGTCTTGGTTCTCTAGGATGGGTGCTTCACCTAGCGGTCCATCTAGGACATATGCTTTCTTGGCAGCTATGAGGATGATCCTCAGGTTCCGGACCCAGTCCATATAGTTGCTGCCATCATCTTTCAGCTTGGTTTTCTCTAGGAATGCGTTGAAGTTCATGTTGACATGAGCGTTGGCCATTTGATCTACAAGACATATTTGCAAAGGTTTTAGACTAAGTTCATGATAATTAAGTTCATCTAATCAAATTATTTTAATGAACTCCCACTCAGATTAGACATCCCTCTAGTCATCTAAGTGTTACACGATCCGAGTCAACTAGGCCGTGTCTGATCATCACGTGAGACGGACTAGTCATCATCGGTGAACATCTCCATGTTGATCGTGTCTTCCATACGACTCATGTTCGACCTTTCGGTCTCTGGGTTCCGAGGCCATGTCTGTACATGCTAGGCTCGTCAAGTAAACTGTCAGTGTCAAAACCGGCGGATCTCGGGTAGGGGGTCCCGAACTGTGCGTCTAGGCGGATGGTAACAGGAGACAAGGGACACGATGTTTTTACCCAGGTTCGGGCCCTCCCGATGGAGGTAAAACCCTACTCCTGCTTGATTGATATTGATGATATGGGTAGTACAAGAGTGGATCTACCACGAGATCAAGGAGGCTAAACCCTAGAAGCTAGCCTATGGTATGATTGTTGTAATGGTTGTTGTCCTACGGACTAAAACCCTCCGGTTTATATAGACACCGGGGAGGGCTAGGGTTACACAGAGTCGGTTACAATGGTAGGAGATCTACATATCCGTATCGCCAAGCTTGCCTTCCACGCCAAGGAAATTCCCATCCGGACACGGGACGAAGTCTTCAATCTTGTATCTTCATAGTCTTGGAGTCCGGCTGACGATGATAGTCCGGCTGTCCGGACACCCCCTAGTCCAGGACTCCCAACTAGGCTTCAATGACGATAAGTCTAGCACGTATGTAGTCTTCGGCGTTGCAAGGCGGGTTCTCCTTTCAGTTCCATGTACCTTCCGAACAGTGTCCGGCTTCCTTATCAATGTCGCGCTTCTTGGCTTCCACGCCCAATAATGGCCTTCTTCCACGCGTCGCACGAATGCGAAAAGCCAGGGTATCTTTTATGTTTTACCCCCTAGCTACGCAAATAACCTACTTATAAGAGAGGCAAGAATCCAGATCCAAATCACACCATCTTCCTTCCGCGAGTACTCATCGGAGCGCTTCTGACCAAAAATCCATTCCATCATGGACCGTCGACGCGGCTCCTCTTCTCGCGCTCCCAGCCCTCTGCCAGGAGATTGGAGATGTTCTGTCCCGCACAACGAGCTGGTGACGCTCCAAGCGGAGGGATATCTCCCTCCGGCCTTCATGGTTCCGGTTCGAGCCGGGCTGGCCACCTACAAAGGTGGGAAGCAAGCGGAGGCTACCCCAAGTCCCAACAAAGGGGAGCGGGTGTGCTTCGTCCCCTATCTGATAAGGGGGCTCGGATTTCCTATACATCCATTCCTCCGCGGGCTCCTGGAGTTCTACGGACTCTAGCTCCATCACCTCACGCCCGCCTCTATCCTGCATATCGTGGGTTATGTAGCTCTTTGCGAGCTATTTCTGGGCGTCGAGCCCCATTTCGCGCTGTGGAAGAGGTTGTTCTGCCTTGTGCCCCGCTCTCACGAGGGGTCCATATATCAAGTGGGCGGTGCCGAGATATGGCGCATTGTCGGGACCGGATATCCATCCGGAACCCCTAAGAAGGTGTCCGAAGACTGGCCTTCAGAATGGTTTTACGTAGAAGATGCTCCGCTACCGGACCCTATTCGGATCGGCCTCCCAGAGTTCAGTAATGCTCCTCTGAAGAAACGCCTTAGCTGGCGCCCACGGAGCCCCCAGCTGGAGGAAGACAAGAGCGTCCATTATTTGATGGGCCGGATAAGGTTACTGGCCCATTCCAGGTTGACCATGATTGGAGTCATGGCAACGTGCATTATGCGAGGGGTGCAGCCGCTGCAATATAGGGGCCACCCTATGTGGGATTTCAACGGGGAGGACGATGCCACCCGTCATGGCCGCAAAGGGCTGGGATCGGCCGAAGACCTGGCGAAGATCCTGTCCGGCCTGTACAAGGGGGAGAAGGAGGATTTCCTCCAGACGAGCCCGTTGAATGGGTTCTCCATGAATAACCCTCGGCGTTGGGTAAGCGAACACCTTGAGTGCCCGACCCATGCTTTCAAAGTTTAAGTTTCTTATATTATGCTTTCGACGCAGGAGCTGCGTCGGGTTGTGGAGGGCATGCTTAGTCCAGCTCCGCAACCCGAGGATCCAGAGAGATCCCAGGATCCGGCCTCCGAAGAGGACCCGGACATAAAGGTGGAGCTAATTGACGGGGTGTTCCACCAACTCAGCATGGACAATGCTTTAGTCGCCATTACGGCTGACTACCCCGGCCTATATCCGGCTTCCTAGGTGATTGTGACCGAAGTCCTGACACCATTATTTCTTCCTTGCTCATTTCTGACCCCCGCATATGATGGTGTTTTGCAGGAGGCGCCTTCAAGGCGGGAAGCCGAGCCCGCGGTGGCTGACCCACAAGGGTCAGTCCGGCCCAGTAGGCGGAAGAGGAGCGCGGCGCGGATTGAAATGTTGCCGCAAAGGTATAGCTCACGGTTTGTTATTTAGAGCAACGTTCCTAGGAAGCGTTTGAGTGCTCATGACTTTTGTAGGAGAAATAGCGCCCGCCGGACTGCGGGCATAGAGGTTGCCAACCCAGCCTCTACCAGCCAAGCTCCATCACCTAGTCTGGAGGGGGAGGCGAGCGCAAGGCACGAGCCGGATACTCCTCCAATGGAGGATGTCGACAGACTGTCCGCCACCAAGTCTGAGGTGGAGAGCGCCATGAACCACAGGCGCCGATGGACAGTTTTTCGTGATGCGTGCTTCTCCCCTGAGGCGTTGAATGCCTTTAACGCGGGGGACACGCACCTCCGTGCTGCTTAAGATGGTTTGACCAGAGCCACGAAGTAGTATGTAAAAGACATACGAGTAAGAGATTTTAATAGTTGTATATGCCAGTAGCCCCCGAGACTTAAAGTAGTTATATTAACTGATTTAAGGATCATTTGAAATGCAGGATCTTACAAAGAAGAATACCCAACTGTCTCAGGAGCTGCAAGAGTGTGAGGCCCAACTTGAGGCCGCACTGACTGCCGCAGGTGGAAACACAGGGATCCCTCCTGGTAACACATTATTTTTAAAAAGATAAGTGGTGTGCGGCATGCGCGCAAGTCTAATAATGACATTGCAGGTGCTGCCGGACAAGATCCGGACATGCAAGAACTACTGCGCCAGCTGAAGTCCGGCGAGAGGGTGCTGAATAAGGTGCAGCAGGAAAGGAACAAGCTCCAGGATGCCCACGCCCAGCTTGGAGAAGAGCTGAAAGGTGTTCGGGCCAAGCTGTCTGGCTCCGTTAAGGAGAATCAGCGGCTTCGTCGCGGCATCTATAGTAAGTGCTTGAGCGGACTCCTTTGAAAAGAAGAGTTCGGCGAGGAAGTGAATTGACAAAATATGTCTGTAGGTATACTCACAGGTCGCCCTGCGGAGTAGATGCCCATATCAATGGGTGATCAACTTCCCGAATTGTTGCAACTGCTCGAACGAGTTCGGCAGGCAATGAGCGGCGTCGTCCAGGCTTTATGGCCAGCCCTCTCCCTATCTGAGGGCCTTGGGGAGCTTGCGGAGAAGCTTCAGGGAGTGCGGCAGCGCTTCCGTTTATGGAAGATTTCGGCCTGCCACCAAGGTGCCAGGGAGGCCTAGGCCATGGTGAAGACGCGGTACAAGAAGGCAGATCCCAACCACATGGCCGAGGTCGGACCTGTGGGGCCCGATGGGAAGGAGATCCCTGTGAGTTTAGTATACGGCCAAGTAGAGTTGGCCGCTAAATTTTCCCAACGGGACTGTAAATTAGACAGCCTGTTAGACGGGATTGAGGAGGAATACAGTCAGTCGATTTGACAATGTATTTTAAAATGACATGTAAAATGCCTTCTAGCAGGATTGTAGATCGTTTGTCTTTGCCGACCTTTTCACTTCAACCTCGGGACCCTAGAGTCCGGAGCGTGTCCGAATACCTTCTCGGTTAAGAAACAACCGGGGCATGCATGGAGACCAGGCGTAGGGGTCATTAGTGCTTTATCAGACAAGTGCCCAACTAGTTATGTTATATTACATGGTTAGTAAGAAACATCTTCCAGGGAGAATAGTTCCATTAAGGGTTCCTTTCCCTGGGAGGCATGCCCTAAAGTGCATGTCCGGACTGCGAAAAGAGCAAAAAAACATCTGGGGGCAGATAAATAAGTAGGTAAAAAATCATCTTTCAAGTCACCGACCGAATATTCCCTTAAGAACGCTAGCTTTCGGCTTCACCTAGTCTGAGGTACACATCCGACTGACCCGGCAGTAACAATCGCAGAGGTGCTCCCTTTACCTCCTAGCCGAACAATCGGGAACGTAGGGGTAAGCACAGGAGCCAGGCAACCCAGCTTCGCCAAAACTTAAGTCATATCGATGCATATAATGGTGAATAAAAGGTACATGTGGAAGTTTGACACATGTGCTGGGCATGAAGCCCTTATAATTAAGCTTCTGGTAAAGAAGCCCCCAGGTATAATGAGTGTGGATGGCAGGTCAAGTGTGTGCGAACAATGCGCAAGTAGGCCTTTAAGGGCTTTTTAGGAGAAGGGGTGAGAGAAGAAAGAGAAACAAAAGACAGCTGAAGTGTAAAAATTTGGACAGGGGAAGGGGACGAACTCTTAGTCCGACACTAGGCATAGAATCTTCGGAGGCGGGCTGCATTCCATGGGTTCGGCTCGAGTCGGTTGTCTGACGCATTTCGTAGACGGTACGCTCCGCCGGTCAGGACTTGATCGATAATGAAGGGGCCTTCCCATTTGGGCTTGAGCTTGTCCTTTTTCTTGTCCGGCAGGCGTAGAACTAGTTCGCCAACGTTGTAAGTCTTGGCCCGTATTTCTCTGCTTTGATATCTTCGAGCCTGCTGCTGATAGAATGCGGAACGAGCCTTGGCGACGTCGCGTTCTTCCTCCAATGCGTCCAAGCTGTCCTGCCAATCCAGTTCGGCTTCTCTTTCTTCGTACATGCGCACTCGAGGTGAGTCATGAATGATGTCGCACGGCAGAACTGCCTCTGCGCCGTATACCATAAAAAATGGTGTGAATCCGGTAGTACGGTTGGGCGTTGTACGCAGCCCCCAGAGTATGGAGTCGAGCTCCTCTACCCAGTGCGTGTCAGATTTCGTAAGGGACTGCACTAGTCTGGGTTTGATGCCGCTCATTATTAGACCATTTGCTCGTTCCACTTGACTGTTGGTTTGAGGATGATAGACTGAAGCGTAATCGAGCTTAATGCCCATATTTTTGCACCATGATTTAACCTCGTCGGCCATGAAGTTCGTGCCGTTATCGGTGATGATGCTGTGGGGGACACCATAACGGTGTACTACCCCGGATATGAAGTCTATCACTGGTCCGGACTCTGCCGTTTTAACTGGCTTGGCCTCTATCCATTTGGTGAATTTATCCACCATGACCAATAGGTACCTTTGCTTGTGGGTTCCCCCTTTAAGGGGTCCAACCATGTCAAGCCCCCAGACCGTGAACGGCTAGGTAATGGGTATAGTTTTGAGGGCGGTGGGTGGCATATGGCTCTGATTAGCAAAGAGCTGACAACCGACGCATCTTTGGACTAAGTCCTGAGCATCTGCCCGGGCCGTCGGCCAATAAAATCCTGTACGGAATGCCTTTCCTACAAGGGCCCGGGCTGTGGCGTGGTGTCCGCCTAGTCCAACATGAATTTCAGCCAGAAGGTTTCGCCCTTCCTCTTCGGAGATACACCTTTGAAGGACTCCGGTTGTGCTTTTCTTATAGAGTTCTCCCTCATGGACCTTGTAGGCTTTGGATCGCCGAACTATGCAGCGGGCTCATTTTGGTCTTCGGGAAGTTCCTGTCTAAGCAAGTAGGCTAGGAATGGCTCTGTCCACGGGGCGATTATTGCCATTATGTCGTGGGATGAAGGTGTTATTTCATCGGCTGAATCGCCGATTATATCAGATTGCTCTGTGTCGGTTGGTGCGGCTGCTTCCGGTTTGTTATTTCCGGACTCCTCTTCCCATAGTACGGATGGCTTAAACAGCCGTTCCAGGAAGATGTTTGGAGGGACAACGTCACGTTTTGCGCCGATGCATGCCAATACGTCGGCCGCTTGGTTATTATCCCTGGCTACGTGGTGGAATTCAAGTCCTTCGAACCGAGCTGACATTTTAAGGACAGCATTACGATAGGCTGCCATTTTCGGATCCTTGGCGTCAAAGTCTCCATTTACTTGGGATATTGCGAGGTTTGAGTCCCTGCGCACCTCTAGGCGTTGAATGCCCATGGAGATTGCCATCCGGAGACTATGTAAGAGGGCCTCGTACTTGGCTGCGTTGTTGGAGTCCGTGTACATTATCTGAAGTACGTATTGGATGGTGTCCCCGGTTGGGGATGTCAATATGACGCCAGCCCCCAATCTTGCCAACATTTTGGAGCCGTCGAAGTGCATAGTCCAATTGGAGTATGCACCGTACTCTTTAGGGAGTTCGGCTTCAGTCCACTCAGCGACAAAGTCAGCCAAAACTTGCGACTTTATAGCTCGCCGAGGTTTGTAAGTTATATCGAATGGTAAGAGCTCAATGGCCCATTTTGCAATCCTGCCCGTCATGTCGCGATTGTTTATAATGTCATTTTGGGGTACTTCGGAGGCCACTGTTATCGAACACTCTTGAAAGTAGTGTCGGAGCTTCCGGGATGCCATGAACACCGCATACACTATCTTTTGATAGTGCGGGTAACAGGACTTGCAGGGAGTTAAAATAGTGGATACGTAGTACACTGGTTTTTGAAGAGGGAATTTATGCCCTTCTGTCTCTTGTTCTACGACGAGTATCGCGCTTACAACTTGATGTGTTTCCGCGATGTATAACAACATTGGTTCGCCCAGGTTAGGCGCAGCCAGGACCGGATTTGTTGCCAATATGGCTTTTATTTCTTCGAGTCCGGCAGTGGCAGCATCCGTCCACTCGAAGTGTTCAATGCGTCTGAGGAGGTGATAGAGGGGCAATGCCTTTTCTCCCGAACGGGAGATAAAGCGGCTTAGAGCTGCCACGCATCCAGTCAATTTTTGGATCTGTTTGAGGTCTTTTGGAATATCCAGCTGTGACAGAGCTCGGATCTTGGCCGGGTTTGCTTCAATTCCTCTACCGGATACAATGAAGCCCAGGAGCTTTCCGGCTGGTACGCCGAAAACGCATTTTTCCGGATTCAGCTTGATGTCATATGCTCGGAGGTTGTCGAATGTGGGCCTCAAATCATCTACTAGAGTTTCGACGTGTTTGGTTTTGACGACTACATCGTCTACGTATGCCTCTATTGTTTTGCCGATCTGGGTAGCCAGACATGTCTGAATCATGCGCCGATATGTTGCGCCGGCGTTTTTAAGTCCGAAGGGCATCGTGTTGAAGCAGAATGGTCCATATGGAGTAATGAATGCCGTTGCGGCTTGGTCTGCTTCCGCCATCTTGATTTGATGGTAGCCGGAGTATGCGTCCAGGAAGCACAATGAATCGTGCCCTGCGGTAGCATCGATTATTTGGTCGATGCGGGGGAGGGGGAAGGGATCCTTTGGGCAGGCCTTGTTGAGGTCTTTGAAATCAACACATAGGCGCCAGGATTTGTCCTTCTTTGGTACCATTACCAGGTTTGTTAGCCAATCCGGATGTTTGATGTCTCTGATGAATCTGGCTTCCAATAGTTTGGCTAGTTCTTCTCCCATTGCCTGTCTTTTGGGTTCGGAAAATCGTCGAAGAGCCTGTTTGACTGGCTTGAACCCTTTTAGGATATTTAGGCTATGCTCTGCCAATCTGCGTGGGATTCCCGGCATATCTGAAGGGTGCCAGGCGAAAATGTCCCAATTTTCCCAAAGGAATTCTCGCAGTGCGGCGTCTACATCAGGGTTCAACTGTGCCCCGATGGAGGCCATCTTTGTCGGGTCCGTTGGATGGACCTGGAATTTTACTATTTCGTCCGCTGGTTTAAAGGAGGTGGACTTGGATCTCTTATCGAGTATCACATCGTCCCTATTCACCGTAGAGCGCAGCGCGGTGAGTTCTTCTACCGCTAGGGCTTCGGATAGTGCCTCCAGGGCTAATGCGGCTGTCTTGTTTTCGGCGCGGAGTGCTATGTCCGGATCACTAACGAGAGTGATTATTCCGCCGGGCCCAGGCATTTTGAGCTTCATGTACCCGTAATGGGGTACGGCCTGAAAAATTCTGAATGCCTCTTATCCTAATATAGCATGATATCCGCTGCTGAATGGGGCCACTTGGAATGTGACTTCTTCGGACCTGTAATTGTCCGGCGAGCCGAACACCACATCAAGTGTGATTTTTCCGGTGCAGCGCGCTTCCCGGCTAGGGATTATTCCTCTGAAGGTTGTGCTGCTTCGCTCAATGCGGCTCCAGTCTATTTCCATTTTTTGAAGAGTTTCCTCGTAGATGAGGTTTAATCCGCTGCCGCCATCCATGAGTACCTTGGTAAGTCGAAAGCCGTCCACTATTGGACTAAGGACCAATGCGGCTGGTGCTCGGGCTGTTCGGAATTTAGGTTCGTCGCTGGCGTTGAAGGTGATGGCTGTGTCGCTCTAAGGATTTGTTGTTGCTACTTGATAGACTTTGGTGAGGCTGCGGATTGTTCGTTTCTGCATATTGTTTGATGCGAAAGTTTCGAAGACTGTTGATACCATACCAGTATTGTTGGAGTGGTTTTCCGGGGCTAGAAGCTCCTCGCCACTTTTGGCCACCTGCCGTAATATCCAACATGCTCGAAGGCTATGTGTTGGGGTGGCGCCCTCTGTACTGTGAATTTTACAGGGTCCGCTAAGCCATCCCTACAGTACGGTTCCGTGCCCTTTATGGGGTTTTTGCTTTTTGGTTTTTGTACCTGGTGCCTGAGTGTAATGCACCCTTTTGTTGCGGACTAGGGTTGTATTCGGGGCCGGATTGTCCCAAAACTTATTTTCAGTTTTCCGGAAATCCATCGCATAGTACTTTCGTACTATGGACGCCAGGTCAGCGAAGCGTGTGATTTCACGACGGCTGACGGCGTTCAAGATTCCCTCGTCCGTGCAATTATTGCAAAAAATTGAGATTGCGTTTTCCTCTCGGCAGTCCTTTATCCTATCCATAACCAGGAGGAATCTGGCCCAGTAATGATGTACTGTTTCAGCAGGCTCTTGCCGGATTAGAGATAGATCGCATATGTCTGGGTGGGTGGGTGGAATTGAGTCCGGAACCCTACCCATCTCAAGGCTCAAGGGCCGAGAAGTTTCCGAATTCGGAAGCTTGGAAAGTGGAACGTTGTCCAATGAGTCCGGTCCGATGCCTGACTTTAGGTTCAGCGCTTGATCGAAGTCCATCCCTCCGCGGGAATCCGGCATGGAGGGTTCGGAAGCCTGGACATGACTAGTTTTCAATATAGGAGAAGAGTCGCCGCGATGTTCCTCTACCACCGTGACGTGGTGGGTAACCTGGGGAGAGTTAATCTCTCTCAGATCGGTTTTAAGCCCGATCTGATTGTAGTCTGTAGCGACTCCCAGGGTGGCGATGCGATCCAAGAGTTCGTTTACGGACGAGAGCTCTGTTGGATCCAGCTGCTCGGCGAATTCCGAGTTGACGTGAAGATTGCTTTTGATGACCCGAGAGGTCATCGTCGAAGCGGTGGCCGAACAGGCGGTCATGAGAAAACCACCTAGCCGGATAGTTTGGCCGGCGGAAAAGGCTCCTTTGGCAAAGATACCATCCTTGAAGACGGGAAGAGGCATCCTTCCTATCGGTGACGGCACAGAGGAACTCTCAATGAAAGCACCAATGTCGGTGTCAAAACCGGCGGATCTCGGGTAGGGGGTCCTGAACTGTGCGTCTAGGCGGATGGTAACAGGAGATAAGGGACACGATGTTTTTACCCAGGTTCGGGCCCTCTCGATGGAGGTAAAACCCTACTCCTGCTTGATTGATATTGATGATATGGGTAGTACAAGAGTGGATCTACCACGAGATCAAGGAGGCTACACCCTACAAGCTAGCCTATGGTATGATTGTTGTAGTGGTTGTTGTCCTACGGACTAAAACCCTCCGGTTTATATAGACACCGGGGAGGGCTAGGGTTACACAGAGTCGGTTACAATGGTAGGAGATCTACATATCCGTATCGCCAAGCTTGCCTTCCACGCCAAGGAAAGTCCCATCCGGATACGGGATGAAGTCTTCAATCTTGTATCTTCATAGTCTTGGAGTCCGGCTGAGATGATAGTCCGGCTGTCCGGACACCCCCTAGTCCAGGACTCCCTCATAAACCCTAAGTGTTTTTGCATGTGTAAAATTGTCTTACACCCGTTGTATGTGAACGTAAGAATCTATCACACCCGATCATCACGTGGTGCTTAGAAACGACGAACTTTAGCAACGGCGCACAGTTAGGGGAGAACACTTTCTTGAAATTGTTATAAGGGATCATCTTATTTACTACCGTTGTTCTAAGTAAACAAGATGCATAAACATAATAAACATCACATGCAATTATATAATAGTGACATGATATGGCCAATATCATATAGCTCCTTTGATCTCCATCTTCGACGCTCCATGATCATCTTCATCACCGGCATGAAACCATGATCTCCATCATCGTGTATTCATGAAGTTTTTACGCCAACGACTACTTCTACTTCTATGGCTAACACGTTTAGCAATAAAGTAAAGTAATTTACATGACGTTCTTCAATGACACGCAGGTCATACAAAAAATAAAGACAACTCCTATGGCTCCTGCCGGTTGTCATACTCATCGACATGCAAGTCGTGATTCCTATTACAAGAACATGATCTCATACATCACAATATATCATTCATCATTCATCACAACTTTTGGCCATATCACATCACAAGGCAATTGCTGCAAAAACAAGTTAGACGTCCTCTAATTGTTGTTGCATCTTTTACGTGGCTGCAATAGGGTTCTAGCAAGAACGTTTTCTTACCTACGAAAAAGCCACAACGTGATTTGTCAACTTCTATTTACCCTTCATAAGGACCCTTTTCATCGAATCCGCTCCAACTAAAGTGGGAGAGACAGACACCCGCTAGCCACCTTATGCAACTAGTGCATGTCAATCGGTGGAACCTGTCTCATGTAAGCGTACGAGTAAGGTCGGTCCGGGCCGCTTCATCCCACAATACCGCTGAAGCAAAATAAGACTAGTAGCGGCAAGAAAGTTGACAACATCTACACCCACAACAAAATTGTGTTCTACTCGTGCAATAGAGAACTACGCATAGACCTACCTCATGATGCCACTGTTGGGGAACGTTGCAGAAAATTAAAACTTTTCCTACGGTTTCACCAAGATCCATCTATGAGTTCATCTAGCAACGAGTGATATGAGTGCATCTACATACCCTTGTAGATCATGAGCGGAAGCGTTCAAGAGAACGGGGTTGAGGGAGTTGTACTCTTCGTGATCCAAATCACCGATGACCAAGTGCCGAACGGACAACACCTCCGCGTTCAACACACGTACGGAGCGGATGACGTCTCCTCCTTCTTGATCCAGCAAGGGGGAAGGAGAGATTGATGAAGATCCAGCAGCACGACGGCGTGGTGGTGGATGCAGCAGAGTTTCGGCAGAGCTTCGCCGAGCTTCTGCGAGAGGGAGAGGTGTAGCAGGGGAGAGGGAGGCGCCAAGACTTTTGGGTGCGGCTGCCCTCCCTCCCCCTCCTTTAAATAGGCCCCCGGGGGGGGGGCCCTAGAGATGCGATCTCTAGGGGGGGCGGCGGCCAAGGGGGGTGGAGTGCCCCCCAAGGCAAGTGGAGGCGCCCCCTCCCCTAGGGTTCCCAACCCTAGGCGCAGAGGGGGGCCCAGGGGGGCGCACCAGCCCACCAGGGGCTGATCCCCTCCCCACATCAGCCCACGGGGCCCTTCGGGATAGGTGGCCCCACCCGGTGGACTGTTGAAAATATGCCCTAGAGGCAATAATAAATTAGTAATTATTATATTTCCATGTTCATGATAATCGTTTATTATCCATGCTATAATTGTATTGATAGGAAACTAAGATACATGTGTGGGTACATAGACAACACCATGTCCCTAGTGAGCCTCTAGTTGACTAGCTCGTTGATCAACAGATGGTTACGGTTTCTTGACCATGGACATTAGATGTCGTTGATAACGGGATCACATCATTAGCAGAATGATGTGATGGACAAGACCCAATCCTAAGCCTAGCACAAAGATCGTAGTTCGTATGCTAAAGCTTTTCTAATGTCAAGTATCATTTCCGTAGACCAACAGATTGTGCAACTCCCGGATACTGTAGGAATGCTTTGGCTGTACCAAACGTCACAACGTAACCGGGTGGCTATAAAGGTGCACTACAGGTATCTCTGAAAGTATCTGTTGGGTTGGCACGAATCGAGACTGGAATTTGTCACTCCGTGTAAACGAAGAGGTATCTCTGGGCCCACTCGGTAGGACATCATCATAATGTGCACAATGTGACCAAGGGGTTGATCACGGGATGATGTGTTACGGAACGAGTAAAGAGACTTGCCGGTAACGAGATTGAACAAGGTATGGGTATACCGACGATCGGATCTCGGGCAAGTACAATACCGTTAGACAAAGGGAATTGTATACGGGATCGATTGAGTCCTTGACGTCGTGGTTCATCCGATGAGATCATCGTGGAACATGTGGGAGCCAACATGGGTATCCAGATCCCACTGTTGGTTATTGACCAGAGAACGTCTCGGTCATGTCTACATGTCTCCCGAACCCGTAGGGTCTACACACTTAAGGTTCGATGACGCTAGGGTTATAAAGGAAGTTTGTATGTGGTTACCGAATGTTGTTCGGAGTCCCGGATGAGATCCCGGACATCACGAGGAGTTCCGGAATGGTCCGGAGGTAAAGATTTATATATGGGAAGTCTTGTTTTGGTCACCGTAAAAGTTTCGGGTTTTATCGGTAACGTACCGGGACCACCGAGAGGGTCCCGGGGGTCCACCAAGTGGGGCCACCATCCCCGGAGGGCTGCATGGGCCAAGTGTGGGAGGGGACCAGCCCCAGGTGGGCTGGTGCACCCCCCCACAAGGCCCAAGGCGCAGGGAAGAGTGGGAAGGGGGCAAACCCTAGGGCAGATGGGCCCTAAGGCCCACACCAGGTGCGCCTCCCCTCTCTCCCCTTCTGGCCGCCACCCCTGGGGAGGGAACCCTAGAGGGGGCGCAGCCCCCTCCCCTCCCCCTATATATACTTGAGGATCTTGGGGCTGCCAACATAAGAGTTTGACCTCTCCCTGTCGCAGCCCTACCTCTCTCCCTCCTCCTCTGTCGCGGTGCTTGGCAAAGCCCTGCTGGATCACCATGCTCCTCCATCACCACCACGCCCTTGTGCTGCTGCTGGATGGAGTCTTCCTCAACCTCTCCCTCTCTCCTTGCTGGATCAAGGCATGGGAGACGTCACCGGGCTGTACGTGTGTTGAACGCGGAGGTGTCGTCCGTTCGGCACTAGGATCTCCGGTGATTTGGATCACGACGAGTACGACTCCTTCAACCCCGTTCTCTTGAACGCTTCCGCTTAGCAATCTACAAGGGTATGTAGATGCACTCTCCTTCCCCTCGTTGCTGGTTTCTCCATAGATAGATCTTGGTGACACGTAGGAAAATTTTGAATTTCTGCTACATTCCCCAACAGTGGCATCATGAGCTAGGTCTATTGCGTAGATTCTTTGCACGAGTAGAACACAAAGTAGTTGTGGGTGTTGATTTTGTTCAATATGCTTACCGTTACTAGTCCAATCTTGTTTCGACGGTATTGTGGAATGAAGCGGCCCGGACCGACCTTACACGTACACTTACGTGAGACAGGTTCCACCGATTGACATGCACTTGGTGCATAAGGTGGCTAGCGGGTGCCAGTCTCTCCCACTTTAGTCAGAATGGATTCGATGAAAAGGGTCCTTATGAAGGGTAAATAGCAATTGACATATCATGTTGTGGTTTTTGCGTAGGTAAGAAACATTCTTGCTAGAAACCCATAGCAGCCACGTAAAACATGCAGACAACAATTAGAGGACGTCTAACTTGTTTTTGCAGGGTATGCTATGTGATGTGATATGGCCAAGAAGAATGTGATGAATGATATGTGATGTATGAGATTGATCATGTTCTTGTAATGGGAATCACGACTTGCATGTCGATGAGTATGACAACCGGCAGGAGCCATAGGAGTTGTCTTAATTTATTGTATGACCTGCGTGTCACTGAACAACGCCATGTAATTACTTTACTTTATTGCTAACCGGTAGCCATAGTAGTAGAAGTAATAAGTTGGCGAGACAACTTCATGGAGACACGATGATGGAGATCATGATGATGGAGATCATGGTGTCATGCCGGTGACGATGATGATCATGGAGCCCCGAAGATGGAGATCAAAAGGAGCAATATGATATTGGCCATATCATGTCACTATTTGATTGCATGTGATGTTTATCATGTTTATACATCTTATTTGCTTAGAACGACGGTAGTAAATAAGATGATCCCTCATTAAAATTTCAAGAAAGTGTTCCCCCTAACTGTGCACCGTTGCGAAAGTTTGTCATTTCGAAGCACCACATGATGATCGGGTGTGATAGATTCTTACGTTCACATACAACGGGTGTAAGCCAGATTTACACACGCGAAACACTTAGGTTAACTTGACGAGCCTAGCATGTACAGACATGGCCTCGGAACACAAGAGACCAAAAGGTCGAGCATGAGTCATATAGTAGATACGATCACCATGAAGATGTTCACCGATGATGACTAGTCCGTCTCACGTGATGATCGGACACGGCCTAGTTGACTCGGATCATGTAATCACTTAGATGACTAGAGGGATGTCTATCTGAGTGGGAGTTCATAAGATGAACTTAATTATCCTGAACATAGTCAAAAGATCTTTGCAAATTATGTCGTAAGCTCGCGCTTTAGTTCCACTGTTTAGATATGTTCCTAGAGAAAATATAGTTGAAAGTTGACAGTAGCGATTATGCGGACAATAGAAAGCTTATGTCCTTAATGCACCGCTCAGTGTGCTGAACCCCAAACATCGTCTGTGGATGTTGCGAACATCGGACATACACGTTTTGATAACTACGTGATAGTTCAGTTAAACGGTTTAGAGTTGAGGCACCAAAGACGTTTTCGGAACGTCGCGGAACATCTGAGATGTTTCGAGGGCTGTAATTGGGATTTCAGGCTCGTGCCCACGTCAAGAGGTATGAGACCTCCGACGATTTTCTTAGCCTGCAAACTAAGGGAGAAAAGCTCAATTGTTCAGCTTGTGCTCAGATTGTCTGAGTGCGACAATCACTTGAATCTAGTGGGAGTTGATCTTCCAGAGATAGTGATGTTTCTCCAAAGTCATTACCACCAAGCTGCTAGAGCTTCGTGATGAACTATAACATATCAGGGATAGATATGATGATCCTTGAGGTATTCGCGATGTTTGACACCGTGAAAGTAGAAATCAAGAAGGAGCATCAATTGTTGATGGTTGGTGAAACCACTAGTTTCAAGAAGGGCAAGGGCAAGACGGGATACTCCATGAAACGACAAATCAGCTGCTGCTCTAGTGAAGAAACCCAAGGTTGAACCCAAACCCGAGACTAAGTGCTTCTGTAATAAGGGGAACAATCACTGGAGCAGAATTACCCTAGATACTTGGTAGATGAGAAGGCTGGCAAGGTCGATAGAAGTATATTGGATATACATTATGTTAATGTGTACTTTACTAGTACTCCTAGTAGCACTAGGGTATTAGCTACCGGTTCGGTTGCTAAGTGTTAGTAACTCGAAATAAAAGGCTACGGAATAAACGGAGACTAGCTAAAGGTGAGCTGACGATATGTGTTGGAAGTGTTTCCAAGTTTGATGTGATCAAGCATCGCACGCTCCCTCTACCATCAAGATTAGTATTAAACCTGAATAATTGTCATTTGGTGTTTGCTTTGAGCATAGACATGATTGGATTATGTCGATCGCAATACGGTTATTCATTTAAGGAGAATAATGGTTTCTCTATTTATTTGAATAATACCTTCAATGGTCTTGCACCTAAAGGAATGGTTTATTGAATCTCGATCGTAGTGATACACATTTTCGTGCCAAAAGATATAAGATAGTAATGATAGTACCACTTACTTGTGGCACTGCCATGTGAGTCATATTGGTATAAAACGCATGAAGAAGCTCCATGTTGATGGATCTTTGGACTCACTCGTTTTTGAAAAGATTGAGACATGTGAACCATGTCCATTGGTATATACGCATAAAGAAACTCCATGCAGATGGATCGTTTGGACTCACTTGATTTTGAATCACTTGAGATACGCAAATCATACCACGTGGGCAAGATGACTGAAAAGCCTCGTTTTCAGTAAGATGGAACAAAATAGCAACTTGTTGGAAGTAACACATTTTGATGTGTGCAGTCCAATGAGTGTTGAGGCACGCAGTGGATATCGTTATGTTCTTACTTCACGGATGATTTGAGTAGATACTGAGTATATTTACTTGATGAAACGCAAGTCTGAATTATTGAATGGTTCAAGTAATTTCAGAGTGAAGTTGAAGATCGTTGTGACAAGAGGATAAAATGTCTATGATATGATCATAGAGATGAGTATCTGAGTTATGAGTTTGGTATGCAATTGAGACATTGTGGAAATCGTTTCACAACTAATACCGCCTGGAACACCATGGTGTGATGGTGTGTCCGAACATCATAGTTGCACCCTATTGGATATGGTGCGTACCATGATGTCTCTTATCGAATTACCATTATCGTTCATGGTTTAGGCATTAGAGACAACCGCACTCATTTTAATAGGGTACCACGTAATTCCGTTGAGACGACACCGTTTGAACTATGGTTTGGAGAAACCTAAGTTGTCGTTTCCTAAAAGTTTGGGGCTGCGACGCTTATGTGAAAAAGGTTTCAGGTTGATAAGCTCGAACCCACAGTGGATAAAATGCATCTTCATAGGACACCCAAAACAATTGGGTATACCTCCTAATTCAGATCCGAAAGCAATAGGGATTGTTTCTTGAATCGGGTCCTTTCTCGAGAAAAGTTTGTCTCGGAAAGTTGAGTGGGAGCATGGTGGAGACTTGATGAGGTTATTGAACCGTCACTTCAACTAGTGTGTAGCAGGGCACAGGAAGTTGTTCCTGTGGTGCCTACACCTATTGAAGTAGAAGCTTATGATAGTGATCATGAAATTTCGGATCAAGTCACTACCGTACCTCGTAGGGTGACAAGGATGCGTACTACTTCAGAGTGGTACAGTAATCCTGTCTTGAAGGTCATGTTTCTAGACAACAATGAACCTACGAACTATGGAGGAGCAATGGTGGGCCCATATTCCAACAAATGGTTAGAAGCCATGAAATCTGAGATAGGATCCATGTATCAGAACAAAGCTTGAACTTTGGTGGACTTGCCCGATGACCGGCAAGCCATTGAGATAAATGGATCTTTTAGAAGAAGACGGACATGGACGGTGATGTCACCGTCCATGAAGCTCGACTTGTGGCGAAGAGTTCTTCACAAGTTCAAGGAGTTGACTACGATGAGATTTTCTCATCCGTAGCGACGCTTAAGTCCGTCGGAATCATGTTAGCATTAGATGCATTTATGAAATCGGGCAGATGGATGTCAAAACGAGTTTCCTTACCAGTTTTCATAAAGGAAAGGTTGTATGTGATACAATCAGAAAGGTTTTGTCGATCCTAAGGATGCTAAAAGGTATGCTAGCTCCAGTGATCCTTCCATGGACTGGAATAAGCATCTCGGAGTTGGAATATGCACTTTTATAAGATGATCGAAGAGTTTGGGTTTATACAAAGTTTATGAGAAACTTGTATTTCCAAAGAAGTGAGTGGGAGCACTATAGAATTTCTAATGAGTATATGTTGTTGACATATTGTTGATCAGAAATGATGTAGAATTTCTGGAAAGCATATAGGGTTATTTGAAAGGTGTTTTTCAATAGAAAACCTGGATTAAGCTACTTGAACATTGAGCATCAAGATCTATGAGGATAGATCAAAAATGCTAAATGGTACTTTCAAATGAGCACGTACCTTGACATGATCTTGAAGGTGTTCAGGATGGATCAGTCAAAGAAGGAGTTCTTTCCTGAGTTGTAAGGTATGAAGTTAAGACTTAAAGCTCGACCACGGCAGAAGAAAGAGGAAGGACGAAGGTCGTCCCCTATGCTTTCGTCATAGGCTCTATACGGTATGCCATATTGAGTACGGCACCTGATGTGTGCCCTGCCATATGTCTGGCAAGAGGGTACAAAGGTGATCAAGGAGTGGATCACCAGATAGCGGTCAAAATTATCCTTAGAGGAATAAGGATATGTTTCTCGATTATGGAGGTGATAAAGAGTTCGACGTAAAGATTTGCGTCGATGCAAACTTAACACCTATCCGGATAGCTCTAAGTAGAGAAGCCGGATATGTATAGTGGAACAACCATTTGGAATAGCTCCAAGTAGAGCGTGGAAGCAACATTTACAATATGACCTAGAGATTTGCGAAGTACATACGGATCTGAATGTTGCAGACCCGTTGACTAAAACCTCTCTCAAGCAAAACATGATCAAACCCCAGAACTCATTGAGTCTTAATCACATGATGATGTGAACTAGTAAACTCTTTGGATGTTGGTCACATGGCGATGTGACCTGTGAGTGTTAATCACATGGCGATGTGAACTAGATTATTGACTCTAGTGCAAGTGGGAGAATGTTGGAAATATTCCCTAGAGGCAATAATAAATTAGTTATTATTATATTTCCTTGTTCATGATAATCGTTTATTATCCATGCTATAATTGTATTGATAGGAAACTCAGATACATGTGTGGGTACATAGACAACACCATGTCCCTAGTGAGCCTCTAGTTGACTAGCTCGTTGATCAACAGATGGTTACAGTTTCCTGACCATGGACATTAGATGTCGTTGATAACGGGATCACATCATTAGCAGAATGATGTGATGGACAAGACCCAATCCTAAGCCTAGCACAAAGATCGTAGTTCGTATGCTAAAGCTTTTCTAATGTCAAGTATCATTTCCTTAGACCATGAGATTGTGCAACTCCCGGATACCGTAGGAATACTTTGGGTGTACCAAACGTCACAACGTAATTGGGTGGCTATAAAGGTGCACTACAGGTATCTCTGAAAGTATCTGTTGGGTTGGCACGAATCGAGACTGGGATTTGTCACTCCGTGTAAACGGAGAGGTATCTCTGGGCCCACTCGGTAGGACATCATCATAATGTGCACAATGTGACCAAGGGGTTGATCACAGGATGATGTGTTACGGAACAAGTAAAGAGACTTGCCGGTAACGAGATTGAACAAGGTATAGGTATACCGACGATCGAATCTCGGGCAAGTACAATACCGTTAGACAAAGGGAATTCTATACGGGATCGATTGAGTCCTTGACATCGTGGTTCATCCGATGAGATCATCGTGGAACATGTGGGAGCCAACATGGGTATCCAGATCCCGCTGTTGGTTATTGACCAGAGAGCATCTCGGTCATGTCTACATGTCTCCCGAACCCGTAGGGTCTACACACTTAAGGTTCGATGACGCTAGGGTTATAAAGGAAGTTTGTATGTGGTTACCGAATGTTGTTCGGAGTCTCGGATGAGATCCCGGACATCACGAGGAGTTCCGGAATGGTCCGGAGGTAAAGATTTACATATGGGAAGTCCTATTTTGGTCACCGGAAAAATTTCGGGTTTTATCGGTAACGTACCGGGACCATCGGGAGGGTCCCGGGGGTCCACCAAGTGGGGCCACCATCCTCGAAGGGCTGCATGGGCCAAGTGTGGGAGGGGACCAGCCCCAGGTGGGCTGGTGCCCCCCCCCCCCAACAAGGCCCAAGGCGTAGGGAAGAGTGGGAAGGGGGCAAACCCTATGGCAGATGGTCAATAAGGCCCACCCCAGGTGCGCCTCCCCTCTCTCCCCTTCTGGCCGCCGCCCAGATGGGATCTGGGGGCTGCCGCGACCCCTGGGGAGGGAACCCTAGAGGGGGCGCAGCCCCCTCCCCTCCCCCTATATATACTTGAGGGTCTTAGGGCTGCCAACATAAGAGTTTGACCTCTCCCTGGCGCAACCCTACCTCTCTCCCTCCTCTCCCGCGGTGCTTGGCGAAGCCCTGCTGGATCACCACGCTCCTCCATCACCACCACGCCGTTGTGCTGCTGCTGGATGGAGTCTTCCTCAACCCCTCCCTCTCTCCTTGCTGGATCAAGGCATGGGGGACGTCACCGGGCTGTACGTGTGTTGAACGCGGAGGTGCCGTCCGTTCGGCACTAGGATCTACGGTGATTTGGATCACGACGAGTACGACTCCTTCAACCCCGTTCTCTTGAACGCTTCCGCTTAGCGATCTACAAGCGTATGTAGATGCACTCTCCTTCCCCTCGTTGCTGGTTTCTCCATAGATAGATCTTGGTGACACGTAGGAAAATTTTGAATTTCTGCTACGTTCCCCAACATGGACCCCCGGGACCCTTCCGGTGGTCCCGGTACAATACCGGTGACCCCCGAAGCTCTCCCTATGGCCGAAACTGCACTTCCTATATATTATTATTTACCTCCGGACCATTCCGGAACTCCTCGTGACGTCCGGGATCTCATCCGAGACTACGAACAACTTTCGGTTTGCTGCATACTCATATCTCTACAATCCTAGCGTCACCGATTCTTAAGTGTGTAGACCCTACGGGTTCGGGAGACATGTAGACATGACCGAGACGGCTCTCCGGTCAATAACCAACAGCGGGGTCTAGATACCCATGTTGGCTCCCACATGCTCCTCGATGATCTCATCGGATGAACCATGATGTCAAGGATTCAATCAACCCCGTATACAATTCCCTTTGTCAATCGGTACGTTACTTGCCCGAGACTCGATCGTCGTTATCCCAATACCTCGTTCAGTCTCGTTACCGGCAAATCACTTTACTCGTACAGTAAGGCATGATCCCGTGACCAGACACTTGGTCACTTTGAGCTCATTCTGATGATGCATTACCGAGTGGGCCCAGAGATACCTCTCTGTCATACGGAGTGACAAATCCCAGTCTCGATCCGTGTCAACCCAACAAACACTTTTGGAGATACCTGTAGTGCACCTTTATAGTCACCCAGTTACGTTGTGACGTTTGGTACACCCAAAGCACTCCTACGGTATCCGGGAGTTACACGATCTCATGGTCTAAGGAAAAGATACTTGACATTGGAAAAGCTCTAGCAAAACAAACTACACGATCTTGTGCTATGCTTAGGATTGGGTCTTGTCCATCACATCATTCTCCTAATGATGTGATCCGGTTATCAACGACATCTAATGTCCATAGTCAGGAAACCATGACTATCTGTTGATCAACGAGCTAGTCAACTAGAGGCTTACTGTTGGAAATATGCCCTAGAGGCAATAATAAATTGATTATTATTATATTTCCTTGTTCATGATAATCGTTTATTATCCATGCTAGAATTGTATTGATAGGAAACTCAGATACATGTGTGGATACATAGACAACACCATGTCCCTAGTAAGCCTCTAGTTGACTAGCTCGTTGATCAATAGATGGTTACGGTTTCCTGACCATGGACATTGGATGTCGTTGATAACGGGATCATATCATTAGGAGAATGATGTGATGGACAAGACCCAATCCTAAGCCTAGCACAAGATCATGTAGTTGATTTGCTAAAGCTTTTCTAATGTCAAGTATCATTTCCTTAGACCATGAGATTGTGCAACTCCCGGATACCGTAGGAGTGCTTTGGGTGTGCCAAACGTCACAACGTAACTGGGTGGCTATAAAGGTACACTACGGGTATCTCTGAAAGTGTCTGTTGGGTTGGCACGAATCGAGATTGGGATTTTGTCACTCCGTGTAAACGGAGAGGTATCTCTGGGCCCACTCGGTAGGACATCATCATAATGTGCACAATGTGACCAAGGGGTTGATCGCGGGATGATGTGTTATGGAACGAGTAAAGAGACTTGCCGGTAACGAGATTGAACAAGGTATGGGTATACCGACGATCGAATCTCGGGCAAGTAAAATACCGCTAGACAAAGGGAATTGTATACGAGATTGATTGAGTCCTTGACATCGTGGTTCATCCGATGAGATCATCGTGGAACATGTGGGAGCCAACATGGGTATCCAGATCCCGCTGTTGGTTATTGACCGGAGAACATCTCGGTCATGTCTGCATGTCTCCCGAACCCGTAGGGTCTACACACTTAAGGTTCGATGACGCTATGGTTATAAAGGAAGTTTGTATGTGGTTACCGAATGTTGTTCGGAGTCCCGGATGAGATCCCGGACGTCACGAGGAGTTCCGGAATGGTCCGGAGGTAAAGATTTATATATATGAAGTCCTGTTTCGGCCATCGGGACAAGTTTCGGGGTCATCGGTATTGTACCGGGACCACCGGAAGGGTCCCGGGGGCCCACCGGGTGGGGCCACCTGCCCCGGGGGGCCACATGGGCTGTAGGGGGTGCGCCTTGGCCTACATGGGCCAAGGGCACCAGCCCCTAGAGGCCCATGCGCCAAGATATAGGAAAAAGGGGAGAGTCCTAAAGGGGGAAGGCACCTCCGAGGTGCCTTGGGGAGGATGGACTCCTCCCCCCTCCTTAGCCGCACCCCTTCCTTGGAGGAGGGGGCAAGGCTTCGCCTCCCCCCTCTCCCCTGCCCCTATATATAGTGGAGGGGAGGGAGGGCATCTATACCTGAGCCCTTGGCGCCTCCCTCCCTCCCGTGACACCTCCTCCTCTCCCGTAGGTGCTTGGCGAAGCCCTGCAGGATTGCCACGCTCCTCCATCATCACCACGCCGTTGTGCTGCTTTTGGATGGAGTCTTCCTCAACCTCTCCCTCTCTCCTTGCTGGATCAAGGCGTGGGAGACATCGTCGAGCTGTACGTGTGTTGAACGCGGAGGTGCCGTCCGTTCGGCACTAGGATCATCGGTGATCTGAATCACGACGAGTACGACTCCATCAACCCCGTTCACTTGAACGCTTCCGCTTAGCGATCTACAAGGGTATGTAGATGCACTCTCTTTCTACTCGTTGCTGGTCTCTCCATAGATAGATCTTGGTGATTCGTAGGGAAAATTTTTGAATTTCTGCTACGTTCCCCAACAGTGGTATCAGAGCTAGGTCTATTGCGTAGATTCTTTGCACGAGTAGAACACAAAGTAGTTGTGGGCGTCGATATTGTTCAATATGCTTGCCGTTACTAGTCTTATCTTGATTCGGCGGCATCGTGGGATGAAGCGGCTCGGACCAACCTTACACGTACGCTTACGTGAGACCGGTTCCACCGACAAACATGCACTAGTTGCATAAGGTGGCTGGCGGGTGTCTGTCTCTCCCACTTTAGTCGGATCGGATTCGATGAAAAGGGTCCTTATGAAGGGTAAATAGCAATTGGCATATCACGTTGTGGTTCATGCGTAGGTAAGAAACGTTCTTGCTAGAAACCCATAGCAGCCACGTAAAACATGCAAACAACAATTAGAGGACGTCTAACTTGTTTTTGCAGGGTATGCTATGTGATGTGATATGGCCAAAGGATGTGATGAATGATATATGTGATGTATGAGATTGATCATGTTCTTGTAATAGGAATCACGACTTGCATGTCGATGAGTATGACAACCGGCAGGAGCCATAGGAGTTGTCTTTATTTATTTGTGACCTGCGTGTCGACTTAAACGTCATGTAATTACTTTACTTTATTGCTAACCGTTAGCCATAGTAGTAGAAGTAATAGTTGTCGAGGCAACTTCATGAAGACACGATGATGGAGATCATGATGATGGAGATCATGGTGTCATGCCGGTGACGATGATGATCATGGAGCCCCGAAGATGGAGATCAAAAGGAGCAAAGTGATGATGGCCATATCATGTCACTATTTGATTGCATGTGATGTTTATCATGTTTAGACATCTTATTTGCTTAGAACGACGGTAGTAAATAAGATGATCCCTTACAACAATTTCAAGAAGTGTTCTCCCCTAACTGTGCACCGTTGCGACAGTTCGCTGTTTCAAAACATCATGTGATGATCGGGTGTTTTATTCAGACGCTCAAATACAACGGGTGTTGACGAGCCTAGCATGTACAGACATGGCCTCGGAACACATGCAAAACACTTAGGGTTAACTTGACGAGCCTAGCATGTACAAACATGGCCTCGGAACACGGAGACCGAAAGGTCGAGCATGAGTCGTATAGTAGATACGATCAACATGAAGATGTTCACCGATGATGACTAGTCCGTCTCACGTGATGATCGGACACGGCCTAGTTTGACTCGGATCATGTAATCACTTAGATGACTAGAGGGATGTCTATCTGAGTGGGAGTTCATAAGATGAACTTAATTATCCTGAACATAGTCAAAAGACCTTTTGCAAATTATGTCGTAGCTCGCGCTTTAGTTCTACTGTTTTAGATATGTTCCTAGAGAAAATATAGTTGAAAGTTGATAGTAGCGATTATGCGGACACTAGAACGCTTATGTCCTTAATGCACCGCTCAGGGTGCTGAACCCCAAACGGCGTCTGTGGATGTTGCGAACATCTGACATACACGTTTTGATAACTACGTGATAGTTCAGTTAAACGGTTTAGAGTTGAGGCACCAAAGACGTTTTTGAAACATCGCGAAACATATGAGATGTTTTGAGGGCTGAAATTGGGATTTCAGGCTCGTGCCCATGTCAAGAGATATAAGACCTCCGATGACTTTCTTAACCTGCAAACTAAGGAGAAAAGCTCAATTGTTGAGCTTGTGCTCAGATTGTCTGAGTACAACAATCATTTGAATTGAGTGGGAGTTGATCTTCCAGATGAGATAGTGATGTTTCTCCAAAGACATTGCCACCAAGCTGCTAGAGCTTCGTGATGAACTATAATATATCAGGGATAGATATGATGATCCTTGAGGTATTCGCGATGTTTGACACCGCGAAAGTAGAAATCAAGAAGGAGCATCAATTGTTGATGGTTGGTGAAACCACTAGTTTCAAGAAGGGCAAGGGCAAGAAGGGATACTTCATGAAACGGCAAATCAGCTGCTGCTCTAGTGAAGAAACCCAAGGTAAAACCCAAACCCGAGACTAAATGCTTCTGTAATAAGGGGAACAACCACTAGAGCAGAATTACCCTAGATACTTGGTAGATAAGAAGGCTGGCAAGGTCGATAGAAGTATATTGGATATACATTATGTTAATGTGTACTTTACTAGTACTCCTAGTAGCACCAGGGTATTAGATACCGGTTCGGTTGCTAAGTATTAGTAACTCGAAATAAAAGCTGCGGAATAAACGGAGACTAGCTAAAGGTGAGCTGACGATATGTGTTGGAAGTGTTTCCAATGTTGATATGATCAAGCATCACACGCTCCCTCTACCAAAGAGATTGGTGTTAAACCTAAATAATTGTTATTTGGTGTTTGCGTTGAGCATAGACATGATTGGATTACGTCTATCGCAATACGGTTATTCATTTAAGGAGAATAATGGTTACTCTGTTTATTTGAATAATACCTTCAATGGTCTTACACCTAAAATGAGTGGTTTATTAAATCTCGATCATAGTGATACACATGTTCATGCCAAAAGATATAAGATAGTAATGATAGTACCACTTACTTGTGGCACTGCCATGTAAGTCATAATGGTATAAAACGCATGAAGAAGCTCCATGTTGATGGATCTTTGGACTCACTCGTTTTGAAAAGTTTGAGACATGCGAACCATGTCTATTGGTGTATATGCATGAAGAAACTCCATGCAAATGGATCGTTTGGACTCACTTGATTTTGAATCACTTGAGATATGCAAATCATACCACATGGGCAAGATGACTGAAAAGCCTCGTTTTCAGTAAGATGGAACAAGATAGCAACTTGTAGGAAGTAACACATTTTGATGTGTGCAGTCCAATGAGTGCTGAGGCATGCAGTGAATATCGTTATGTTCTTACTTCACAGATGATTCGAGTAGATGTTGAGAATATTTACTTGATGAAACACAAGTCTGAATTATTGAATGGTTCAAGTAATTTCAGAGTGAAGTAGAAGATCATTGTGACAAGAGGATAAAATGTCTATGATACGATCATAAAGATGAATATCTGAGTTACGAGTTTTGGCACACAATTAAGACATTGTGGAAATTGTTTCATAACTGATACAGCCTGGAACACCATAGTGTGATGGTGTGTCCAAACGTCATAGTTGCACCCTATTGGATATGGTGCATACCATGATGTCTCTTACCACTATCGTTCATGGGTTAGGCATTAGAGACAACCACATTCACTTTAAATAGGGCACCACATAATTTCGTTGAGACGACACCGTATGAACTATGGTTTGGAGAAACCTAAGTTGCCGTTTCTTGAAAGTTTGGGGCTGCGACGCTTATGTGAAAAGGTTTCAGGTTGATAAGCTCGAACCCAAAGCAGATAAAATGCATCTTCATAGGACACCCAAAAACAGTTGGTTATACCTCCTAATTCAGATCCGAAAGCAATATGAATTGTTTCTTGAATCGGGTCCTTTCTCGAGGAAAGGTTCCTCTCGAAAGATTTGAGTGGGAGGATGGTGGAGACTTGATATGGTTATTGAACCATCACTTCAACCAGTGTGTAGCAGGGCACAGGAAGTTGTTCCTGTGGCACCTACACCTATTGAAGTAGAAGCTTATGATAGTGATCATGAAACTTCAGATCAAGTCACTCCCAAACCTCGTAGGGTGACAAGGATACGTACTACTTCAGAGTGGTACAGTAATCCTGTCTTGGAAGTCATGTTGCTAGACAACAATGAACCTACGAGCTATGGAGAAGCGATGGTGGGCCCGGATTTCGATAAATGGCTCGAGGCCATGTAATCCGAGAGAGGATCCATATATGAAAACAAAGTGTAGACTTTGGAAGAACTACTTGATGGTCGTAAGACTATTAGGTACATATGGATTTTGAAAGGAAGACAGACAATGATGGTAAGTGTCACCATTGAGAAAGCTCGACTTGTCGTTAAGATGTCTTTCGACAAGTTCAAGGAGTTGACTACGATGAGACTTTCTCACTCGTAGCGATGCTAAGAGTCTGTTGGAATTATACTAGCAATTACTGCATTATTTATGAAATCTTGCAGATAGGATGTCAAAACATTGTTTCCTCGACGATTCTTGAGGAAAGGTTGTATGTGATACAACCGGAAGGTTTTGTCTATCCTGAAATATGCTAATAAGTATGCAAAGCTCCAGCAATCCTTCTGAGGACTGGAGTGAGCGTCTCGGAGTTGGAATGTATGCTTTGATGATGATCAAAGATTTTGGGTGTATACAAAGTTTATGAGAAACTTGTATTTCCAAAGAAGTGAGTGGGAGCACTATAGAATTTCTGATGAGTATATGTTGTTGACATATTAATGATCAGAAATGATGTAGAATTTCTGGAAAGCATATAGGGTTATTTGGAAAGTGTTTTCAATGGAAAACCTGGATTAAGCTACTTGAACGTTGAGCATCAAGATCTATAAGGATAGATCAAAACGCTTAATAGTACTTTCAAATGAGCACATGCCTTGACGTGATCTTGAAGGTGTTCAAGATGGATCAGTCAAAGAAGGAGTTCTTGCCTGAGTTGTAAGGTATGAAGTTAAGACTTAAAGCTCGACCATGGCAGAATAGAGAGAAAGGACTAAGGTCGTCCCCTATGCATAAGATGTAGGCTCTACAGTATGCTATGCTGTGTACCGCACCTGAAGTGTGCCTTGCCATGAGTCAGTCAAGGGGTACAAGAGTGATCCAAGAATGGATCACGGGACAGCGGTCAAAGTTATCCTTAGTAACTAGTCGACTAAGGAATTTTCTCGATTATGGAGGTGGTAAAGGGGTTCGTCGTAAAGGGTTACGTCGATGCAAGCTTGACACCTATCCGGATAGCTCTGAGTAGAGATACCGGATACATATAATGGAGCAACAATTTAGAATAGCTCCAAGTAGAACAGTTATTTGGAATAGCTCCAAATAGAACGTGGTAGCTGCATCTAGGAGATGACATAGAGATTTGTAAAGCACACACGGATCTGAAAGGTTCAGACCCGTTGACTATAACCTCTCTCACAAGCATGACATGATCAAACCCAGAACTCATCGAGTGTTAATCACATGGTAAATGTGAACTAGATTATTGACTCTAGTAAACTCTTTGGGTGTTAGTCACATGTGGATGTGACCTTGAGTGTTAATCACATATCGATGTGAACTAGATTATTGACTCTAGTGCAAGTGGGAGACTGTTGGAAATATGCCCTAGAGGCAATAATAAATTGATTATTATTATATTTCCTTGTTCATGATAATCGTTTATTATCCATGCTAGAATTGTATTGATAGGAAACTCAGATACATGTGTGGATACATAGACAACACCATGTCCCTAGTAAGCCTCTAGTTGACTAGCTCGTTGATCAATAGATGGTTACGGTTTCCTGACCATGGACATTGGATGTCGTTGATAACGGGATCACATCATTAGGAGAATGATGTGATGGATAAGACCCAATCCTAAGCCTAGCACAAGATCATGTAGTTCGTATGCTAAAGCTTTTCTAATGTCAAGTATCATTTCCTTAGACCATGAGATTGTGCAACTCCCGGATACCGTAGGAGTGCTTTGGGTGTGCCAAACGTCACAACGTAACTGGGTGGCTATAAAGGTACACTACGGGTATCTCTGAAAGTGTCTGTTGGGTTGGCACGAATCGAGATTGGGATTTTGTCACTCCGTGTAAACGGAGAGGTATCTCTGGGCCCACTCGGTAGGACATCATCATAATGTGCACAATGTGACCAAGGGGTTGATCGCGGGATGATGTGTTACGGAACGAGTAAAGAGACTTGCCGGTAACGAGATTGAACAAGGTATCGGTATACCGACGATCGAATCTCGGGCAAGTAAAATACCGCTAGACAAAGGGAATTGTATACGGGATTGATTGAGTCCTTGACATCGTGGTTCATCCGATGAGATCATCGTGGAACATGTGGGAGCCAACATGGGTATCCAGATCCCGCTGTTGGTTATTGACCGGAGAACATCTCGGTCATGTCTGCATGTCTCCCGAACCCGTAGGGTCTACACACTTAAGGTTCGATGACGCTAGGGTTATAAAGGAAGTTTGTATGTGGTTACCGAATGTTGTTCGGAGTCCCGGATGAGATCCCGGACGTCACGAGGAGTTCCGGAATGGTCCGGAGGTAAAGATTTATATATAGGAAGTCCTGTTTCGGCCATCGGGACAAGTTTCGGGGTCATCGGTATTGTACCGGGACCACCGGAAGGGTCCCGGGGGCCCACCGGGTGGGGCCACCTGCCCCGGGGGGCCACATGGGCTGTAGGGGGTGCGCCTTGGCCTACATGGGCCAAGGGCACCAGCCCCTAGAGGCCCATGCGCCAAGATATAGGAAAAAGGGGAGAGTCCTAAAGGGGGAAGGCACCTCCGAGGTGCCTTGGGGAGGATGGACTCCTCCCCCCTCCTTAGCCGCACCCCTTCCTTGGAGGAGGGGGCAAGGCTGCGCCTCCCCCCTCTCCCCTGCCCCTATATATAGTGGAGGGGAGGGAGGGCATCTATACCTGAGCCCTTGGCGCCTCCCTCCCTCCCGTGACACCTCCTCCTCTCCCGTAGGTGCTTGGCGAAGCCCTGCAGGATTGCCACGCTCCTCCATCATCACCATGCCGTTGTGCTGCTGCTGGATGGAGTCTTCCTCAACCTCTCCCTCTCTCCTTGCTGGATCAAGGCGTGGGAGACATCGTCGAGCTGTACGTGTGTTGAACGCGGAGGTGCCGTCCGTTCGGCACTAGGATCATCAGTGATCTGAATCACGACGAGTACGACTCCATCAACCCCGTTCACTTGAACGCTTCCGCTTAGCAATCTACAAGGGTATGTAGATGCACTCTCTTTCTACTCGTTGCTGGTCTCTCCATAGATAGATCTTGGTGATTCGTAGGGAAATTTTTTGAATTTCTGCTACGTTCCCCAACACTTACTAGGGACATATTATGGTCTATGTATTCACATGTGTATTACGATTTCCGGATAATACAATTATAGCATGAATAAAGACAATTATCATGAACAAGGAAATATAATAATAATCTTTTATTATTGCCTCTAGGGCATATTTCCAACAGGTGTCGCGCCGGTGACGATGGTGATCATGACGGTGCTTCGGAGATGGAGATCACAAGCACAAGATGATGATGGCCGTATCATATCACTTATATTGATTGCATCTGATGTTTATCTTTTATGCATCTTATCTTGCTTTGATTGACGGTAGCATTATAAGATGATCTCTCACTAAATTTCAAGATAAAAGCGTTCTCCCTGAGTATGCACCGTTGCCAAAGTTCGTCGTGCCCAGACACCACGTGATGATCGGGTGTGATAAGCTCTACGTCCATCTACAACGGGTGCAAGCCAGTTTTGCACATGCAGAATACTCAGGTTAAACTTGACGAGCCTAGCATATGCAGATATGGCCTCGGAACACTAAGACCGAAAGGTCGAGCGTGAATCATATAGTAGATATGATCAACATAGTGATGCTCACCATTGAAAACTACTCCATTTCACGTGATGATCAGTTATGGTTTAGTTGATTTGGATCACGTGATCACTTAGATGATTAGAGAGATGTCTATCTAAGTGGCAGTTCTTAAGTAATATGATTAATTGAACTTAAATTTATCATGAACTTAGTCCTGGTAGTATTTTGAAAATTATGTTGTAGATCAATAGCTCGCGTTGTTGCTTTCATATGTTTATTTCGATATGTTCCTAGAGAAAACTGTGTTGAAAGATGTTAGTAGCAATGATGCAGATTGGATCCGTGATCTGAGAATTGTCCTCATTGCTGCACGTAAGAATTATGTCCTTGATGCACCGCTAGGTGATGGACCTATTGCAGGAGAAGATGCAGACGTTATGAACGTTTGGGTAGCTCAATATGATGACTACTTGATAGTTAAGTGCACCATGCTTAACGGCTTAGAATCGGGACTTCAAAGATGTTTTGAACATCATGGGCCATATGAGATGTTCCAGGAGTTGAAGTTAATATTTCAAGAAAATACCCGAGTTGAGAGATATGAAGTCTCCAACAAGTTCTATAGCTAAAAGATGGAGGAGAATTGCTCAACTAGTGAGCATGTGCTCAGATTGTCTGGGTACTACAATCGCTTGAATCAAGTGGGAGCTAATCGTCCAGATAAGATAGTGATTGACAGAGTTCTCTAGTCACCATCACCAAGTTAGTAGAACTTCATGATGAACTATAGTATGCAAAGGATGACGAAAACGATTCCCGAGCTCTTCGCGATGTTGAAATCAACGAAGGTAGAAATCAAGAAAAGAGCATCAAGTGTTGATGATTGACAAGACCACTAGTTTCAAGAAAAGGGCAAAGGGAAAGAAAGGGAACTTCAAGTAGAATGACAAGCAAGTTGTCACTCCCGCGAAGAAGCTCAAAGCTGGACCAAAGCCTGAAACTGAGTGCTTACACTGCAAAGGAATGGTCACTGGAAGCGGAAATGCCCTGAATATTTGGTGGATAAGAAGGATGGCAAAGTGAACAAGGGTATATTTGATATACGGGTTATTTATGTGTGCCTTACTAGTGTTTATAGTAGCCCCTGAGTATTTGATACTTGTTCGGTTGCTAAGATTAGTAACTCAAAACAGGAGTTACATAATAAACAGAGACTAGTTGAGGGGAAGTGACGATGAGTGTTGGAAATAGTTCCAAGATTGATATGATCATCATGACACACTCCCTATACTTTCGGGATTAGTGTTAAACCTAAATAAATATTATTTGGCGTTTGCGTTGAGCATGAATATGATTTGATCATGTTTATTGCAATATGGTTATTCATTAAAAGTCAGAGAATAATTGTTGTTCTGTTTATATGAATAAAACCTTCAATGGTCATACACCCAATGAAAATAGTTTGTTGGATCTCAATCGTAGTGATACACATATTCATAATATTGATGCCAAAAGATGCAAAATTAATAATGATAGTGCAACTTATTTGTGGCACTGCCGTTTGGGTCATATCAGTCTAAAGCACATGAAGAAACTCCATAAAAGATGGATTTTCGGAATCACTTCGTTATGAATCATTTGATGCTTACGGACCGTGCCTTTTGGGCAAGATGACTAAAACTCCGTTCTCCAGAACAATGGAATGAGCTACTGACTTGTTGGAAATAATACATACTGATGTATGCAAACCAATGAGTATTAAGGCTCGTGGCGAGTATCGTTATTTTCTCACCTTCACAGATGATTTGAGCAGATATGGGTATATCTACTTGATGAAACATAAGTCTAAAATAGTTGAAAGGTTCAAAGAATTTCAGAGTGAAGTGGAAAATCATCATAATGAGAAAATAAAGTTTCTGTGATGTGATCGTGGAGATGAATATTTGAGTTACGAGTTTGGCCTTCAGTTAAAATAATGTGGAATAGTTTCACAAACTCATGCCACCTAGAACACCACAGCGTAACGGTGTGTCCAAACGTCATAACCGCACTTTATTGGATATGGTGCAATGTATGATGTATCTTACCGATTTTTCACTATCGTTTTGGGATTATGCATTAGAGACAGCTGAATTCACTTTAAATAGGGCACCATCAAAATCCGTTGAGACGACACCGTATGAACTATGGTTTAGCAATAAACCTAAGTTGTCGTTTCTTAAAGTTTGGAGTTGCAATGCTTATGTGAAAAAGTTTCAACCTGATAAGCTCGAACCCAAATCGGAGAAGTGCATCTTCATAGAATACCCAAAGGAAACTGTTGGGTACACCTTCTATCACAGATCCGAAGGCAAGATATTAGTTGCTAAGATGGATCCTTTCTAGAGAAGGAGTTTCTCTCGAAAGAAGTGAGTGGGAGGAAAGTAGAGATTGATAAGGTAATTGTACCTTCTCCCGAATTGGAAAGTAGTTCATCATAGAAATTAGTTCCAGTGATTTCTACACCAATTAGTGAGGAAGCTAATGATGATGATCATGAAACTTCAGATCAAGTTACTACAGAACCTCGTAGGTCTTCCAGAGTACGGTCCGCACTAGAGTGGTACGGTAATCCTATTTTGGAGGTTATGTTACTTGACCATGGCGAACCTATGAACTATGAGGAAGCGATGATGAGCCCAGATTCCGCAAAATGGCTTGAAGCCATGAAATCTGAGATGGGATCCATGTATGAGAACAAAGTGTGGACTTTGGTTGACTTGCCCGATGATCGGCAAGCCATCGAGAATAAATGGATCTTCAAGAAGAAGACTGACGCTGATGGTAATGTTACTGTCTACAAAGCTTGACTTGTTGAAAAAGGGTTTTTGACAAGTTCAAGGTGTTGACTACAATGAGATTTTCTCAATTGTAGCGATGTTTAAGTCTGTCCGAATCATGTTAGCAATTGCCACATTTTATAAAATCTGGCAAATGGATGTCAAAACTGCATTCCTTAATGGTTTTCTTAAAGAAGAGTTGTATATGATGCAATCAGAAGGTTTTGTCAATCCTAAAGGTGCTAACAAAATGTGCAAGCTCCAGCGATCCATCTATGGACTGGTGCAAGCATCTCAGAGTTGGAATATTCGCTTTGATAAGTTGATCAAAGCATATAGTTTTATACGGACTTGCAGTGAAGCTTGTATTTACAACAAAGTGAGTGGGAGCACTACAGACTTTCTGATAAGTATATGTGAGTGACATATTCTTGATCATAAATGATGTAGAATTTTTCTAGAAAGCATAAAGAAGTGTTTGAAAGGAGTTCTTTAAAAGAAAGACCTCAGTAAAGCTACTTACATATTGAGCATCAAGATCTATTGAGATAGATCAAGATGCTTGATAAGATTTTCAATGAGTACATACCTTGATAAGATTTTGAAGTAGTTCAAAATGGAACAGTCAAAGAAAGAGTTCTTGCCTGTGCTGCAAAGGTGTGAAATTGAGTAAGACTCGAATCCCGAACACGGCAAAAAATAGAAATAGAATGAAAGTCATTCCCTATGCCTCAGTCATAGGTTCTATAAAAGTATGCCATGCTATGGACCAGACCTATTGTATACTCTGCCCTGGTTTGGCAAGGGAGTACAATAGTGATCTAAGAGTAGATCACTGGACATTGGTCAAAATTATCCTTAGTGGAATAAGGATATGTTTCTCGATTATGGAGGTGACAAGAGGTTCGTCATAAAGGGTTACGTCGATGCAAGTTTTGACACTGATCCAGATGACTCTAAGTCTCAATCTGGATACATATTGAAAGCGGGAGCAATTAGCTAGAGTAGCTCCGTACAGAGCATTGTAGACATAGAATATTTTGCAAAATACATACGGCTCTGAATGTGACAGACCCGTTGACTAAACTTCTCTCACGAGCAAAACATGATCACACCTTAGTACTCTTTGGGTGTTAATCACATAGTGATGTGAACTAGATTATTGACTCTAGTAAACCCTTTGGGTGTTGGTCACATGACGATGTGAACTATGGATATTAATCATATACAGATATGAATATTGGTGTTAAATCACATGGCGATGTGAACTAGATTATTGACTCTAGTACAAGTGGGAGACTGAAGGAAATATGCCCTAGAGGCAATAATAAAGTTATTATTTATTTCCTTATTTCATGATAAATGTTTATTATTCATGCTAGAATTGTATTAACCGGAAACATAATACATGTGTGAATAAATAGACAAACATAGTGTCACTAGTATGCCTCTACTTGACTAGCTTGTTAATCAAAGATGGTTAAGTTTCCTAACCATAGACATGAGTTGTCATTTGATTAACGGGATCACATCATTAGGAGAATGATGTGATTGACTTGACCCATTCCGTTAGCTTAGCACTTGATCGTTTAGTATATTGCTATTGCTTTCTTCATGACTTATACATGTTCCTATAACTATGAGATTATGCAACTCCCGTTCACCGGAGGAACACTTTGTGTGCTACCAAACGTCACAACGTAACTGGCTGATTATAAAGGTGCTCTATAGGTGTCTCCGAAGGTACTTGTTGGGTTGGCGTATTTCGAGATTAGGATTTGTCACTTCGATTGTCAGAGAGGTATCTCTAGGCCCACTCGGTAATGCACATCACTATAAGCCTTGCAAGCATTGTAACTAATGAGTTAGTTGCAGGATGATGTATGACGGAACGAGTAAAGAGACTTGCCGGTAACGAGATTGAACTAGGTATTGAGATACCGACGATCGAATCTCGGGCAAGTAATATACCAATGACAAAGGGAACAACGTATGTTGTTATGCGGTTTGACCAATAAAGATCTTCATAGAATATGTAGGAACCAATATGAGCATCCAGGTTCCGCTATTGGTTATTGACCGGAGATGTGTCTCGGTCATGTCTACATTGTTCTCGAACCCGTAGGGTCCGCACGCTTAAAGTAAGATGACAGTTATATTATGAGTTTATGTGTTTTGATGTACCGAAGGTTGTTCGGAGTCCCGGATGTGATCACGGACATGACGAGGAGTCTCGAAATGGTCGAGACATGAAGATCGATATATTGGACGACTATATTTGGACATCGGAAAGGTTCCGGGTGAGATTGGGATAATACCGGAACTCCGGGAGGTTATCGGAACCCCCCGAGAGGTATATGGGCCTTATTGGGCCTTAGTGGTAAGGAGGGGAAAGGAGCAAGGGAGGGGGTGCTCCCCCCCAAGCCCAATCCGAATTGGGAGGGGGAGCGGCCCCCCTTTCCTTCCTCCCTCCTTCCTCTTCCTTCCCTCTCCCTCTCCTAATAGGAAAGGGGGGAGTCCTACTCCCGGTGGGAGTTGGACTCCCCCCTAGGGCGCGCCACCCCCCTTGGCCAGCCCCCTCCTCCACTCCTTTATATACGGGGGAGGGGGCACCCCATAGACACAACAGTTGATCATTGATCTCTTAGCTATGTGCGGTGCCCCCCTCCACCATAGTCCTCCTCGATAATATCGTAGCGGTGCTTAGGTGAAGCCCTGTGATGGTAGAACATCATCTCGTCACCATGCCGTCGTGCTGATGGAACTCTCCCTCGACAATCTGTTGGATCGGAGTACGGGGGGCGTCATCGAGCGGAACGTGTGCAAGAACTTGGAGGTGTCGTAGTTTCGGTGCTTGATCGGTCGGGTCATGAAGACGTATGACTACATCAACCGCGTTGTGCTAACGCTTCCGCTTTCGATCTACGAGGGTACGTGGACACACTCTCCCCTCTTGTTGCTATGCATCACCATGATCTTGCGTGTGCATAGGAAATTTCTTGAAATTACTACGTTCCCCAACATATCCAATAGCAGCTCGGTGCTTCTTCAGAGTTTTCAATAACCTTTCTTCTTCTTGCTCTGAAAGGTTAGCACTAATAATAACAGGATATATTTCCTTTTCATCAAGATAAGCATACTTAAGATTATCAGGTAATGGTTTGAGTTCAAACACGGGATCACTCTTGGGTGGAGGAGGATCCCCAAGAATTTCAACGGGAAGGTTATGTTTCAGCATAGGTTCCTGTTTAAGGAACACTTCATCTATTTCCCTTCTTTCCTTCATAAACATATCGATTTCATGGTCTAGCAAATATTGTTCTAACGAATCAGTAGGAGGCACGACAATGGAAGCAAGACCAATAATCTCATCCTTACTAGGTGGTTCCCAATCGCGAGGTTGTCTATGAAACTTAGCAAAATTAAACCCATGAGACATACCATCTATGCCAATGGTGATAGTATCTTTTTCACAATCAATCTTAGCACTAGCTGTATTCAAGAAGGGTCTACCGAAAATAATGGGACAAAAGTCATCTTGTGGGGAACCAAGAACAAGAAAATCAGCAGGGTATTTAACCTTTCCACACAAGACTTCAACATCTCTAACAATCCCAATAGGTTTAATGGTATCCCTATTAGCAAGCTTAATAGTAACATGAATGCCTTCTAATTCAACGGGTGCAATGTCGTGCATAATTTCTTTATATAGATCATAAGGTATCGCACTAGCACTAGCACCCATATCACATAAGCCATGATAACAATGATCTCCTATTTTAACAGAAATAACTGGCATGCCTACGATAGGTCTATGTATCTTAGTATCTGGTCTAGCAATATTAGCAGTCTCACCATAGAAATAAATAACATGCCCATCTAAATCATCATCCAAGAGATCTTTAACCACAACAATACTACGTTCAACATTAATTTGCTCAGGAGGTGTATAAGTCCTAGTATTACTCTTACGAACAACAGTCAAAGCTTTAGCATGATCCTTTATCCTAACAGGAAAGGGAGGTTTCTCAACATAAGCAATAGGAACAATAGGATCACTATAGGTGATAGTCTTTTCTTCAACTGTAATAGGTGCAACTACTTTCACTTCAATAGGAGGATTATATTTAAACCACTTCTCTTTAGGGAGATCAATGTGAGTAGCAAAAGATTCACAGAAAGAAGCTACTATCTCAGAGTCAAGTCCATACTTATTGCTAAATCCACGAAAAGCATCGGTATCCATAAAAGATTTAACATAATCGAACTTAGGTGTCATACCTGACTCCTTACCATCGTCGGAGCCCCAATCTTCGGAGTTGCATTTAATTCTGTCCAATAAGTCCCATTTGAAATCAATAGTCTTCAGCATATAAGAACCAACACAGAAAGTATCGAGCAGGTTGCGATTATCAAGAGAAAGCCGAGCATAAAAGTTTTGAATAATCATTTACTGAGAGAGCTCGTGATTGGGGCATGAATATAACATTGACTTAAGCCTCCCCCAAGCTTGAGCGATGCTTTCTCCTACTCGAGGCCAGAAATTATATATGTAATTATGATCACAATGAACAAGATGCATAGGATAGAACTTCTCGTGAAATTCCAACTTCAGTCGCTTATAATTCCAAGATCTCGTATCATCACATAGCCTATACCATGTCAATGCCTCTCCCTTCAAAGATAAAGGGAATACCTTCCTTTTGACAACATCATCGGGAATACCTGCAAGCTTAAATAATCCGCAAACTTCATCCACAAAGATAAGGTGTAAATCGGGATGCAATGTTCCATCTCCTACAAATGGATTAGCTAGCAGTTTCTCTATCATACCCGAAGGAATTTCAAAGTAAATATTTTCATAAATTTCAGTAGGTTGAGGAGCAACTCTTTGCTCTCCTGGTCGGGGTGAAGATACCCCGAACAAGCCCCTCAAAGGATTAGTTTCCATAAGGACAAGTAACAGAAAATTTCAGCACACTATATAAATGTTTCCTTACCAAGTTCCACTCACCAAAAGCGCTACACTCCCCAGCAACGGCGCCAGAAAAGAGTCTTGATGACCCACAAGTGTAGGGGATCTATCGTAGTCCTTTCGATAAGTAAGAGTGTCGAACCCAACGAGGAGCAGAAGGAAATGGTAAGCGGTTTTCAGTAAGGTTTTCTCTGCAAGCACTGAAATTGTAGGTAATAGGTAGTTTTGTGATAAGATAAAGAGTAATGAGTAACAAGTAAATAAAGTAAATAAAGTGCAGCAAGGTGGCCCAATCCTTTATGTAGCACAGGATAAACCTGGACAATTTCTAATAATGAGGAAGGAGCTCCCGAGGACACATGGGAATTATCGTCAAGCTAGTTTTCATCAAGTTCATATGATTCGTGTTCGGTACTTTGATAATTTGATATGTGGGTGAAATAGTGCTTGGGTACTTCCCTTACTTGGACAAGCATCCCACTTATGATTAACCCCTATTACAAGCGTCCGCAACTACAAAATAAGTATTAAGGTAAACCTAACCATAGCATTAAACATATGGATCCAAATCAGCCCCTAACGAAGCAACGCATAAACTAGGGTTTAAGCTTCTGTCACTCTAGCAACCCATCATCTACTTATTACTTCCCCATGCCTTCCTCTAGGCCCAAATAATGGTGAATTGTCATGTAGTCGACGTTCACATAACACCACTAGAGGAAAAGACAACATACATCTCATCAAAATATCGAACGAATACCAAATTCACATGACTACTAATAGCAAGACTTCACCCATGTCCTCAGGAACAAATGTAACTACTCACAAAGCATATTCATGTTCATAATCAGAGGGGTAATAATATGCATTAAGGATCTGAACATATGATCTTCCACCAAGTAAACCAATTAGCATCAACTACAAGGAGTAATCAACACTACTAGCAACCCACAGGTACCAATTTGTGGTTTTGATACAAGATTGGATACAAGAGATGAACTAGGGTTTTGAGAGGAGATGGTGCTGGTGAAGATGTTGATGGAGATTGACCCCCTCCCGATGAGAGGATCGTTGGTAATGATGTTGGTGATGATTTCCCCCTCCCGGAGGGAAGTGTCCCCGGCAGAACAACTCCGACAGAGCCCTAGATTGATTTCGCCAAGGTTCCGCCTCATGGCGGCGGAGTTTCGTCCCGTAAGCTTGCCCATGATTTTTTCCAGGGTAAAAGCTCTCATATAGGAGAAGATGGACACCGAAGTCCCACCAGGGGGCCCAGGAGACAGGGGCGCGCCCAGTAGGGGGGCGCCCCCCACTCTCCTGGCCAAGGTGTGGGCCCCCTGATGTATTTCTTTCGCTCAATAATTCTTATTAATTCCAAAAACATATTTCGTGGAGTTTCAGGATTTTTGGAGCAGTGCAGAATAGGTTTCCAATGTTTGCTCCTTTTCCAGCCAGAATTCCAGCTGGCGGCATTCCCCCTCTTCATGGTAAACCTTGTAAAATAAGAGAGACTAGCCATAAGTATTGAGATATAATGTGTGATAACAGCCCATAATGCAATAAATATTGATATAAAAGCAAGATGCAAAATGGACGTATCACATATCCTTCTGGAATTGGACGGCAGTGAAAAGTTGCGCCGGGTTCAGGAGGTCGAACAGAGCCGACAACCGCCTTGTACTTCTGCCATTGCGTCATAAGGTGGAAATGTTGAGACTCCGTGATAGCATCCACGGGGTAGCTACGAGGAGCCGTGAAGACAGGCTCCAGCTGAAGCAGCTCGGTGGAAGCCACACTGTTTCTCCGCTGAGATGGCGGGGTAGCTTCGGGGGTAGCTTTGGCAGGTCGCTCGCTTCGAACTACATCTCGTTCCTCTAGCTTTTGTACCCTTGCGTGCAGCTCCTGCAGTTCGCTCTGCTCCACCTTCCTCCTCCTCTCTTGGCATTTGTAACCGCCTGCGTCCGGAAACCCAGCCTTCCACGGAACGGAGCCTGGCGTGCCTCATGTCCGTCCAGGGTGCTCAGGATTCCCGAGGGCCATTGTGAGCTCGTCCTTCTCTCTGTCTGGAACGAACGTCCCTTCCTGTGTTGCGTTAATATAGTGTTGAAGCTTCATGAGGGGTATTCGAAGTTGCTCCCTCGTCCAAACGCACTTCCCTGTTATAGGGTCCAAGGTTCCGCCAACCCCGAAGAACCAAGTCCGGCAACGGTCTGGCCAGTTCAATGTCTCTGGTTTGACCCCTTTATCAAGCAGGTCGTTCTCAGCCTTGGCCCACAACAGTCGGGCTTTGAGGTAGCCACCTAACCCCGTGCGATGGTGATGCTCCTTCTTCGCAGCATTTATCTTGTTTATCGCTGACATCTTCTTACTCCTCTCCGATGTCTTGTTGGCCACAAATGCGTCCCATTGATCTCTGAGCTTCTCGTACCGGTCGATGAATTCTGGTGTCTTTTCTTTGTCGACAAACTTTGCTTTCAGGTCATTCTTCCACTTCCTGAATAGATCTGCCATCTTCTTGAGAGAAAAGGACTTGATCAATGGCTCTATAACTGGATTCTCCGGATCCTCCTCTTCCGATAGGGTGAAATTTACCTTCAGTGCTTTCCAAAGATCTTCTTTTTGTCTACCTTCGACAAAAGAAACTTGAAGCTCTTCATCCTTAGGCTGATTCCATAGCTCTTGTAGGATTGAAAGTATTTCTAGAGGGGGGGGTGATTAGACTACTTGACCAAATAAAAACTTATCATTTTCCCAATTTTAGTCTTTGGCAGATTTTAGCTAACTTAGCACAAGTCAAGCAATCTTAACACAATTCAAGCAAGCATGCAAAGAGTATATGAGCAACGGAAAGTAAAGCATGCAACTTGCAAGAATGTAAAGGGAAGGGTTTGGAGAATTCAAACGCAATTGGAGACACGGATGTTTTTGTCGTGGTTCCGATGGGTGGTGCTATCGTACATCCACGTTGATGGAGACTTCAACCCACGAAGGGTAATGGTTGTGCGAGTCCACGGAGGGCTCCACCCACGAAGGGTCCACGAAGAAGCAACCTTGTCTATCCCACCATGGCCGTCGCCCACAAAGGACTTGCCTCACTAGCGGTAGATCTTCACGACGTAGGCGATCTCCTTGCCCTTACAAACTCCTTGGTTCAACTCCACAATCTTGTCAGAGGCTCCCAAGTGACACCTAGCCAATCTAGGAGACACCACTCTCCAAGAAGTAACAAATGGTGTGTTGATGATGAACTCCTTGCTCTTGTGCTTCAAATGATAGTCTCCCCAACACTCAACTCTCTCTCACAGGATTTGGATTTGGTGGAAAGAAGATTTGAGTGGAAAGCAACTTGGGGAAGGCTAGAGATCAAAATTCATATGGTAGGAATGGAATATCTTGGCCTCAACACAAGTGTAGGTGGTTCTCTCTCAGAAAATGCAAGTTGGAAGTGTAGGTTTGTTCTGATGGCTCTCTCCATGAATGAAGAGGAGGTGGAGGGGTATATATAGCCTCCACACAAAATCTAACCGTTACACACAACTTGCCAAACTCGGTGGGACCGAATTGATAAACTCGGTCAGACCGATTCAGCAAATCTAGTGACCCTTAGGATTTTTGGTGGGACCGATATGGTTAGGGTTAGGGCATAACGTAATCTCGGTGATACCGATTACACAAACTCGATGAGGCCGATTTTGGTAATAAGCTAACCAGAGAGTTGGTCAGGTAAACTCGGTGGGACCGGTTCTCTCATTTCGATGGGACCGAAATGTTACGAAAAGAAAACAGGGAGTTTACATTGCAATCTCAGTGGGACCGATCACTCATCTCGGTGGTACCGAAACGTTACGAAGGGAAACAGAGAGATTACAATCCCATCTCGGTGAGACCGAGATCCCTATCAGTGGGACCGATTTGCCTAGGGTTTGTGGCAGTGGCTATGACATTGGAACTCGGTGGCGCCGGATAGAAAGAATCGGTAGGGCCGAGTTTGACTTTTGGTTTAGGTCATATGTGGATGGAGCATATCACTAAGCACTATGAAGCAAGAACCTCATTAAGCAACACCTCATCCCTCCTTGATAGTATTGGCTTTTCCTATAGACTCAATGTGATCTTGGATCACTAAAATATAAAATGTAGAGTCTTGTGCTTTGAGCTTGAGCCAATCCTTTTATCCTTAGTATTTTGAGGGGTCCACTTTTCTCATCCATGCCATGCCATTCATTGAGCTATTCCTAAAATATTTATCTTGAAATAGCATTAGCTCAATGAGCTATATGTTGTTAGGAATTACCAAAACCACCTAGGGATAATTGCACTTTCAGCTCTATGCTGATCAGGATCAGGTCCCTAACAAGAACCCTGCACTGAGCAGTAAATGCCTCCTTGGTCCGGAGGGGTTCAATCGGTTGGCCATCGCGCGCGATTGCTGTGATCGTGAACCTTTCATCTGATCGCAACTTTTTCTTCGGGCCTCATCTCTTTACCGAAGTTGTTCTTGATCCAGAGGGCTAGAAATAAGAAGAAAGACGAGAATTAATATGTTGAGATACCAAAACAATGAATGCATCAATTAGCTAGTCAGCACAGGCTTAATTAATATATATACCTGGCCGGACTCTGTTCGGTCACCGGAGCCGTCATCACGGCCTCCTTCTTGCACTAGCATTTGGTCACCGGTCACGGTCTCCTCTGTTGTTCGATAACCGTAGCCTGCTTCTTCACCCTCCAGACCATTGGTTTCGTTGAGATACGACATGACATCAGCTCTGGCTGCGATTATGTCCCCCAACACCCGTTCTGCTTCCTCGTTTCGGCCGTGCTCCATAGTTTCTGCAAATATTACAACATGGAAATTATTATACAAACATGACAGATGGATATATTAGTGGCAAACGTAGACCTAGCTATAGCTATTCACAACAAGGAATTATATTAATTAATGGCCTCGATGCTTCTCTAGCGTTTGGGGTGGCCTCAGCAACGCTTAAAGGGTTCAGGGTGGCCTCGATGACAACACTCTTTTAACTTGGTAAAGGAGGGGGTATATCGACAACGACGACATACATACATGGAAAAAATGTTATCAGGGAGGGGGTATATCGACCCCCCCCCCTCATGTTGAATATATGTTGAATTCCCGAGAGAGTTGGGAACCGGAGGGGGACTCCTCCCTCCTCATGTCTGATGAGTTTTCACTCCCTCTCTCCCATGAAACGTTCATCAAACAAACTTAATACGAGTTTTAGTAGAAAACATTCATCGAACAAAATTACAACAGAAAAAATTGACCAAGTTTTCATATATCATCATCATCGTCTACTACGAAAAAATTGACATATTCTTTGCATATTCGACAATAATATCACCAAAAGAATTCTATGAAGCTAACATTAAAAATTCTAACTTTTGCATATTCCTAGAACCCTCGAACCCTCGACCCTCGACCCTCGAACCCTCGACCATAGAACCCTCGAACCCTCGACCCTAGAACCCTAGAACCCTCGAACCCTCGACCCCTCGAACCCTCGACCCTCTCCCCCCTCCTCATGTCTAAGTTATCGGGGAGGGGGTATATTGACTCCCCTCCATGTCGAATTTATCGGGGAGGTGGTATATCGACAACGACATACCCGATAAAAATAAGAAGAGGAAGAAGAAGAAAAGAAAGAGGAGAAGAAGAAAGGAATAGAGAGAGGAGAAGATCGAAGAAGAAAAAAGAAGAAAAAAAAGAGGAGAAGAAGAAAAGAATAGAGCTGAAGAAGAAAAAAATAGAAATTACTCTGTTTTTTCTTCTTCTCTTCTATTCCTTTCTTCTTCTCCTTTTTTTCTTTTTTTCTCTTCTTATTTATTTCTCCTCTTCTTCTCCTTTCTTCCTCTCCTTCTTCCTCTTCTTATTTTCCTTTTTCCCTCTTCTTCTTTTTCTTCTAAATATGAATTGACAAAAAAATACATATATATGACAATAAATATATATATATATATGACAAAAAATACATATACATATACACACATGCACACATTTATACACATACACACATATATACACATATACATATAAATTGACAAAAAATACATATATATGACAAAAAATAAAAAAATTGCAGGGCAGGGGCGGCGTCGCGGCGGCCTCCCAGGGCAGGGGGCACGGCGGCAGTGCGCGGCGGCGACGGCGACCAGTACATGGAGGAGGAGGGGGGATCGGGGCGGCGCTCACGGCGGGCTCGGACCCGGTGACGGCGTCGGTGCAGGGCGCGGCGACGGCCACGAGGAGGCAGGGCCGGCGACGAGGAGCAGGGCGTCGGCGTCGGGGCACAGGGCGTGGTGTTGGGGCGCAGGGCGATGACGATGAGGTGCGGGCGGCGACGGCGACCGCGGGGTGGCGATGGCGAGCATGGGCAGGCCGACGGCGTCGATGAGCTCGGCGTCGTCGGGAGGCAAATGCGCGATGAAACTATATTTTTTCACAAATGTTGCTTATATACACTGAGCATTGGTCCCGGTTGGTGCCACCAACCGGGACCAAAGACCTCTTTTCAGCAGCCCAAAGGGCGGGAAACAGAGGGCTTTGGTCCCGGTTGCTGGCACCAACCGGGACTAAAGGGGGGGCATTGGTACCGGTTCGTAGCACCAACCGGGACCAATGCACCCCTTTAGTCCCTATTGGTGCCACCAACTGGGACCAATGGGCCTTGCACAACGGCGTGGTGGTGGGAGTTTAGTCTCACCCCGCTAGCTGAGAGAGAGCTGCACCTGTTTATAAGGTGCGGTGTGCCAACCCTCTCGAGCTCCTCTCTAAAGCAGGCTTTCGGGCCTAATCTGTCTCTATGTGCCTGTGGGCCTAGTGGGTCTACTGCGGGCCTGAATCCTGGCTCATTGTTGGGTTTCTAGTTGTATTCAGGCCGTGGTGGCCCTTTAGGTGGCACTTTTTTATTTATTTTATTTATTTTTGCTTTGTTTATTTTATTTTGTTTCTACTTACAGCAAAATACTTACTAGTTTTTCAGTGATTCTTTTTGCTTTTAGGTAATAAAAATTATTAACTTTCTGTTAGTGCCATTTGTTTTCTAATTTGAATAGTTTAAATTTGAATTTTGGAAATTTGTGTGAATCACTAGTTTTTGAATAGCTTTACTATAAAAATAGATTTTTTAGTGATTCTTTTTCCTGCTATTTAATATTACTGTGTTTTATCATTATATTCAAAAACATATTTTGTTATTTTAGTTTCTAAGAGAAAAATCTTTATGATAATTCTTTTTGCTATTAAAGTTTCTAACAAAAAAATTCTTTATGAAAATTCTTTTTTCTTTTAATGTTTTTTACAAGAAATAGTTTGATAATTTTAGTTGCATAAATTTTATATAATTTTAGCTTCAATAATACTAGAGGTTTTATAAAATTTATTTTGTTTTTACTTATTTATTAATGTTTATTTTGTTTCTACTTATTTATTTTATTTTCTTTTTTGCTTCTTTTATTTATTTTATGAAAATTCTTTCTTTTTTGCTTTATTTATTTTATTTTGTTTCTACTTACTGTTGCTATGTTCATTTATTTTATTATAGTTTATTTATTTACTTTATTAAAGTTTATTTTGTTTCTACTTATTTATTAAAGTTTTTTCTGTTTCTACTTATTTATTTTATTTTGTTTCTACTTATTTATTTTATTTTCTTTTTTGCTTTTTTTATTTATTTTATGAAAAAAAATTGCTTTTAATGTTTTACACACAAAAGCCCTCTTCCCTGGCTGGTTCATTGGTCCCAGTTCGTGGCTTGACCCGGTCCTAAAGACCTCCCTTTGGTCCCGGCTCAGGCCACCAACCGGGAGCAATGGTGGTGGGCCAGGAGCGAGGCCCATTTGTCCCGGTTTGTGCCATCGACCGGGACCAAAGGGGACAGACGAACCGGGACCAATGGCCCCACGAGGCCCGACAGGCCCCCTAGCCTCACGAATCGGGACCAATGGGCCCATGGGTCTCGGTTCGTGACTGAACCGGGACTAATGGACTAACCTGGCCCGAACGAAAACCATGTTTTCTGCTAGTGTGGGAAGCCGGACCTCGCCAACTTCGCCGGAGAAGAACCAGCCCCACTCTCTATCTTAGAGGAAAGCAACAGTCCCATTATCTATCTTAGGGGTCGGGGTGCTGGGGATCACCAGAGGTTTTCACTTGTGGTGCGGGGCTTAGAGGGATGGCCGGGGCGGTGGTCAGCAACAGCAGTGGGGGGACGTTAAGAGGAGGGGCGACGAGGCGGTGTGTGGCAGCGCTCGCCGGCCGCAAGGGCCGGGGGTGGAGGCAAACGGATGGGGCAGGGTAGGCCGGCGGTTGCGGAGAAGGATGGATTAGATCGCGGCTTGAGGATGAAGTCGGTTGGGAGGAAGAAGAGGGTCGCTGAATGGTTGGATGCGGATCAGACGGACAAGAAACAAAGTGACTGGTGTGAAGCGTTCTTTCACGTGCCTTATGTTTATACACTCCCCAGTAATGATAGTGTATACCGTGCTGACAAAAAATGCTCCCTCCATCCCATAATATAAGACACATACAATATGACGGGACGTACTTAACAAAGTGCCGGCGCGATAACTACTAGCATGTCGATATGTGTGCTATTTGAGCGCAAAGCGATCAAGTTGCACATGGGTGCTCGAGTTTCAAATAGTCTATGTATACAATATATCGGCGTGCTCCATGCTGAATCTTTGCGTATCAGAAACTATAAACAGCTCCATGTGAGTTCCAGATCAAGATTCCGATCTACGGGCCGCCCGAAGTTGCATATAAACAAACGCTGGTTCGTACGTGCGTGTGCCCTGCAAATTTCCCTCCAACCTGTACTTGTAGCAGGCTGCTTCCCTGACCCGGTAGCTATCGTTGAGCATCCCCCCTGCCGCTAGCAACCACAGACGCTGAGTGGAGCTCGCGCGCTGTGGTGTGTGTGTGTGGACTGTGGAGCGGAGCCTATCAGCTTCAGCCATGGTCGGGCGTATGGAGGGAGCGAAAGGGGAGACGGTGTGCGTCACCGGCGCCGCCGGGTTCATCGCCTCGTGGCTCGTGAAGCTCCTCCTCTCCCGCGGCTACACCGTCCGCGGCACCGTCCGCGACCTCGGTACGTGCCTGCCTGCCTGACTCCTTTTGTGCCCGTGCCGTGCCGTGCATGCGACGCCGCCATGGCGGTCTCGGCTCTGTTTGCACAAAACATCGGTGGACCGTTAGAGTCATACTATATAAACTGATGAATAGTGCTGATAATGTTTCAGGTGAGAAGAAGACCGGCTATCTGAGGTCGCTGGAGAACGCATCTGAAAATCTCAAGCTTATCAAGGCCGATCTACTCGACTACGACGCGATGGCGGCTGCCATAGAGGGATGCCAGGGAGTTTTCCATGTCGCGAGCCCGGTTCCTAAGGGGGAGGTGACTGATCCGGAGGTGAGCCTGCGCCTCGCAGATCTTGTTTATGGCATGTATCGTTTACGTTACAACTGAACATTAGACTAAGTATTCATGCCACATACACGTACACAGGTTGAAGTTCTGGGTCCTGCTGCTACTGGTACCAGGAATGTACTGGAGGCTGCCTCCGCCGCCAAGGTTCGGCGGCTGGTCGTCGTGTCATCCATAGTCGCCGTCGATATCAACCCGAAAGATTGGCCCACCGACAAGATCAAAGATGAAAGCTGTTGGTCAGACAGAGAGTTCTGCAGGAGCAACGAGGTACTAAATACTCCAGACAATTCATATGTAGTCCGTATTGAAATCTCTAGAAAGGCTTATATTTAGAAACGGATGGAGTAGCAGGGAAGCACCAAATCTTATTGTGATCTTAGAACCCGAACAATTAATAAACTTGTGATTTCGTTATCTTGGCCATGGCTCTGCAGGACTGGTATTCATTTCCAAGATCACCGCAGAAGAGGCGGCGCTCGAGTACGGGCGGCGGACCGGCCTGGATGTGGTCACCCTCAACCCGGCGGTGGTGTTTGGTCCCCTGCTGCAGCCAACGGTGAACGCGAGCAGCCAGTTCCTCATCTACTTCCTGAAAGGTGGTTTCAGTCATCACCTCACGCTCACAACCTGATCATGCACCGTGTGCCCTGTCCTCTGTTTCTCATCATCCTTTGAGCGCCGGTGCATGCAGGAGGCCCTGACCGGATGAGGAACAAGCTGTGGCACATAGTCGACGTGCGCGACACCGCCGACGCGCTGCTTCTTCTCTACGAGGCGCCCGAGGCCGCCGGCAGGCACATCTGCGCCCCACATGTCATCACCGCCCGCGACCTGCTGGACTTGCTCAAGCGCATGTACCCTGACTACCCTCACATTAGCAAGTGCGCAGGCCTCTTTATCCTCTCTCCTTTTCCCTCGCTGGAATGCTGAAGTCCATCCCCAGCCCTGGCTGAGTTCAATTCACTCTGGCAAAATTGCAGGGAAAGCATCAGTGACATGGATCACCCGGCTCCTATGACGACCGACAAGCTCCGGAAGCTGGGGTGGAGCTGCCGGTCGCTGGAGGAGACCATCAGGGACAGCGTCGAGTTCTGCCAGCAGGCCGGGTTTCTGGACGATGTGGAGGGGGCAGAGCCATGCCGTTTCCCTCCTGTCTACAACAAGATTTAGGTTCAGCAACGGCGAGAGATTAGGCACAAGTTCTATAATCGTATCTTGCTGTCGGTTCGCACCAATCCAGCGTCTCAAGTTGAAGGTGGAAGATGGACCATTCCTTTTGATTCAGTAATAAGGTCTCCCTCATTATAGTAAAAAGTTCTTTCCTGTCGAAATCAAGTGTTTCTGCGCCTAACGCTATCTACCAAACGACATCCATATCCATATCGTGCATTTTAGAGCATCTCCAACGACAGCCCTATAATAAAGCATTTCCTAACTATGTAGAGATCAGATGTGTGATCATTGTGTTTGTATCCACTTGATACTCCATTTGGAGCTAATTAAATTCATCCTTTGTGAGAAAATAATAGGGCACCAAAAAAATGTTTATTTGTTATTGGGGACCAAAAGTTGCATTACTGATTTTTCAACCAACAGCAGCCCTATAATAGGGCACCAAACTATTGCCCTATATTGGGCACCAAAACATCGAAACCTTTGTGAATTCGATCAAACATGCAAACTTAAAACTTAGTTCGGATACAAAGTTAAAGTTGTCACAGTCAATGTCGGAGCTCGACTCATCGTCCTCATTCACGTGCTCCTTCTCCTCCTCCTTCACCTCCTAATTCATCGTGTTGTTCCACGATGCCGAGAACTCATACTCCACCTGCACGAGGTGCGTATTTTTCACCGCAACCTTCATCATGCAACCTCATCCCAATGACTAACGTCGCACTAGTTCAGAACGATCCGAGCCTCCTTCTCCGCGACAGTCGTCATCTCGATCTCAGGACCGATGAACTACGCATCGGCTTGAGTCTTGATCCCCGGGAAGTTCAAGTCCCGCTTTGGCTGGTCGAACTGCCAACACACCTTGTTCAAGGCGCGAGCGGCGACGTCCGGCTTGTCTTACTTATCGAGCCAATACCACACGCCCTCATGCATGTTCCCGGTCGAAAAATGTCTGGAATCCCGCTAATGGACGTCTTGGAAGCCGGTGGAGCACCTCGGTCTGTGGCGAGGACGCATCACAGTGGCGGCGGATACTTCGTCGACGACGACCAGAGAGAGGCGGGAGGAGTTGGATATGCGGCATTGAGGGGTCGACGGTGGCCTGTTTTGGTGGCGGCAGTGGCGGTGGATACAGTGGTTGTGGCAGCCGGAGAGAGGCGGGGGGTGTTGGATCCGAGGCGGCGAGGTTTGGTAGGGCGGTGCGGCGGCATGAACCGACTTATGTGGCGGCGGTCGCATACGGTTGGGCAGAAGGACCCACTCAGGTGGGGCCGCGTCTGGAAGTTTCAGTTGCACGCGGCACGTGGGTGGGGAACTATTTTTGCGTCTGGCACCCCACTGCGTCATGCAAATACGAGCTATTTTTTGGGCAGCCCTAAAATAGGACCACAAAAATACGCATTTAGGGCAGCTGTTGGAGGCCGTTTTTCGTCGGTGATGAAAAAAAACTTTTTCTGGGTAGCTGCCCTATTATAGGGTCGATGTTGCAGATGCTCTTATAATGGGACATAAGACTAGGTCGAACTATGCGTCGGTTGGGTGATAACTTCCAGTTATCCGCCCCAGTCGACGATTAGCCAGGATCGACGGGCCCAACATCCCCCTCTGCAACCAAAAGCATCACAACATTTCCCATGTTTCAAAAACACTTAGGATGTTGCAAACCCCCCCC
>NC_041389.1:467381188-467452458 GCF_002162155.2 Triticum dicoccoides | reverse complement strand
CGAATGGAAATCAATCAGTGGCTTCGAAGTGAGTACCTAAGCACCGGGACACTCTCTGTTGGCACCTCAGAAGTTCTGAATGGAATGGCTCGGAATTTCTGGTGTGACAACAGAAGGTTTATCGATTTCAAAAAGCACCCCATGGTGTTCAACCCCGGAGATCTTGTGTGGTTACACCTATGCAAAGACCGTGTCTCCAACAAGTGCAAGTCCAAGCTTCTACCCCGAGCCGATGGACCATTCAAGGTGCTAGCACGCTACAACAACAATACCTACAAGATCAACCTCCCGCGTGACAAGCACAACGTTAGCGAGATTTTCAACGTTAAAGACCTATCTCCCTTCCATGGTAATGAGGTTATCGATCCTAGAATGGATCTTTCCCAAGGGGAGGGGGGAGGGAGATGATGTAGAGCATCCTAAGATCATCGCCATGGACCTACCTTCGTCTTCCCAAGTGTCAAGTGGACCGATGACATGAGCACGTGCAAGAGCTATCGAGAACGAGGTGACATCTCTCCTTAATGAGCTTCTGTATGAACCACATGAGATATGGCTACTACCTCAATCGGAAAAGCTATGTGTGCTTAGGAATAAAGACGACCACTAGACCAAGTGCCCACAAAGGCGCACGAAGAAGCACAATGGAAGAAACCGCTGGAAGTGTACAGCGGCCAGACATCTGGCCCCGACCCGGATATCTGGCGCCCTAGTCACCAATACCAGCAACAAGGCAGCCGATGCAGAGCTCCAAGAGCTGGACATCCGGCCCGACAGCCAGGACATCCAGGCCCCAGCCTGATATCTGACCTGAGGACACTCAACGCATAAAATAGTTTGGCCAGCTCCAGGCCGGACATCCGGCCCTAGCCAGGACATCTGGTGTCCCATGAAGCCTCGGACATCCGGCCCCAGCCTGGATGTCCGATACCTGCGCGTGCCTAATCGGGCCAGATGCCCATGTATCCCCTCTCCTCCTCTCTTATCTCCCCTAGCACTATATATAGGACCCCTCCTACTTGCTAGGGTTATCAAAGTATTTGAGATTACTAGAGAGAGCTTTGCTCCTTGTACCTCCATCTTGGGGATCAAGACCTCTCAAGGGACAAGGATCCCCATCATAGGATCAAAGACCTCCTAAGGCCTTATTTGGTAGAAGTAGATTGGGGAGATTTTGGGAGAGGGGATTTTTAGAGGATTTGGTGAATCCCTCCCTTTCACCCAATCCTCTCAAATCACCCTAATCTCCAAAACCCTCACACACCCCTACTATTTGTTACACGGGGATTCATACACAGGGTTAGCAACATTACTATCCTATAATAATAAAAATGCAATTTTTACAACTTCAAAAGCTAATAGGGGAAATGTACTTGCAACAAAGGTGCAACTAGATTACGCAAAACAGCAAATAGGCTCTGTTAAATGTACTATCAACCGTTCAATTGAAAATGGTACATGCCACGGTTCAAATGAAAAACATGACACATGCCACGGTCCAAATAAAAAATACAAGATGTTTGGTCAATGAAAGTCAATGATTTATCACAAAATAAGCACATGTTTGATCGGTGAATGCTCCGAGACATGTTTGCGGGCTGCACAGAGTAGAGGAGACTTGTGGCAGCAAAGCATGGTCGCCCGCCTTCCGCAAGATCAGGTCCCTATAAAAGAAGATGAATTGGTCCAAGGGTTAGATGCGAAAAAACCCTGAAAATATCAAAAATATGGTGCCACTTTATGCATCAAGCTTATGCGTTGAACCTTGGATATTCAATCAGACGGACCGACATGAACGTATCTGATTTTAAATTTTGCATAATGTATCATACTATATCTTAAACCTGACCTAAACAACAGCTAGCTCATGCATACATGTACACCTCACTCGCATCAAATCTTGTTAACAGTAAAACATGAGAGAATAACAAAGAAACAAGCATACAGTACTATGAGAAGCATCTTGGAATCATCATGGCCTCACAGAAGATAATTTTGGAGGACTCAAAGTTTTTAGTTCAGACATGATCAGAGACACAAATAGAAATTTCAGCACATTGGTACATCCTGAGCTTAGGGTATTTGAACCAATACAATTTAGGTACGTCTTGAGCTCGGGGTATTTGAACAAACAACTGAAGAAATATCATCAATCATATAATCATATTAACACATTGTATATCTTACACCATATAATTAGCAGCAGCTAAAACATTTTTTGTCTTGACTGGATATAATTAGAAGCAGTACATGAGGTTCATCATTAACGGTACTTAGAGACAGAGTACAATGTTCAAACTAGATTCATAATGTCCTTGGTTAAATAATGAGAAACTATAAAAAGAATTTCCTTGCTTAGTTGTTTAACAAATTTTCATATTGCATTATATAATCTGAGAGTGGAGAATGAAATAATGAATGCATGGAAGATAGTACTAGCAGAGTAGACTAAATGGCACATATAATCTGAGAGTGAAGAACCAATGTGTCCATCAATAAGAACCAATCTGGGTGATACCGCCAACAAACTACAACCAGAGGACTATTTGCTTCACCAAAAGTGCATAGAAATCAGAGTTGTAACTTGTAGTCAAGAAATAGGGAGGCAGGCAAGTAGTCCAGATCTCCATTGTTGTTTAGGAAACAACTGACGATAAGAATGAACAACAGCTCTAGAACTTAAATCAAGAGCTATAGACTAGAGTTAAATCAGGACCTACGTCTTCAGAACTGAAAATTCCTAGACTATAGATGGACTTTCTGGGTGCTGATTGGTTTTAAGATGCCAATGATTTGTTTTTCAAACTGTTGTACTAGAGGGATAGAAATTCAACATGTTAAAGGATAATAAAATCGTTCAAATCAAACTTATTGCAGAGTAGCGTATTAAGCTACAGGGATGACCAGTGACAACAACAACCTTCCCAAGAGCATCACTGCATAAATCTGTCTACAAACGTCCAAAAAATTCATCCATCACTAGCACTTCTAAGTTCAAAACAAACGAGTCAAACACTAGGTAACTACAAGCGCTGCCAAAGGCTAGCGATCTAAGAGGAGGTGAACTTGGTGACGGGCTTGGTGCCCTCGGAGTTGGCGGGCTTGGCGAGCTCGCTGGGGAGGATGAGGCGGCAGCCATGGCCGGGCGAATGGAAGAAATCTAGAGGTTGAGGGGAAACCATCCACGTCCTCAAGAAACCCGGCCTCCCGGCAGAACTCGACGGTGTCCGTGATCGTCTCCCTCAGTGGCCGGGAGCTCCACCCCAGCTTTTCCAGCTTCCCGGAGGTCATCGGAGCCGGGTGATCCATGTCACGTATACTCTCCCTGCAAAACACCCAAAGGATGGAGTTACCCGTTAGCCCCAGCTTACACGCTGCCGAAATCAATACGTACGTATATGATAAATCTGCGGGCGATCAGAAGTTCTACTCGGCTATGCAGGGGTACCCGGGGTACATGCTCTTGAGCAAGCCCAGCAGCTCCCGGGCGGTGATGAAGTGAGGCGCGCAGATGTGCCTGCCCGTGGCCTCGGGCGCCTCGTAGAGCAGGAGCAGCGCGTCGGCGACGTCGCGGACGTCGACGATGTGCCACAGCTTGTCCCTCGTCTCGTCAGGGCCTCCTGCACTACCACCGACACACAAGGAATCACGCGACGGAACAGAGCATGCGCAGCGCACTGTTACGAGTTTAGTTGGCGGCTGAAACCTTTGAGGAAGTAGATGAGGAACTGGCTGCTAGTGTTGATGCTCGGCTGGAGCAGGGGACCGAACACCAGCGCCGGATTCAGAGTCACCACGCGGAGCCCGGTCTCCCGCCCGTACTCGAGTGCCGCCGCCTCCGCCGCGATCTTAGCAACTGGGTACCAGCTCTGCAGATATGCATGGCAAAATGACATAGTCAAAGGTTGGACCCTATAAAGATTTCTGATTATTACAGTCATGGTACGGTTACCTCGTTGCTCCTGCAAAATTCTTTGTCCGACCAGCAGCTCTCATCTCTGATTTTACCTTGGGGCCAGTCCTTGGGGTTGATCTCGACGGCGACCATGGATGACACGACGACGACTCTCTGGGCAGAGGCGGCAGAGGCGGCCTTGAGCACATTCGTGGTGCCAGTAACAGCAGGGCCCAACATTTGTAGCTACATGGTTGTGGACGAAAGGAAGAGTTAGTAGTGTACCTACATAACAGGAATCATTGATGCAATATCAACAGTTCTACAGTTATGAAACTTGCTTGCCTCTGGATCGGTTAAGATTCCCGAAGGAACGGGAGTGGCGACATGGAAAACTCCCTGGCATCCCACGATGGCAGCTGCCATTGCGTCGTAATCAAGGAGGTCGGCCTTGAAGAGCCTGAGGTTCTCGGAAGCGTTCTCTAACCGCCTCAGATGGCCGGTCTTCTCCTCGCCTGAAACAGGATCGGGAATCACTAGTTGCCCAGTTATGACACCGCTGACACGGCCGGGCACGTACGTACCGAGGTGGCGGACGGTGCCGTGGACGGCGTAGCCGCGGGAGAGGAGGAGCTGCACGAGCCAGGAGGCGATGTACCCGCCGGCGCCGGTGACGCACACCGTCTTCCCGCTCCCACCATTTCCCTCTGCGCGCGTCGGCATGGTCCGCTCTGCGTCTGTTCTTGCTGGCACGGCCTGCCTTAAGTAGAGGCAGCTCCCCTCGCACGAGAGAGTGGATGCAGGTGCAGCTCCCCTCGCAGAAAAGGAGAGCAGAAGATGGCAGGACCAGCGGTCCAGGCTCCAGCGCCCGGCCGGACACCCATCATCGGCCACCCCCGGTCCTAGCGAGGCCGCTGTCGCTGCCACCCCCAAGTTGGCCAACTAGCCTGAGCCTGTTTGCCTCCATGGCTGTAGCTATAGCTTCCTAGATGCAGACCCGTCCACTGCCGGTCCCGGGGAGACGCCAGGGCGCACCAGGGCCGGACAGGGCAACAGCCGACGGCGCGTCGTCCGCTGCAGAGTTCACCTTCGGTCTTGAGCACGTTCGTCGCGACAGTAACAGCAGGCCCCAACATTTGCAGATGCATGCATGGTTACAACTTTCACAGTCATGGTTATAACTTTCAAAAACAGTCATGGTTATTTATTTTATTTATTTTTGAATTATAAAAAAATGTTAGTTCTTTTCTTAGGTGAGCCATGGATTTTATTCAAAGTTCAAAACGTCCCGAGTACAAGCGGGTAAAATCCCTAAGGTAAATGCTTGTAGCCGGCAGGCCGGCTGAAACGCTCCGCCGATCGTACGCACGCGCTTAGATCGCGCAACGATTCGTGCTATCGTGAACATGTTTTTCTTTAACTGAATCTTCCTCCCCACCTCTTTTCCCTTCGCTCTCCTCTTCGCGTCCACTCACCTCTTCGCCTGCATCTCTACGCACCCCTGAACCAGCACTGCCACCGGCGACCGCGGTCGCGGTGAGCGCCACTGTCGAGACTTGAGACAGCCACTGGTGATCTACAGGCGCTGGAGATGACCACCGCCTTTGCTGCAACTGACCGGAGACCCGTGAGACGCTCCCGTGGACCAGCGCTCTCGCCGCTGACAGTGGCCGCGATGAGCGTTGTCGTTGAGAGCGGCCAGCGGTGATCTACAGGTGCTGGAGATGACCACCGCCATTGTTGCAACCAGGGCGACGACAGAAGTTGTGAACCAGTCGGCATTGCCGCAACCGGCTGGCCTTTGAAGCTGCAACCGATCGGCAAGAGAGTTGTGACCACCAGCGAATTTTGCTGGAACCAGCTAATGGGAAGCTGCAACCGACATTTGCTACGGCATCTCACCGGAGCTGCAAACACGAAGTGACACATGTGATGTTACAACTGTGTTCCAGGAAGCTACCACCGGCGCCGCAAAAAGCTTCCACCAGTGACACAAAATGCTGAGACAGGCCAGTTGTCGGTGTCAAAACCGGCGGATCTCGGGTAGGGGGTCCCGAACTGTGCGTCTAGGCGGATGGTAACAGGAGACAAGGGACATGATGTTTTTACCCAGGTTCGGGCCCTCTCGATGGAGGTAAAACCCTACTCCTGCTTGATTGATATTGATGATATGGGTAGTACAAGAGTGGATCTACCACGAGATCAAGGAGGCTAAACCCTAGAAGCTAGCCTATGGTATGATTGTTGTTCGTCCTATGGACCAAAACCCTCCGGTTTATATAGACACCGGAGAGGGCTAGGGTTACACAGAGTCGGTTACAATGGTAGGAGATCTACATATCCGTATTGCCAAGCTTGCCTTTCACGCCAAGGAAAGTCCCATCCGGACACGGGACGAAGTCTTCAATCTTGTATCTCATAGTCTTGGAGTCCGGCCGATGATGATAGTTCGGCTATCCGGACACCCCCTAGTCCAGGACTCCCTCAGTAGCCCCTGAACCAGGCTTCAATGACGACGAGTTCGGCGCGCATGTTGTCTTCGGCATTGCAAGGCGGGTTCCTCTTCCAAATAATTCATTGAAGATTGTGAACGCCAGGATAGTGTCCGGCTCTGTAAAATAAATTCCACATACCACCGTAGAGAGAATAATATGTACACAAGTTCAATCTGCTGACGTATTTTATGGCGTGACGTCACACCACTACCAAGACTTTACTTGAATCGTTTTTATTATACCACCTCAGCGCGTTTAGCGAAGCGGTTTCCTTGGCACGTCTTGTCGAAGCAGAGATCGTGTTCCCCTTATTCTGGGATTCCCATCAATACGGACGTGGGTAACCCAACCGCGCCCGTTGCCACGCCCGCTCCATCGAGGGCGAGTTCCAAACGGTCACGGGGACGGCTCTTGGTATTCTCCCTCTTTATAATGAGACCAAGGCTCGTTTCTTTTCTTCAATCCTCAATCGAATCCACCCTTCGCCCCAAGTTCCAGCACTCAGGGCTCCAGATTCGAGCGCTTCGGACCTTCGACAATGTCCGGCTCCGACCTACAGGGCCGGTGGATGCCTTCCTCCGTCACGGAAGAGGACGAGCTAAAGCTGAGAGAAGCCAGGTACTTAACCTACGAGATTTCGCATAGGTTGCCTGCCCAAGGGCAAGTCATTCCTACTCCCGAGCTAGGTGAGAGCGTCGTGTTCGTGTCTCACCTCCGTCGGGGTTTAGGCTTCCCGATGGATCCTTTTGTGAGAGGGCTCATGTTTTACTATGGGCTGGAATTCCATGACTTGGCTCCGGAGTCGATCCTCCATATTTCATCGTTCATTGTCGTCTGCGAAGCCTTCCTCCGCACCACCCCACACTTCGGTTTGTGGCTCAAAACCTTCAACGTGGAGCCGAAGATGACTGAGGGGCGTCAGGCAGAGTGTGTCGGGGCGATTATAAGCAAGAGGGCCGATGCTCCATGGCCCGAGGGCTCTTTTCAGGAGGAGCTCGGTATGTGGCAACATGAGTGGTTCTATATTACCGCTCCCAGGGGCAGCAGGCAGAGGCCGCCGCCTGTCTTTCGCTCTGGCCCTCCACAACGGGTGACATCATGGGTCAACAAAGGGCTTGACTGGGGGCCGTCCAAGGACGTACCCCTATTGCAGGGCCGGATTCGAGACCTTCAAGAGAGGGAGATCAATCTGGTCGTAGTGATGCAGGTTATGCTGATTCGGCGTCTTTTACCCTGCAAACGTCGCCCCCTCTGCCTGTGGGAATTCAATCCGGAGGGGCCACGAGCTCTCCAACACTTCATGGGTACGACACCCGTGGAGATGTACAAATTGTTCTTCGGATCACAAGAGGTGTGTCCGGAATTGACCGAGGATGCCGGCCTAAGCTGCAATCGCCCGGATACTCAAGTAAGTAGCCCTGTGTCCGGACATACCGTTTGTTTGCATATCTTGGATTTGCCTTTTAACCAATCGTCCTTTGAACAGGAGTGGATAGCGCAAGCAAAACTGATACGGTGTCCGGCCCCCTCCCGGAGACCGCGCCGGATCCCGTGTTGGTCAACATACTGGAGGTTGCGCCTTCAGAGGAGGGCGAAGGGGAAAACAGAGAAACTACCGCCTCTACCGAGGAGGCTTTCAAGAAAGGGGGGATCGAGAATCCCTCCTTCCAGGGGGAGAAGAGGACCGCTTCCGAAGATCCGGAGGCTAAGGCCTCAAAGCGGGGGAAGAAATCTTCACCAGAGGGTCCTGCGCCAGGGGAAGCCCCGGCCGCACTATCTCCCCTAAGGAATCAGCCCTCCAGTGAGCCGTAAGTAGAAAAAGGGGAGTTTTGTAATAAGGGACATCCCTATTTTTGCTTCTGAGGATAACCGAAGTTTTAACCTTGTAGTTCGGATCTCCGTCCTTCTCAGCTGAGCTCGTCTTCGGGGGACCTTCGTCCGGAGATGATGGAGAGCGAGACGCCTCCATCCGCCGCACCGTCAGGCGGGGCGGACGACCCTGAGGTGTCGTCGCGGAGGGTATCCCCGAGTCCGGCAGGGCCGGAGAGCTTGGCACCAACTGGTGTACGGCCGGGGGAGCTGAAGGATCTGCTCGAGAGGGCGTCTATCTCAGAAGATCACCGTACATTAATGAGTACGATGATTGAAAGAATTTCATCCGCTGAGGGCGGGTTGCATGATGCCGTCAGAAGTTTACTTGAGGGGTTTGAGGTACGTAAAAATGACATACCTTTTGACAGTTCTACACATAGAGTGCGCCCTGTATAGATAGTAGCCCCTGAGACTCGGTATGTTGTCGAAAGCGACAACGTGCCGATGATCATAATCTCAGTTATTAATTCTCGCCTTTCCTATGCAGGTGGCGGATCGTCTGGTGGCCAGCCGGACTGATAGAGTTGCCGAGCTAAAGTGGCAACTCGAGGTTGCGGATGCGGACATCGCGTTGGTCAATAAACGACTTGACGAGTCACAAGGTAGGTTGTTTCTCCATGGTCACCTAGTAAGGGAGCTGATGCCCACTCCTTACAACATGTATGCTTAATGCAGATGGTGCCGCTGTTGTGGAGGACCTTCGGGCAGAGCTTGCTCGAGCCAAGGAGCAGGCCAGAAGGAGTGATGCGGCTGCCTCGAAGGCAGCCGAGGAGCTAAAAGCCGAAAAGGCTGCTCACTGCCGAAGCAGGGAGGAGATGGCCGGAATGGCCGTGAAGCTGAAGGATGTCACCGACCGCTATGAGGTTCTTGAAAAAGAACGCCGAGCGGAGCAAGAAGACCTGAAGGAGGCCACCGCCGAAGCCAAGGATGCCCGTTCTGCAATGAGGGCTATAAAGGAGGAGCTGCGTCAGGCCGGAGACATTGCGGCTGGAAAGCCCTTCCTGCTGCGCAGGAAGTTCACAGATCAGAAGTATGCTCAGCTTGGCCAGCTGTGGGGTGCGAAGGATCCTTATCTGGATTTGGTGGCGAGTGCGGCGGATGCGGTTATGCACTTCCGAAGCCAAAAGGATCACGGGATGGAAGAGCTTTTTTGGTCTCAATTCCATAGTCCGGAGCGTTCACTTCCATTGAACGATCGGTTGGCTGAGTGGGCTGAGCTGAATAGATTGTCCGGATTTGCCATGACAGATGTAGTGGCTCATCTGTGGCTGGATAGGCCCAAGCCGAAGTGTTATTTTGGCTTATTACAGCAATTCCTTGGGGCGGTGCCGCATATTAAGGTGATGAAGTGGTCGGCATGCATAAAGGGTGCACGGATGGCTCTCGCCCATGTGAAGACATACTGGACGGAGATGGATGCCACTGATGTTGCAACCCGGGGTTCGGACGAGAGCCGGTTACCCGCCGAGCACCATTTTGGGGAAGTCCTGCAGGGCGCTCGTGTAATAGAGTCGTAGTGCTCGAAAAATGTTATGTTCAAATGACATGTATGATTTGTAAAACGATATTCATAATATAAGTGCTTTTTATACTTGTGCGTTCAAGTATTGAAATATCTCCTGTGCGGTCGTTAATGTATACGTGTATATAACCTGAAAGATGGCAGCCTTCGGCTTCATCCCCCACGCACATGGTGCGGGGGTGTTTGCAAAATAGCGCATTTTCACACTTAATCCAATGTCTTGGTCCTGTGAAGGAGGTGGTAGCGTGGCAAACTAGGCAACCGGACTATAATGCTTTATCACTTTCACTTAGCCATAGGAGTTCGAAGGTGGGGCTACGATATAGCCCCTAGGGCCACCGCGTTCTCTGAATTCGGGGCACGTATGTGCTTGACAGGGAAATGGTCCTTCGTCAAAGCAGGGGAATTCTAGACATTCCGCTAGTCGATCGAGTGGTTGACCAGTCTCTCGCTATATCATGACAGTCAGTTTTCGGCTTTCTCTACTGAGGTGCTCGCCCGGCCGAACCGGGGCACAATCGCAGTAGTTCTCCTGGTGTCGCGTTAGCCGATGATACGGAACGTAAGGCAGCAAAACACAGGAGCCGGGCAAACCCAACATTTGACAAAAGACATGATTCGGAGCTGATGCATATAAGGCCTAACTCGAGACGCCGAACACTCCCTAAGGTATTCGGTCTTTATGATAACGGGCAGAACAATGCCCTAAGCCCCTAGTGTCCGGGTACGGGCGAAATTTTCTGACGCGGCCGATGCCAAAAAGCCAGCCTCCTCATCAGTTATGGTAAAAAAACCGGGGGATGTGTATCAACAAGAGACAGTAAGAAAGGTTTACGCAGAGTCTTAATCTGAAAAGAATCCTTGCAACGGGTCCCTGCTGCACATCTGCGCCTGTGTCTCCGTTGTGCTGTATCCTGGACGGGTGTAGCACACTGTTCATCTGTAAAAGAGAAGAACTTTGTTTGGAAAGATATCGTGCAAGAAATGTATTTAAAACAGAGTATGATTTAAAAATGAATAAAGTTGAGCTTTATTGGCTCTCATTATTTATGCATGCAACCTTTTGTAAAGGGGTGTGCGTCTAGGAAGCCCCTAGTTTATTTATGCCGGACTCGCCTAGCCGTGTCCGGGGTTTTGAACGACCTTTTAATGAGATGATGCCGCATCGACCGGGCATTTTAAGTGTAAGAGACGCGTAGTGTGGTATTGCGTTAAAGCGGGCGAAAGCTTCGCGTCCCAATAGCGCTTGGTGGCTACTTTGAAATGGGGCGACATGGAAGATTAGCTTTTCGCGACGGAAGTTGTCGGATGAACCGAACACAACTTCTAGTAGTAAGGAGCCCGTGCACTTGGCATAAGGGCCTGGCGTCACTCTTTTGAAGGAAGTGCTGCTATGGCGAATTTTGGTAGGGTCTATCCCCAACTTGCGGATTGTGTCCGGATATAGCAGGTTTAAATCGCTGCCGCCATCCATTAGGACTTGTGTAAATTGTAGTCCGTCGATTATAGGATCCAATATCAAAGTAGCCCATCCTGCGTTTCGAATACTTCTGGAGTAATCCAGGTGGTCGAAGGTAATTGGTTTTGACATCCAATCTCGGGATTCCGCTGGCGTGGACCGTGCGATGCGTACTTTAGCAGGTGCCGCACTATTGTTCCGTATTATCACATGAAGTGAGTTTACTGTTTTGACTTCTTGTGGGAAAGTCTTTTGTTTTCCGGTGCTCTGCTTGTGGGGTTCGTCATCGTCCTCGCTTGGCGTGTCGAGCCCCTTGTGTTCGGCATTGAGTCGGCCGGACTGCTTGAAGACCCAACAATCTCGGTGGGTGTGGTTTGCAGGCTTCCCGGGGGTACTGTGGATTTGACATATCTGATCGAAAATTTTGTTTAGGTTGGATAGCTCGTCACTGTTGTCCTTAAGAGGTAGTGTTTTGTTGTTCGGCCGAGAGCTTTTGAATCCGGCATTGACCGCCGTGTTCTTTGGGCCATTTTCTTTATTTCGGCGCTGATCTTTTCTGCGTCGTGATTTCCCATTTCCATCTCTGACCTCGGATGTATTTGGGTCGCTGGTGCTACATCTTGCCAGCCAGCTATCTTCTCCCGCGCAAAAGCGGGTCATGAGGCTCGTTAGTGCGGCCATTGTTCTTGGTTTTTCCTGGCCGAGGTGTCTGGCGAGCCATTCGTCTCAGACGTTATGTTTAAAAGCTGCTAAGGCTTCCGCGTCCGGACAGTCGACTATTTGGTTCTTTTTGGTGAGAAACCTGTTCCAGAATTTGCGTGCTGACTCTCCGGGCTGTTGAGTTATGTGACTTAAATCGTCCGCATCCGGAGGGCAGACATAAGTCCCCTGAAAATTTGCTCTAAACGCATCCTCGAGCTCTTCCCAACTTCCAATGGTATTTTCTGGGAGGATTTTGAGCCAATGCCGAGCTGGCCCTTTGAGCTTGAGGGGTAGATATTTTATGGCGTGGAGATAATCTCCTCTAGCCATATGTATGTGTAGGATGTAATCCTTAATCCAGACTCCGGGGTCTGTTGTTCCGTCGTATGCCTCTATGTTTACGGGCTTAAAACCCGCTGGAAATTCATGATCTAGTACCTCATCGGTGAAACATAGTGGGTGTGTGGCGCCCCTGTATTTAGGTGTGCCGTTATCTTCGCACACTCGGCGTGTTGTGTTGCTTCCTGGAGCCCTCTTTTTTGGCCCATAAATGGACCTGACCGGGCCATCCTTTTTGCGAAGATCTTTAAGTGTATCGTGTGCCGGCTTGTGTGCGGCACCGCTTGCCGCTCTTAGCCTGTCATCTGGTCGTCTATCCGGCCAGGCGGCCTCTTTGCTTTTTGATTGTGGTGGCTCTACGGCCTCCTCGTCGAATTCAGGCAACAGCTTGCACTTCGGGTAGCTCTTTGCTTGGTAACTATTGCCGTATTTGTTTGCGGTCTTGAGTACTTTGCTCCATCTCATTCTGAGTACGTCTTCTGCTGTTTTGAGCTTCTGTTTATGCTTCTTCAAACTTCTTGCAGTGGCGATGAGCCTTTTGTGAAGGTTCTTATGCTCCGGTGATGTGTCTGGCGTGAGATCGTCTGGACTGTTGTTTTCGCCGGGGATGGATTGCTTGTCCAATTCATCCTGTTCGGATGCTTGCTTGGTTGCATGTTCGTCGTCCACTGGTTCACCCTGCTCTACGGCTGGGTCATTATGGGTGCAGTTGTTATCGAGGCGGGACTTCGGGTGGCGCTTGCGTCACCATTTTGGTTGTTTTTCGGGGGAATTACCTTCTCCGCATCCCGTTGTTCCTCGTTATCGCTTCCTTTTGGTGTATCCACCATGTATATGTCATGAGTTGAGGTGGCGTTCCAGTGCCCAGTAGGCGCTGGTTCTTGGTCGTCTCCGGCATCGTCGTCCATACCGTCAATGTCTTCGGAGTCGAAGTCTAGCATGTCGGTTAAATCGTCGACAGTTGCTATAAAGTGGGTGGTGGGTGGGCTTTGAATTTCTTCGTCGTCCACATCCCAACCGTCCTGATCGCGGTTCGGCCAGGGCTCTCCTGATAACGAGAGATACTTTAGCAAATTCAGGACGTCGCCAAAAGGTGAGTGTTGAAAGATGTCCGCGGCGGTCAACTCCATGATCGGTGCCCGATCGGATTCGATTGGAGGGAACGCGGGAGGTTCGGAGTCCGGCAAGGAGTCCGGCACCTCAGAGTCACGAGCTTCACAAGGGACAAGGTCAGTATTAGGCTCCATCGCCATAGAGGCAGCAGTCCCCGAGGTGGTGTCTAGCCACCCATCCTCGATCTGCGCAATCGGCTCCAAATTAGGGGTCGGAGCGGACTCATGTGCGGCCTCTAGGGCACTGTCCGGCAGCAGTGCTAAATCATGCTCATCGAGACAGTGCGGCGCGCTCGGTTGTGGCTCGAATCCATCAAAGATCAAGTCTCCGCGGATGTCAGCCGTGAAGTTTAGACTTCCAAATCTGACTTGATGGCCAGGGGCGTAGCTGTTGATCTGCTCCAGATGGCCAAGCGAATTGGCCCGCAGTGCAAAGCCGCCAAATACAAAGATCTGTTCGGGGAGAAAAGTCTCACCCTGGACCGCGTTGTTGTTGATGATCGAAGGAGCCATCAAGCCTATTGGTGACGACACAGAGGAGCTCTCAATGAAAGCACCAATGTCGGTGTCAAAACCGGCGGATCTCGGGTAGGGGGTCCCGAACTGTGCGTCTAGGCGGATGGTAACAGGAGACAAGGGACACGATGTTTTTACCCAGGTTCAGGTCCTCTCGATGGAGGTAAAACCCTACTCCTGCTTGATTGATATTGATGATATGGGTAGTACAAGAGTGGATCTACCACGAGATCAAGGAGGCTAAACCCTAGAAGCTAGCCTATGGTATGATTGTTGTTCGTCCTATGGACTAAAACCCTCCGGTTTATATAGACACCGGAGAGGGCTAGGGTTACACAGAGTCGGTTACAATGGTAGGAGATCTACATATCCATATTGCCAAGCTTGCCTTCCACGCCAAGGAAAGTCCCATCCAAACACGAGACGAAGTCTTCAATCTTGTATCTTCATAGTCTTGGAGTCCGGCCGATGATGATAGTTCGGCTATCCGGACACCCCCTAGTCCAGGACTCCCTCATCAGTGCCATAGCAAAAAGCTACAACCGGCGTCACGAAAAGCTTCAACCGAAGTCACAAAAAGCTTCAACCATGATGACGGAAAACTACGGGGACGACGGCGAAGCTGCGGCTGGGCGTTGACGAAAGATGCAAGCGGCCACGAGAAAAGCTTCAACCGGAAACTAAGGGTGTTGGAACCAGCGATTTGGAATGTTGGAAACATGGCTACGACAGCGAGGCTACAACGATGAGGTTGCAAGCTACAACGGCAAGGCTGCGGCTGGGCATTGACGAAAGATGCAGGTGGCCACGAGGAAAGCTTCGACCGGCAACTGAGGGTGTTGGAACCAGCGATTTGGAATGTTGGAACCATGGCTACGATGGCGGTGAGGTTGCAAGCTGCAACGGCGAGGCTACAACCAACGGCGACGAGGGTCGCGAATGACGGGATGATGCGTGAACGGCGATGGTGAGGTTGCAAGCTGCAACGGCGAGGCTACAACCAACGGCGACGAGGGTCGCGAATGACGGGATGATGCGTGAATGGCGACGGTGAGGTTGCGAGCACCATCGATGGGGAACTGCGATCCGTGGCGAGAGCGGCGACTTCCACGGGAGGGTGGACACGAAGATCGGCCGGTGCAGCGGGGGCAGGGAACGGTTTTCCCCTCGCCGCGGAAGAAAAGGAGGGAGAAGGGTGATGCGCACGTCCGAGCGAAGAAGACGCAATCGTGCGGCTACGGCTTCCCAAATCGAACGGACTGCTGGCGACCGGCCCAACTTTGGGCCGGTGCGCCTAGTAGTGTCCAATCCCTAACTTCTGCGACGTTGGCTAAATTGATGTCTGGTGTTAATTGCCGCTACCTGGGGGTGAAATTTAGGCAGGATTGTTGGTGCTGCAAGAAAGCAAAGAATTTAAGGCATCTTTTGGTTCATAGGATATGAATTTTATAGGAATAGGAAAATCATAGAGAGTGAGATGATATACATCTCAATTCTTATATAGAAAGAGATGTCATTTGGTGCATAGGATAGGATTTTTTCCATTAAGTTGAGGCTAATGTTTTTTTTCCTCCAAAATATGAAGGATTGATTCCTATCCTACATAGAAATAGGAATCCATTCCTACAAATCAAAGGGCTTCAAAGGAATTTCTCCTTTGCAAATCCTATCCCATGAGATTCCTACAAAGTTCCTACAAACCAAAGGAGGCCTAAAGAACAAAACCGAGGCCTGCCATGGAAAGACCCGTTCAATCGTCATTTTATTACATGTCGTCCATAAGCTCTTTGTTTCCTCTGCTTCTGGTTTCAGGAAGAGGGCGTCTCAAAGTGTTGGCGGTGGCTCCTCTGACGTGGCAGCGGGTTAGGGGACCGCCAAAAAGAGTTCCAAGAACTATGGCACCGAGTACGGTTCTGGCCACTCCTCCTGTGCAGATGGGAGGCGTTGGTTTCCCGAATGGGCTTCGCATTGGCCAATACCCCAGATGCCACCATCGGGTTTTCAATACGGGTTGCTCCGCCGGCTCTGTGTTTGTATGACAAGGACAAGCTAGTGGTGTTTTCGGACGAGGAAGACAATCCAATCGTCATCGACATGGATGTGGCTATGCGCACAGTCGAGGGGCAGCTGGTGGTGGGGCATGCACTCTCTGTCGGTGTCAAAACCGGCGGATCTTGGGTAGGGGGTCCCGAACTGTGCGTCTAAGGCTAATGGTAACAGGAGGCGTGGGACACAATGTTTACCCAAGTTCAGGCCCTCTCTATGGAGGTAATACCCTACTTCCTGCTTGATTGATCTTGATGATATGAGTATTACAAGAGTTGATCTACCACGAGATCGTAGAGGCTAAACCCTAGAAGCTAGCCTATGATTCTGATCGTTCTTGTCCTACGGACTGAACCCTCCGGTTTATATAGACACCGGAGGAGGGCTAGGGTTACACAGAGTCGGTTACAGAGAAGGAAATCCACATATCCGAATTGCCAAGCTTGCCTTCCACGCAAAGGAGAGTCCCACCCGGACACGGGACAAAGTCTTCAATCTTGTATCTTCATAGTCCAACAGTCCGGCGTAACTATATAGTCCGGCTGTCCGAGGACCCCCTAATCTAGGACTCCCTTAGTAGCCCCTGAACCAGGCTTCAATGACGATGAGTCCAGCACGCAAATTGTCTTCGGCATTGCAAAGCGGGTTCCTTCTCCGAATACTCCAAGGAAGATTTTGAACACATGAATCATGTCCGACTTTGCAAAACAAATCCCACGTACCACCGTAGAGAACACAATATTCCACGAATCTAATCTGCCGACAACTTTCACCTAGCGTGACATCACGCCGCATCCCGGTTATTATCAAAAACGTTTTTCCCAATCTGGCATTACACGTCTTGCGAGGCGGTTTTATTGGCACGTCTTGTCGAAGCAGAGATCGTGTCCCCCTTATCACGGGATTCTCATCAATACAGGCGTGGGTAACCCAACCGTGCCGTTAGTATAACTCCTCGGTTTAGGCAAGTTCCAAACGGCCGCGCGGAGGACGCTTGACATTGATCCGCTTTATAAAGAGGCCAAGACCTGCCCTTTTCTTTCCACGCCTAATCCTTCCCTCCCCTCACCTCGAGTTCCAACACCCATGGTTTAGCCCAAGCACTCCCGACCTTTCAACCATGTCCGGATCCGACTTCAAGGCCGGTGGATGGCCTCTTCCCTTACAGAGGAGGACATCAAGAAGCTTAGGGAGGCTAGGTATTTAACCGCCGAAATCCTTCACAGGCTTCCTTCTCAAGGGTAGGTTATCCCTACTCCCAAACCCAACGAGAGCGTTGTATTCATCTCCCACTTCATCCGAGGGCTAGGCTTCGGTCTTCATCCCTTCGTTAGAGGGCTCATGTTCTATTACGGGATAGACTTGCATGATCTAGCTCCAGATTCCTTCCTTCACATCTCGTCGTTCATCGTCGTGTGTGAGGCCTTCCTCCGCATTACCCCACAGTTTGGCTTATGGCTCAAGACCTTCAATGTGAAGCCGAAGATGATCGACGGGCGACACATGGAGTGCGGAGGCGCTATAATAAGCAAAGGTTTCGATGCTTTATGGCCAAAGGGTTCTTTCCTAGAAGTTTCTCACCTATGACAACGGGAGTGGTTTTACATCACAGCACCTCGGGGGAGGAAGTGGGCGGCCGCACCGGCCTTCCGCTCTGCCCCTCCGCCATAGCTTGCATCATGGGTCAACAAGGGGCTGGACTGGGGATCAGTTAATGATGTGCCGACATTGCAAAGCCACATTCGGGATCTCCTCAAGAGGGATATTAGTCTCGTCAAAGTAATTCAAGTAATGCTAGTTCGTCGGGTCCTGTCATGCCAATGTCGATCTCTCCGCATGTGGGAGTTCAACCCAGAAGGACCGCGAACCATTCAACACTTCTTCGGCGTGACGCTCGAAGGGATGTATCGATTATTCTTCGGATTTCGAATAAAGTGTCCGGACACAACAGAGGATGCGGGTCTCAACTGCAACCGTCTAGATACCCAAGTAAGTAACTACGTGACCGAACATGCTGTTATTATATTTGTCACAACATTATTCTGAATAACCACCCTCGGCCAGGACTAGATAAGAAAGGCGGAGAGGATCAGGTGTTCGGCCCCTCTTCCCGAAGACTCGCCGGATCCTGTACTAACCAGGATGCCGGCTCGCGCACCTTATCAAGTGCCATCAGGGGAGGACAAGGGGAGGAATAGGGAAGCCAAAAGCGGACTTCATGCGGGAGGTACGTTACGCATCCTAACCGAGGGAATTAGTGCCCCGTGTTGGAGGATGATCGGGGAGCAGAATCTAGCATCCCCTCTCCCCACTGGAAGAAAAGGACCGCCCCTGAAGACTTGGAAGCGGAGGTCTCAAAACGAAGGAAGAAACCTTCACCAGGGGGCCCTGCCCCAGAGGGCAACCTTACCGCACAGCGCCCACAAGGGGGCTAGCCATCAACTGAGCCGTAAGTGAACAAAGGTACTTTAGTAAGCATGCCCCGTTCTTTTCCTGAGAATAACAACCGAGACATATGTTTCGCAGTCCGGCTCATAGCCCTTCTCAACAATGTTCATCCTCGGGGGATCTTCTTCCAGAGATGATGGAGAGCGAAACGCCTCCTCCTACTTCCCCGCCTCATGAGGCGGACGACCCTGAGGTGTCGTCCCGGAGGATCTCTCCTGATCCGCAAAGGCCAGAAGGTAACTCTTCAGCCGCACGAAGTCCGGGGTTCTTGGCTCCTAGGGAGACCAACATAAAAAGCCCGGGATTGTCCGATGTACAACTGGACACATTGATGGGTCTTCTGCAGCAAGCGGATATCTCAGAGGCACATCTCGTACCTCAATGGGTACGGTGGTGGAGAGGATTTCATCCGCAAAATGCGGGTTGAATGAAGCTTTTACGAGCATGCTAAGAGGCTTTGAGGTACACAAAGTGATAAATAAATATATATATATATATATATATATATATTTGATTGTACCGTACACGCAAGGTGTGCTTTGTATAGATAGTAGCCCCTGAGACTCTGGTTGCCGTCCGGACGAGGCGACCAGAGGATCATAGTCTCAGGTAATGATAACACTGATTTTGTACGCAGGGGGCTACATATCCGGCAGCTGACCAGACTGCTGAATTTGCCAAACTGAGGCGGCAACTTGACGTGGCGGATGCGGACATCACGCTTGTGAACAAGCGGCTTGACGAGGCGCAGGGTATGTATATTTGGGTGGTCAACAAACATTTATAAGAGCATGATGCTATGATTCATAATATGCCTTAACTGCAGATGGAGCTGCCGCCATGGAGACCATTTGGGCAGAGCTCGCCCAGGCCAAGGAGCAAGCCAGGAGAAGCAATGCGGCCGCCGTGAAGGCAGCTGATGAATTAAAAGCCGAACAGGCTGCTCATCGCCAAAGTGAGGATAAAATAGCCAACATGGCTCTTGAGCTACCAAATGCCGCAAGCCGATATGTGCTTCTCGAAAGGGAAAACCAAATGAAAACGGCTGACCTAGAGAAGGCCTTACAAGCAGCAAAGGAAACACACTCTGAGATCAGAGCGGCTCGGGAGGAGCTTCGGCAAGCCGGTGATATCGCGGCTGGGAAGCCCTTTTTATTGCGAACGAAATTCGGCAATCCGAAGTATGCCCCTCTTGACCAATTGTGAAGTTCTTCAGACGCATACTTGGATTTGGCAAAGAGTGTTGCTAACGCGACACAGTATTTCAAGGATCAAGAAGACCATGAGGTGGAGAGATTGTTCTGGTCGCAGTTCAGTGCTCCAAGGCGTCTGCTGCTGTTGAGTGAGCAAAAGGCCGAGTGGGTCGAGCTCCATAGGTTATCCGGGCTTGCCATGAAGGCCGTCGTGGATCACCTGTGGCCGAAGGAACCAAGTCCGGATAGTTATTTTGGTTTGATGTAGCGATTTATTCATGTTGTGCTGCATATCGATGCTGTCAAGAGGTTGGCGTGCGTAGAAGGTGCGTGGATGGCCCTTGCCCGTGCTAAGACATATTGGGCGAAGATGGAGGCCACCGATATTGCAATCAGGGGTCAGCCCGGGGGCCAGGACTCGCCCGAGCACTATTTTGTAGAAGTCTGAGAAGGCGCCCGTTTAATAGAGGCTCAGTGCTCAAAGAATACCATGTTCCAGTGACATGTATCTTGGTTGTAAAAACAATGCTTTTGATAATAAAGGCTATATTTATAATTTTGCCCGTAAAGTATTGTAGTGCCTCATGTGCGGCCACTTATGTATATATGTATATAACCTGAAAGTTTGTAGTCGTCGGCTTTAGCCCCCTCGCATATAATGCGGGGGTGTTCGCAAAGCACGTAATCACACTTAATCCAACGTATTGTTCCATTAAGGAGGTGGTAGCGCGGCGAGTGAGGCAATCGGACTATATAGCTTTAACACTTTCACTTAGCCATAGGAGTTTGATGGTGGGGCTACTATATAGCCCCTGGTATGTCCGCGCTCATCTGAATGTGGTGCGTGTACATACGTGACCGGGAAACCGGTCCTTCGTTAATGCGGAGGAATCGTGAAGATTCCGCTGAGTCATCGAGTGGTTGACCAGTCTCTCGCTTTATCATGACAGTCAGTTTTCGGCTTTCTCTACTGAGGTGCTCATCCAGATGAACCAGGGCACAATCACAGTAGTTCTCTCGGTGCCACCTTAGCCGATAGAGCGGAACGTAAGGTAGCAAAACACGGGAGCCGGGCAAACCCAACTATTGACCAAAGACATGATTCGGAGTTGATGCATATAAGGCCAAACTCGCGACGCCAAACACTCCCGAAGGTATTCAGACTTTACAACATATACTGGGCCGAGTACCGCCCTCAATAATGATCCCTGAATTTCCGGGTACGTGCATTAATCCAGCATGACGAAAGAGCGGCTGTGGTGAGGGTATAAATCCCAAAAACACATTGGTTGTTGCCCTTGTAACGTCTATTTTGGATCGACGAATCATAAGCTTGCCAATAACGCTGGTATTCCTCTTGGTTATTTTAAGTTCTAGGAGGGTGTGAGGCAACAAGAGACAATAAAAAAGGTTTACACAGGGTCTTGATCTAAAAAGAAACCTTTGAATGGGGCCCTGCTACACGTCTGCGCCTTTGTCTCCGTTGTGATGTATCCTATAAGGGTGTAGCACGATGGTCATCTGTAAAGAAAAAAGAAAAAACCCAGGTGAAAGAATCTGTTGTGACCGTGCGAAAAGTTGGTTATTCTTAATGAACCATGAGAGTTCAATCTATTGTGTATTAATAGGGTCAAGCCAAACTATGGACCCTTTTTACATGCGGACAACCCCTAGCACCACATATGGGGGAATATCCGTTGATCAAGCTCAGGTTTATCTGGGCTGTTACAACTAGTGGTGCGCCGGCCACGTCTACTCGTGTCCGTGGTCTCGAAGACCGATCAATTACTCGGGTTGGAGAGGTCGTTCAGTGGTTCGGCTGCTAGAGCCGCCACGTAGTCTTCCGCGCGATGAAAACGCTCTGTGTTTCCGCTGATAGTGATGACGCCGCGTGGACTGGGCATCTTAAGTTTGAGGTAAGCGTAATGCGGGACTGCGTTGAAACGAGCGACGGCCGTTCTTCGGAGTAGTGCATGATAGCCGCTTCAGAACGGAGCGATGTCGAAGATTAGTTCTTTGCTCCGAAAGTTGCCGGGAGAACCAAATACAACCTCTAATGTAAAAGAGCCCGTGCAGGGGCCTCTACGCCTGGTATTACTCCTTTAAAGGTAGTACTTCTTTGGTTGATTCTAGATCGGTCTATCTCCATCTTGCGCACAGTGTCCTGATATATCAGATTAAGACTACTACCGCCGTCCATGAGGACTCGGGTGAGATGGTATCCGTCAATTATTGGGCTCGAGCACCAAGGTGGCCAAACCTCTGATACGTCTCCGTCGTATCTACTTTTCCAAACACTTTTGCCCTTGTTTTGGACTCTAACTTGTATGATTTGAATGGAACTAACCTGGACTGAGACTGTTTTCAGCAGAATTGCCATGGTGTTGTTTTATGTGCAGAAAACAAAAGTTCTCGGAATGACCTGAAACTCCACGGAATATCTTAGAATAAATAATAAAAAATCCTCGCCAAAGATGAAGACCAGGGGGCCCACACCCTGTTCACGAGGGTGGGGGCGCGCCCCTCCCCCCTGGGCGCGCCCCCAACCTTGTGGGCCCCCTGGTGGCCCTCCGACGCCAACTCCAACTCCATATATTGGCTTTCGGGGAGAAAAAAAATCAGAGAGAAAGTTTCATCGCGTTTTACGATACGGAGCCGCCGCCAAGCCCTAATCTCTCTCGGGAGGGCTGATCTGGAGTACGTTCAGGGCTCCGGAGAGGGGGATTCGTCGCCGTCGTCATCATCAACCATCCTCCATCACCAATTTCATGATGCTCACCGCCGTGCGTGAGTAATTGCATCGTAGGCTTGCTGGATGGTGATGGGTTGGACGAGATTTATCATGTAATCGAGTTAGTTTTGTTAGGGTTTGATTCCTAGTATCCATTATGTTCTGAGATTGATGTTGCTATGACTTTGCTATGCTTCATGCTTGTCACTAGGGCGCGAGTGCCATGATTTCAGATCTGAACCTATTATGTTTTCATGAATATATGTGAGTTTTAGATCCTATCTTGCAAGTCTGTAGTCACCTACTATGTGTTATGATCCGGCAACCCCGAAGTGACAATAATCGGGACCACTCCCGGTGATGACCATAGTTTGAGGAGTTCATGTATTCACTATGTGCTAATGCTTTGTTCCGGTTCTCTATTAAAAGGAGGCCTTAATATCCCTTAGTTTCCATTAGGACCCCGCTGCCATGGGAGGGTAGGACAAAAGGTGTCATGCAAGTTCTTTTCCATAAGCACGTATGACTATATACGGAATACATGCCTACATTACATTGATGAACTGGAGCTAGTTCTGTGTCACCCTATGTTATGACTGTTATATGATGAACCACATCCGGCATAATTATCCATCTCTAATCCGGTGCCTACGAGTTTTCCATATACTGGTTTACGCTTATTTACTTTTTCATTGCTACTGTTACAATCACTACAAAAATACCAAAATCATTACTTTTGTTGTCTTTACTTTGTTACCGTTACCACCACTATCATATTACTTTGCTACTAAACACTTTGCTGTAGATACTAAGTTTCCAGGTGTGGTTGAATTGACAACTCAGCTGCTAATACTTGAGAATATTCTTTGGCTCCCCTTGTGTCGAATCAATAAATTTGGGTTGAATACTCTACCCTCGAAAACTGTTGCGATCCCCTATACTTGTGGGTTATCAAGACCTTTTTCTAGCACCGTTGCCGGGGAGCATAGCTCTATTCTTTGAGTCACTTGGGATTTATATCTGCTGGACACTATGAAGAACTTGAAAGATGATCGAACTACTATTTTTCCCTCAACTACGAGGGGAGGTAAGGGACTACCATCTAGCCTTGCACTAGATTCTCCTTCTGTTATGCGTAAGTTTGCGACACCTAAACCTACTACTGCTATTGATTCTGATATGTCGCATGTTATTGACGATGCCACTTCTGCTATGCATGATACTTATGATGAAACTACTTCTATGCTTGATACTACTGTGCCACTTGGTGAATATCTTGATGAGCAAATTGCTAGGTCTATAGAAAGAGAAATTATTGAAACCGAACACGATGATGTTAGTGATGATGAAAATATGCCTGCTATTCCTGAGGGTTATCTTTTTAATGCTGAATCTATTGAAGCTATTCTTGCTTGCCAGGATAGTCTTGAACGTAAGAGGTTGCTAGTTAAGTGGAGTAAAGAATCTTTTAGAGATAGGATGAGACCTGACCCTGCTTTTGCTACTTCACCTATCTGTGTTCCTGATCAGGATTATTATGATTTTTCTGTTGATCCAGATATAATTACTTTGGTTGAATCTGATCCTTTTAATGGCTATGAATCTGAAACTGTTATGGCACATCTTCGTAAGTTAGATGATATAGCTGCCCTATTTACTAATAATGAGAGATTGCGCTACCTTTATTTACTCAAAATATTTCCGTTCTCATTAAAGGGTGATGCGAAGAAATGGTTTAATTCTCTTGATCCTGGTTGTGTGCAAAGTCCCCAGGATATGATTTATTACTTCTCTGCTAAATATTTCCCTGCTCATAAGAAACAAGCTGCTTTGAGGGATATATATAATTTTGTGCAAATTGTAGAAGAAAGTCTCCCACAAGCTTGGGGGAGGCTTCTCAAGTTACTTAATGCTTTGCTTGATCATCCTCTTAAGAAACCTGAAATACATGATATCTTTTATAATGGACTAACCGATGCTTCCAGAGATTACCTGGATAGTTGTGCTGGTTCTCTTTTCAGGGAAAGAACACCGGATGACGCTGAAATTCTATTGAATAATATGTTGGCAAATGAAAATAATTGGGCACCTCCTGAGCCAGCTCCTGAGCCAATTACTGAGCCTATTCCTAAATCAACTCCGAAGAAGAGAGGTGTTCTATTTCTCAGTTCTGAAGATATGCAAGAAGCAAAGAAATCTATGAAAGAAAAAGGTATTAAAGCTGAAGAAGTTAAGAATTTACCTCCTATTGAAGAAATACATGGTCTTAATTTACCGCCTGTTGAAGAAGTATATGATCTCAATTACTTATTTACTGAAGAACCTCCCGATATCCCGACATAGGTAGTAAAGGTAAATTCTCTCTATAGGTATGATAAAGCTAAAGTCCCTCCTACTAAAATTGCTAGTCAGTGCTTGGATGAGTTTGATGACTTTATGTTTAAGCAAGATGATTTTAATGCTTATTTTGGTAGACAATTAAAACAGAATACCTTTATGATTAAACGCTTGAGTGATTATATGGCTGATATTAGAGGTGAACTTAAACTTGTTAGCAAACATGCTTCTATGGTTACCACTCAAGTAGAACAAGTACTTAAAGCTCAGAAAGAAGTGCTTGATGAAATGAATAGTAAGAAAAATGATTATGCTGTTAGAGTGGCTACTAGAACTGGTAGAATGACTCAGGAACCTTTGTATCCTGAAGGCCACCCTAAGAGAATCAAGCAAGATTCTCAAAGAAATAATATAGATGTACCTAGTTCTTCTAAGAGGAAGAAAAAGAAAAATGATAGGACTCTGCAAACTTCTAGTGAACCTATTGCTGAACCACCCGAGAATCCAAACGATATCTCTATTTCTGATGCTGAAACACAATCAGGTGATGAACATGAACCTAGTGATAATGTTAATGATAACGTTCATGATGATGCTCAACCTAGTAATGATAATGATGTAGAAGTTGAACCTGCTGGTGATCTTGATAACCCACAATTAAAGAATCAACGTTATGATAAAAGAGACTTCGTTGCTAGGAAACATGGTAAAGAAAGAGAACCATGGGTTCAGAAACCCATGCCTTTTCCTCTGAAACCATCCAAGAAAAATGATGATGAGGATTTTGAGCGCTTTGCTGAAATGATTAGACCCATCTTTTTGCGTATGCGATTAACTGATGTGCTCAAAACAAATCCTTATGCTAAGTATATGAAGGATATCATTACTAATAAAAGAAAGATACCGGAAGCTGAAATTTCCACCACTGCTTGCTACTTATACTTTTAAGGGTGGAATACCAAAGAAACTTGGAGATCCGGGAGTACCTACTATACCATGCTCCATTAAGAGAAATTATGTTAAAACTGCTTTATGTGATCTTGGAGCCAGTGTTAGTGTTATGCCTCTCTCTTTATATCGTAGACTTGATTTGAATAAGTTGACACCTACTGAAATATCTTTGCAAATGGCTGATAAATCAACTGCTATACCTGTCGGTATTTGTGAGGATGTGTCTGTTGTGGTTGCAAACGTTACTATTTTAACGGACTTTGTTATTCTTGATATTCCCGAGGATGATAGTATGTCTATTATTCTTGGAAGACCTTTCCTTAATACTGCAGGGGCTGTTATTGATTGCAACAAAGGCAATGACACTTTTCATGTTAATGGCAATGAGCACACTGTACATTTTCCGAGGAAACAACCTCAAGTTTATAGTATGAACTCTATTGGAAAAATCCCATCGATTATATTTGGAGGTTTTGAATTTCCTCTCCCTACTGTCAAGAAAAAGCATGATACTCTTAGTGTTGGGGATTTTCATATCCCCGTTGAGGTAACTTAGTGTCATTCGAAATTTCTCCGGTTCCGGGATTATTCGGAATGAGTTTGTTAACAAGACTTGATCAACCTTGTTAGTGGGTTCATTTTGATGATCACGAGATGGATGAAACTAGAAGAACAACCTTCTGTGCCCTCTTTATATTTTTTGTTATTTAGTAAAAATAAAGTAAAATAGTATTTTTCTGTCTGTTTCCTAACTTATCCGTGCAATATAAAAATATCCCGAAAATAAAAGTCCTCAGAATGCCATGCCAATTTAATATGATTTTTTCGGGAATATTTGAGAATATAGTGTGCAAAAATTACCACGGGGGGAGCTGCCACCTGGCCACGAGGATGGAGGGCGCGCCCTACCCCCTGGGCGCGCCCCCTGCCTCATGGGCCCATGGTGGCCCTCCTCCACTTATTCCTGCACCCATCTTCTTCCTCCGCCTCACACAAACACGAAAAACCAACTCAAGCACGAGTTCCAGCCCCCGTTGCTATGATTTTCGATCTCCTTGCTCAAAGCACCTCTCGCAAAACTGCTTGGGGAGATTCTTCCTTGGTATGTGACTCCTCCATTGGTCCAATTAGTTTTTGTTCTAGTGCTTTATTCCTTGCAAATTTGTGCTGCATAGGTGACCATGTTTTTGAGCTTGCATCTAAAATTTATATGGTTCCAAGTAGTTCTAATGCTTGATATAGGCCCTAGGCACTTGTGAGAGTTGTTGCTATCAATTTTATTGAAGTTGGTTCACTTTTATTTGAGGTTACTAAAAATTTCAGATTGTTTCAGAAATAATGAAGAGACTTTTGAGGGGCTCGTCGAGCCGAAGCTCTAAGGAAGAACAAAAGGAAGAAGAGGAGAAGCCCAAATTTAATTTACCTCGCACTGCGGAGGTCCGGCCGTGTGAATGGCCTTCCGATGACTTCTTGAGGAGAGCTGGGATTCATGAAGATTTCTATTTATTGATTCAGAACGCCGGCCTCACCGACTTCCTCCACGACCAACGTCATCAGTATCTCTTACTCACAAATACTTTTGTGCAAAACTTCTACTTTTCCCCTAAGAAATCACCTCCAACAGTAGAGTTTCATTTATATGACGTTGTTAAAGAGATGACATTAGCAGAATTCTGTGAGGTTTGCAGAATACCCTTTGAGGGCACCTTAGATGAACCCCACTGTAATGAATTAGAAGCTTTTGTAAACACTATCACGATGGGAGAAACTAGGAAGGTTTCTGATGCAAGGATCACTAGCATACATTATCCTGTTTTACGCTACTTTGCCTTATTTGCTAGTCGTTGCTTGATTGGACGCGGGAACTGTGGGAACCTTATTATTCCTGATATTATTATTTTGCTCCATGGTTTATACCGCGATAACTCTGTTAGTATGGGTGGAATTGTTGCTAGACGGTTAAGTCTGAACCGTACTAAGGGCCCCATCTTTGGAGGCATTTATGCTTCGCGCCTAGCTGAACATTTTGAAATACCTATTAGGCATGCGGAGAAAGAAGAAACAGCGCTGCCCAGTGCTTATTTAGATTACAAGAGTATGATAGCGCATGATTTTCTTATTAAGAGTCGCGATGGGGAGCTTAAATATAAATTATACTTTGATAAACATCACCCTGAGACTATTACTTTGCCTGCTCCTGCTTTGTTTAACTTGTATGCAGAGCCTCACATTGTTCTGTGGTCGGCTGTTCAAACCTATCGGAACCCTCCACCGGCCCCGGAGCCGGAGCCACAAGATGAGCCCCCACGACTATCTGTTTATTCTTGGGATCCAGATGTAACACCCCGGATACAACTTCCCATATTCGTAACTCCAACTCTTGCCATTTCCGGCTATGTGATATATTATTTTCTCCGTGGTTGGGTTTTTGTCTGTTGTTTTGCATTTTGTTCTTGTTATGCATCTCGTCTCATGTCATCATTCGCATTGCATCGACATCGTTTTCATAAAACTTGCGTATGCTCGTAGTTGCCGCTTCTTCCGTGTCTCGGCTGACCTTCTCTCAGATCAACCAGACCACTCTCTTCTCTCTCTTTTCTGAGCTCATCAAACCCCGTTGCCTTCGTGGACCGTTCCGAGACCAACCGGGTTTCTCGAGTCCCTCTTGTCTGACCACCTAACCTCTCTTGCCAGCTCGCAGCACCCTCGTGTGTGTGTCTGAAACTTACCCGAACCCGAACCGGTCTGTCGTTACCGATGGATCCGGATCATCCCCAAACATCTATAAAGCATCACCGTTTTCTTTGTTGTACTCTCTTAGCCTATTTTTCTCAACCGTCCAATTTAAATCGGAGGGCCCAAATAGCCCCTAATCTAATCTTCCTGAGATATATATATTGACCAACCCTAAAAATGAGGAGAGCTGTCCCATCCTCAGAACCCCTCCGCCGCCGCGTAATCCCCCTCTGGATCCACCAACGCCCAATCCCCTCGCAGCCTCCCTCGCTCTCTGGATCAGCAAGAGCCCGAGGCTTCGCCTCTGCTCATTTCCGCCCGTGCACGCTCGTCCGCTTGGCTGGAGGCCACCCCGACCTGCTCCTTCCACACCCCGCGGCCGAGGGCCCAACCCCGGCGTCCGCGTCGCCAAGTACCTCGACCAGCCGAAGCTTCTTGCAGCCTCGCGTGCCGCTTCCCTGAGCTGCTCTGCTTGCGTACAAGCTCTGCGACTCCGACGGCCACTTCGTCAGCCTTGTCGCCGTCGTCGACTTGCAGGCCAGCACCTTGCCTCCTCCTCCCGTCTTCTTCTTCGGCTTCCTCTCTCTCTCTCTAATCCCTCTCTCTCCCAGATACTCCATCGCCATGGATGCCCGCCGCTGCTTCGTCCTGGAACGGATTCTCGTCGCCTCGAGCCCGTGCAAGCTGTGGAGCCCCGCCGCCGCCAGGAACAGGCTCCCCGCGCCCTGGATTCGGTCGATCCGACCTTCCCCATGCCCAAGACCTTGCCGCCCCTTCGCTCTGCTCCCGGCCAACGGCGCCCTGCTCGCCTCCTCTGCCTCCCCTGATTCTGCATAGAGCAGGAGAACGAGCGCACGAGCCCTGCCCTGCGTTGACCCGTTCTAGTGCCAGCGTGGACCAGCGCCAGGTCGCCCGGCCTACCTCTCCACCGAGCGCTAGGCCCAGCCTGCTCCATCTGAGGCCCAGCGCCAGGTCGCTTCCCAAGGCCCTGCCGGCCTGCCCCGCCTCCTGCTCCACCGACCGGGCCAAAGCCCATGGTGAGCGCCCCCGCAGCCTGCAGTTTCGGCCCAGGCCGTGTTTTTTTCAGCGCCTGCGAATTTGCTATTTATCCAGAGATTTACCTGTTTTGTAGAAAACCCCTCATATACATGCATATAATAACTCACAATTGGTGCATCGGTTTAAAGTGATTTAAATATGAAAAATGCTTAAAATTGTGTCTAGTTTCATAATATGCTACTTTCATCCAAGTTTAACATGTTTAAAATGTTGTTTACATTAATTTGCTCCTATGCCATGCTAAAATGATTTATTTCATAACTAAATAACCGTAGCTCCAATTTTAATAAACTTTATATGTAAATGGGGTGGAAAAATGCCTAGTTTAACATGATGCACTTACTTCTACTGTTTAACAACTCTAAAATATGTTTTAGGGCAGAACAGTAGCTAATTCAAAATATGGACATGAGGGTTTTTCCAGAATTGTTGTTTGTTGTTCCGTCCTCATTTAAACTTGCCTAAATAGTTAGTTTACTTTTGTTACACCCCTTGCCATGTTTAACAACATTTACCATTGTTGTGTACCTAAACGAGAGCGAACTAAATAATTACATGTGGTGTTTTGTCAATATGCAACTCATTGCATATTGAGCTCCACTTAACTTGTAGTATTGTTTGTTGCACTTTGCCATGCCATGCCTCATTAAACCGGACATGCATCATACTTGTTTGTACTTCATGCCATGTTTATGCTTGTGCATTTACCATGTTGCTTGTTTCTTTCCGGTGTTGCTTCTTAGTTCCGGTAATGTTGCGATTGTGAGGATTCATTCGACTACGTCCGTTCGTCTTCTTCATGGACTCATTCTTCTTCCTAGCGGGATTTCAGGCAAGATGACCGCTACCCTGGATCTCACTACTATCATTGCTATGCTAGTTGCTTCGTTCTATCGCTATGCTGCGCTTCCTATTACTTGTTCCTTAAGCCTCCCAAATTGCCATGAACCTCTAACCTATGACACCCTTCCTAGCAAACCGTTGTTTGGCTATGTTACCGCTTTGCTCAGCCCCTCTTATAGTGTTGCTAGTTGCAGGTGAAGTTGAAGATTTCTCCATGGTGGACAGGGTTATGTTGGGATATCACAATATCTCTTATATTATTAATGCATCTATATATTTGGTAAAGGGTGGAAGGTTCGGCCTTATGCCTGGTGTTTTGTTCCACTCTTGCCGCCCTAGTTTCCGTCATACCGGTGTTATGTTCCCGATTTTGCGTTCCTAACGCGGTCGGGTGATTTATGGGACCCCCTTGACAGTTTGCTTTGAATAAGACTCCTCCAGCAAGGCCCAACTTTGGTTTTACCATTTGCCTCACCTATTACCTTTTTCCCTTGGGAGTCGCACATCCCAAGGGTCATCTTTATTTTAGCCCCCCCGGGGCCAATGCTTGTCTAAGTGTTGGTCCAAACTAGAGCCACTTGCAGCGCCACCTCGGGGAATCTTGAGGGCTGGTTCTAGTTGTACGTAGTGCTCATCCGGTCGTGGCCTGAGACGAGATATGCGCGGCTACTATCAGGATGTCGGCACGCCAGGAGGTCTTGCTGGTCTTGTTTTATTACTGTCGAAATGTCTTGTAGCCTGGATTCCGAGACTGATCGGGTGTTCCCGGGGAGAAGGAATATCCTTCGTTGATCGCGAGAGCTTATCATGGGCTAAGTTGGGACACCCCTGCAGGGTATTATCTTTCGAAAGTCGTGCCTGCGGTTATGTGGCAGATGGGAATTTGTTAATGTCCGGTTGTAGATAACTTGACACCAGATCTGAACTAAAACGCATCAACCGCGTGTGTAGCCGTGATGGTCTCTTCTCGGTGGAGTCCGGGAAGTGAACACGGTCTTTGGGTTATGTTTGACGTAAGTAGGAGTTCAGGATCACCTCTTGATCATTGCTAGCTTCACGACCGTTCCGCTTGCTCTCTTCTCGCTCTTATCTGCGTATGTTAGCCACCATATATGCTTAGCCGCTGCTGCAACCACACCACTTTACCCCTTCCTTTCCCATTAAGCTTTGCTAGTCTTGATACCCATGGTAATGGGATTGCTGAGTCCTCATGGCTCACAAATTACTACAACAACAGTTTCAGGTACAGGTTATGCGATGATCATAACACGAGAGCGATGTTTGCTTGCTTGAGTTCTTCTTCTGCTTCTTCTTCGATCAGGGGATAGGTTCCAGGTCGGCAGCCTGGGCTAGCAGGGTGGATGTCGTTTGAGCTTCTATTTGTGTTTCATCTGTAGACGGATGTTGCTCTTATGTCTTGTGATGTTGTATTCGTGTGGCATTGTATGCCTTATGTATGTATCCCCATCTATTATGTAATGTTGATGTAATGATATCCACCTTGCAAAAGCGCTTCAATATGCGGGTCTATCCTTGGTGGGACCTTTGAGTTCCTTTTGGATAGGGTCGCATATTGGGCGTGACAAGTTGGTAATCAGAGCCTCGACCGACCATAGGAGCCCCCTTGATTGTTGGCCGTTGTTGAGTCTAGAAGAAAATTATTTTGAGTCTTAGGATTATATATATCGGAGATTAGGATTCCTTTTACTCCTCAGCCCCCTTCGTCGCTCTGGTGAGGACTCCTGACGTAGATGTTTTGACTTTCCTCTCCTCAAATTTCACGAATTGTTTTTAGGATCACGCAGGTATCTTGGGATCGTTCCAATATTCTTATGACGAGAACATTGTTCTTGGTGCCTCCTAACATTTAGGGGTTGTGGCAGTGTCCCGGGGAGTTGAGCTCCGAGGTGTTGTCGTCATAATTTTATCGTTGCAGTTCTGGAATACCTGAGTTTTGCCGACATCGAAAATCTCTTTTATGCAGTTGTTGGTGAGATAACCTCGACGTCACCCAGTACTAGGGAGTTCGGGAGTTTGCCATAGCTCGTATAACGGATGCTTTTCGAAGGTTGAGGTACACGATTTCCGAAGGTTTCTTAGTTATGTGTTGACGGATGGATACAGCTGGATGTAGGGATTGTTAGTTTGGGTGAGATATATTGCTTCCCCTGTATCCCCAACACCAGATTGCATAACCAGAAAGTTTCGGGAGTTTTATAGGTGGGAATTCAAGTAGCTCCTAGAATATCTTTCCAACAGATGCATGATATAGATTTGGGTAAATCTCTATCATATGTATTTGTTCCGGCTATTTCTGCAAGCCAATCCTTTGTTTTGTTTTATTTGTGGTATTCGAGTTGCTTCGATGTCAAATGTTGAATCCATACCTTTCCTAAACGGTGTTCTCATATTGCTATGTGAATACTAATCCTTTTTTTATCATTGAGCCTGTCATGTTAATTCTTTTCCAACCGGTGCGCTTCTCTTCGAGATGATCCCATCATTCTCCCCATCCGCAAGATCAATTCTAAGTTTTCTCAACGGTGTTTGTTTCGTTCATCCCAAGTTGTCTTTGTTTTTCCCCACCCTCCCACCCTTTTCTTCAAGGACTCATTTATTTTAATCAAGTATCCATTTATTCATGTGAAGTCACTTCACTCTTTTCAATCAATGTTCTTATCCGGTGATTTCCCATGAAGATGCTCAACAATTTCGAGTTCATCATCCTTCATTGTTGTTTCTTCTCCGGTGGATCCAATTCAAGCTTTCGATATTTATCATATTCTTTTCCTCGTTTCTAATGCTTTCTCATGCCGATGCACCTCTTAATCATTCACTTCTTCCTATTCATTTGTTTTGGAGTGCTGAAGATATCTCACAAGACTTGTGTTTCCATTCTCAAGCCGTTCAAGATACTTCAAGGTTGTTATCTCATTAAGGCCATTTAATTCAACCGGTGCAATTCCCCCTTTCAATCAATCGTTCAATGGTGTTTCCTTCCGAGTGGGCCCTAACCCACAGGTCTTTTCCCAGGATCTTACCTGACTCTTCTAATTATTCCGGAGTTGTTCTTAAATTCTTTTCAAGTGTGACGTAAGAATGGATTCCATCAGTCACATGCCTTCTCCAAGATTGTTTTCAAATTCTTTTCATCGTTGGTTCAACCTTTCTAATTTTTCATCCCGGAATATCTCAACAATTCATGGTGGTGTTTCTCATCGTCATTCTCGACATTTGAAGACCGAAGAAGAGTTTCTCTTAAATCTTGCTCCATTCTCTTCAAGATTCATGGTTCTAGTTTGATGCCATCCTCTCAAAATTGTTTTCGATTGTGAGAATTCTTTTCACCCATCCGGAGCATTTCATGAGTCATTTCCATTTCTTTCCTCCGAAGGCCATCGTGTCATAATTCTTCATTCTCAGCGTGTAGCTATCATTCTCCAAATCTTACCGGTGCATCGTTCAAATACCCTCTAATCAGTTCATGATCTCCTTGTTCTCATGTATTGAAATCCCCTCAAGTATCTTCATTCGTTTTCCAATTCTTCCCGGTGAATTGTGCCTTTGCTATGTTCATTTTCAATTTTTATGGTGGTTCGTTCAAGACTTCACTTCCTTCGTTATCATATCAAATATTCGTTGTTTCCAAATCCCACCGGTGGTTCCATCAATACCTCCTCAAGTTTTTGCTATATCTCTCTTAATCCTTTCTACGGGAATAAGTAGTATGCCAAATCCATTGCTTGTCATCAATTAATTTGATGAAGGATAAGCATACAATAAAGCTTATTCTTATTTCCTCGAGGTGATTCAATTCTTTTCTTCCAGAGATTGTTCATGATGAAGTAATTCACGGTTCTAGTGTTTCATCTTTTCCTTTTTCGGAGTTCCAAGTTTTCTTGGATGTCTCGTCATGAAGCTTCATCTTATCACTGTAAGGCTTCACCTTGTGTTGTCAACTTCTCTTTCTTTTTATCATCCTTTTATTACCGGAGTTCTTCATGGAGGCTCTACATGGTGGTTCATCAAGGATTCCTTTCATTCTTCAATTGTTCTTCAAGATTTTCTCGAAGCTAAGATCTGCCAAGCTATACTCAAAATAAACATGGTGCTCAACACATGTTTTGTTTTGAGGAGCTCAAGTATTCTTCATCTTGCATTCCAAAGTGCATTTCTTTCTACCTTATCTCTTGAGATGGTATTATGTCACTCTTGGCAATTTCTCCTCATGTTTCATGATTCACAGGTTGTCAGGAATGAGATATTTGGATCCATCATTTTCTCTTCGTTCAAGAGATCTTTTCGACCAATCTACTTCTTCGTTGGAGTTATCTTGTGTCAGATTTCACCTAAAGCCTTTCCTTAAAGGTTGCTGCTATTTGTGGTGATTATGCATGACCCAAGCTTGCTCTTTATCCTCTTGGTGGAAGAAGTTTTCATCTCTTCGTTGATCTCAAAGCAAGCAATTGTTTTCGTTAGTGGCCGGTTGTCACCTCATCATTTTGAGATGTTTTCCATAAGCCCACTACAAGCTTATTCATTTCATTGTGGGTTTTCCAACAACTCCGTTCGATTCTTCTTTGCAAGGATGCTTTCCAAGTTCACTTGTGGCAAAAGTTGTCATTTTATTCTCTGTCACTTTATCCCAATGGTCTAACTTCTATTCTTTCGTTACGGAGGCATTGTGATGTTGTGCTCTTCACCCATCACCTCGTTTTGTGAGGATCGTGTTCTTTTCTTCCTTATCCATTTAACCGGAGTGTTGTATCATCTCTTCAATATCTTTTCATCTCATCAAGTTTTCTTATCTTTTCTACCGGACTGTTGTCCAAATTCTGCCATTCTTGTTCCTTGGCTATCTCATTATACCGAGGTGGTCATATTCCTTTAGTTCGTGAAGCTCTTATTTCCATGTCTTTCAACCTTCAAGTTCTCGTAATACTCCTTGTTCCTCTTTTCTAATGGATTGTTTGCAATCTCGTTCATCTTTGTTGTACTCTTTCTTTTAAATTGCTCAACCTCTCAAGGTTCATGGTTTCACTCGTTTGTCGAAGAAGCAACTTAGTTTACCTCTATCTTCCTCTTCCTTTTCCCTCCGGTGCCATCCTAGATCTCGAGACGAGATCCTCTCATAGTGGTGGAGTGTTGTAACGCCCCGGATACAACTTCCCATATTCGTAACTCCAACTCTTGCCATTTCCGGCTATGTGATATATTATTTTCTCCGTGGTTGGGTTTTTGTCTGTTGTTTTGCATTTTGTTCTTGTTATGCATCTCGTCTCATGTCATCATTCGCATTGCATCGACGTCATTTTCATAAAACTTGCATCTGCTCGTAGTTGCCGCTTCTTCCGTGTCTCGGCTGACCTTCTCTCAGATCAACCGGACCACTCTCTTCTCTCTCTTTTCTGAGCTCATCAAACCCCGTTGCCTTCATGGACCGTTCTGAGACCAACCGGGTTTCTCGACTCCCTCTTGTCTGACCACCTAACCTCTCTTGCCAGCTCGCAGCACCCTCGTGTGTGTGTCTGAAACTTACCCGAACCCGAACCGGTCTGTCGTTACCGATGGATCCGGATCATCCCCAAACATCTATAAAGCATCACCGTTTTCTTTGTTGGACTCACTTAGCCTATTTTTCTCAACCGTCCAATTTAAATCGGAGGGCCCAAATACCCCCAAATCTAATCTTCCTGAGATATATATATTGACCAACCCTAAAAATGAGGAGAGCTGTCCCATCCTCAGAACCCCTCCGCCGCCGCGCAATCCCCCTCGGGATCCACCAACGCCCAATCCCCTTGCAGCCTCCCTCGCTCTCTGGATCAGCAAGAGCCCGAGGCTTCGCCTCTGCTCGTTTCCGTCCATGCACGCCCGTCCGCTTGGCTGGAGGCCACCCCGACCTGCTCCTTCCACACCCCGCGGCCGAGGGCCCCAACCCCGGCGTCCACGTCGCCAAGTACCTCGACCAGCCGAAGCTTCTTGCAGCCTCGCGCGCCGCTTCCCTGAGTTCCTCTGCTTGCGTACAAGCTCCGCGACTCTGACGGCCACTTCGTCAGCCTTGTCGCCGCCGTCGACTCGCAGGCCAGCACCTTGCCTCCTCCTCCCGTCTTCTTCTTCGGCTTCCTCTCTCTCTCTTTCTCTCTAATCCCTCTCTCTCCCAGATACTCCGTCGCCATGGATGCCCGCCGCTGCTTCGTCCTGGAACGGATTCTCGTCGCCCCGAGCCCGTGCAAGCTGTGGAGCCCCGCCGCCGCCAGGAACAGGCTCCCCGCGCCCTGGATCCGGTCGATCCGACCTTCCCCATGCCCAAGACCTTGCCGCCCCTTCGCTCTGCTCCCGGCCAACGGCGCCCTGCTCGCCTCCTCTGCCTCCCCTGATTCTGCATAGAGTAGGAGAACGAGCGCACGAGCCCCGCCCTGCGTTGACCCGTTCCAGTGCCAGCGTGGACCAGGCCAGGTCACCCGGCCTGCCTCTCCATCGAGCGTTAGGCCCAGCCTGCTCCATCTGAGGCCCAGCGCCAGGTCGCTTCCCAAGGCCCTGCCGGCCTGCCCCGCCTCCTGCTCCACCGACCGGGCCAAAGGCCATGGTGAGCGCCCCCGCAGCTTGCAGTTTCGGCCCAGGCCGTGTTTTTTCAGCGCCTGCGAATTTGCTATTTATCCAGAGATTTACCTGTTTTGTAGAAAACCCCTCATATACATGCATATAATAACTCACAATTGGTGCATCGGTTTAAAGTGATTTAAATATGAAAAATGCTTAAAATTGTGTCTAGTTTCATAATAAGCTACTTTCATCCAAGTTTAACATGTTTAAAATGTTGTTTACATTAATTTGCTCCTATGCCATGCTAAAATGATTTATTTCATAACTAAATAACCGTAGCTCCAATTTTAATAAACTTTATATGTAAATGGGGTGGGAAAATGCCTAGTTTAACATGATGCACTTACTTCTGCTGTTTAACAACTCTAAAATATGTTTTAGGGCAGAACAGTAGCTAATTCAAAATATGGACATGAGGGTTTTTCCGGAATTGTTGTTTGTTGTTCCGTCCTCATTTAAACTTGCCTAAATAGTTAGTTTACTTTTGTTACACCCCTTGCCATGTTTAACAACATTTAACATTGTTGTGTACCTAAACGAGAGCGAACTAAATAATTGCATGTGGTGTTTTGTCAATATGCAACTCATTGCATATTGAGCTCCACTTAACTTGTAGTATTGTTTGTTGCACTTTGTCATGCCATGCCTCATTAAACCGGACATGCATCATACTTATTTGTGCTTCATGCCATGTTTATGCTTGTGCATTTACCATGTTGCTTGTTTCTTTCCGATGTTGCTTCTTAGTTCCGGTAATGTTGCGATTGTGAGGATTCGTTCGACTATGCCCGTTCGTCTTCTTCATGGACTCGTTCTTCTTCCTAGCGGGATTTCAGGCAAGATGACCGCTACCCTGGATCTCACTACTATCATTGCTATGCTAGTTGCTTCGTTCTATCTCTATGCTGCGCTTCCTATTACTTGTTCCTTAAGCCTCCCAAATTGCCATGAACCTCTAACCTTTGACACCCTTCCTAGCAAACCGTTGTTTGGCTATGTTACCGCTTTGCTCAGCCCCTCTTATAGCGTTGCTAGTTGCAGGTGAAGTTGAAGATTTCTCCATGGTGGACAGGGTTATGTTGGGATATCACAATATCTCTTATATTATTAATGCATCTATATATTTGGTAAAGGGTGGAAGGCTCGGCCTTATGCCTGGTGTTTTGTTCCACTCTTGCCGCCCTAGTTTCCGTCATACCGGTGTTATGTTCCCGGATTTTGCGTTCCTAACGCGGTCGGGTGATTTATGGGACCCCCTTGACAGTTCGATTTGAATAAGACTCCTCCAGCAAGGCCCAACTTTGGTTTTACCATTTGCCTCACCTATTACCTTTTTCCCTTGGGAGTCGCGCATCCCAAGGGTCATCTTTATTTTAGCCCCCCCGGGGCCAATGCTTGTCTAAGTGTTGGTCCAAACTATAGCCACTTGCAGCGCCACCTCGGGGAAACTTGAGGGCTGGTTCTAGTTGTACGTAGTGCTCATCCGGTCGTGGCCTGAGACGAGATACGCGCAGCTACTATCAGGATGTCGGCACGCCGGGAGGTCTTGCTGGTCTTGTTTTATTACTGTCGAAATGTCTTGTAGCCTGGATTCCGAGACTGATCGGGTCTTCCCGGGGAGAAGGAATATCCTTCGTTGATCGTGAGAGCTTATCATGGGCTAAGTTGGGACACCCCTGCAGGGTATTATCTTTCGAAAGCCGTGCCCGCGGTTATGTGGCAGATGGGAATTTGTTAATGTCCGGTTGTAGATAACTTGACACCAGATCTGAACTAAAACGCATCAACCGCGTGTGTAGCCGTGATGGTCTCTTCTCGGTGGAGTCCGGGAAGTGAACACGGTCTTTGGGTTATGTTTGACGTAAGTAGGAGTTCAGGAGCACCTCTTGATCATTGCTAGCTTCACGACCGTTCCGTTTGCTCTCTTCTCGCTCTTATCTGCGTATGTTAGCCACCATATATGCTTAGCTGCTGCTGCAACCTCACCACTTTACCCCTTCCTTTCCCATTAAGCTTTGCTAGTCTTGATACCCATGGTAATGGGATTGCTGAGTCCTCGTGGCTCACAGATTACTACAACAACAGTTGCAGGTACAGGTTATGCGATGATCATGACACGAGAGTGATGTTTGCTTGCTTGAGTTCTTCTTCTGCTTCTTCTTTGATCAGGGGATAGGTTCCAGGTCGGCAACCTGGGCTAGCAGGGTGGATGTCGTTTGAGCTTCTATTTGTGTTTCATCCGTAGACGGATGTTGCTCTTATGTCTTGTGATGTTGTATTCGTGTGGCATTGTATGCCTTATGTATGTATCCCCATCTATTATGTAATGTTGATGTAATGATATCCACCTTGCAAAAGCGTTTCAATATGCGGGTCTATCCTTGGTGGGACCTTCGAGTTCCTTTTGGATAGGGTCGCATATTGGGCGTGACACCAGAGGAGGCTGCCAGCTAGTGGCAGTCAGAGTCTTCTTCATCACACTACGACCCCAGCTACACCTACAGATATCCGCCAGGTCATCCCTAGCATTAGACCAACTTAGGCCAAAAGCCTAAGCTTGGGGGACTACGTATTTCCCATCGACATTACATTTATGTTCACACACACACACTCATTGTTTGATGTCGGTGCTCATACTCTTTCATTGTATTATCCATGTTAGTTTAAATTTCTTTTTCCTGCTTTCTTCTTGTGTATTTGGTAAACTTTAAGAAAAACCAAAAAAAATAGTTAATTTACTTTCCATGCTTGTAGTCGAATTAAAAAGAAAACCCAAAAATATTTCCCGTTCTTCTTTTTACTTGTTGGGAGCTTTCCCGTGTAAATAGTTTTTATTTCTTTTCCTTTCTTTGGGGGTCGAGAAGACTATATTGAAAATTCTTAGTGGCTCTTATATGCATGATTGATTATTTAAACCTAGAGCCCATATTACTTGTCTTCTCTCTTGAGTTGAATGCTTGCAGATCCCAGCTTAGTCCAATGCACGTGCACTGTTATTATTATACACACCGTTCGGTCGTGCAAGTGAAAGGCAATGATGATGATATATGATGGACTTACTGAGAAGAGAAAAGCTGGTATGAACTCGACCTCTCTTGTTTTTGTAAATATGATGATTCATCATTCCTGATTCAGCTATTATGAAGTAAACATATTTGCAATGACATTTAGAGATTATAGTTGCTTGTGCCATGCTTGATTAGCTATGAGTTATATTGGTTTACCTTGCGTGCCAACATGCTATTAGATGATTATGATATGGTATGAAGGGGTGGTATCCTCCTTTAAATGCATTGAGTGACTCGCCTTGGCACATGTTCACGCATGTAGTTGAATCCAATCAACATAGCCTTCATGATATTTATGTTCATGGTGGATTATATCCTACTCATGCTTGTACTTGGTGTGAATTAATTTTAATGCATGTTTACGACTGTTGTCGCTCTCTCAGTTGGTCGCTTCCCAGTCGTTTGCTAGCCTTCACTTGTACTAAGCGGGAATACTGCTTGTGCATCCAAACTCCTTAAACCCCAAAGTTATTCCATATGAGTCCACCATACCTTCCTATATGCGGTATTTACCTGCCGTTCCAAGTAAATTTGTATGTGCCAAACTCTAAACCTTCAAATAAACATTCTGTTTTGCATACTCGAATAGCTCATATGTCAACTAGAGTTTCCCTTATCTTCCGTGTTAGGCGGTTTATTCTCAAGAGGAGTGGACTCCGCTCCTCATTCGCGAGAAAATGGCTGGTATTCGGGATGCCCAGTCCCATGCTTTATGCAAACTAAATCAAAATAACTGCAAACAAAACTCCCCTTGGGACCCGTTGAATGTTGGAGGCACTCGTTGTTTCGAGCAAGCCATGGATTGATGCTTGTGGAGGAAGGGGAGTATAAACTTTACCATTTTGTTTGGGAACCGCCTATAATCTTTTTAGCATGGAATATATCGTCGTCTTTTAGTTGTTATGTTGACAATGAAAGTATGCCGCTCAAAATATAATTTATCTCTATTTAAAAACCGAGCTCTGGCACGGCTACAAATCCCTGCTTCCCTCTGCGAAGGGCCTATCTATTTACTTTTATGTTGAGTCATCACCCCTCTTATTAAAAAGCACCCGCTGGAGAGCACACTGTCGTTTGCATTCATTATTATTGGTTTATATTTGGTATGACTTGACTAGATCTCTTTTACCATGAATTACAATGTTTAGTCAGTCCTTGATCTTTAAAGGTGCTCTGCATTTATGTTTTGCGGTCTCAGAAAGGGCTAGCGAGATACCATTTTGTTATATCATGTTATGATTATTTTGAGAAAGTGTTGTCACCCGAGTTTTATTATTATGGCTCGCTAGCTGATTATGCTATTGATATGAGTAATTGTGAGACCTACGTGTCATTGTGAGTATGGTTAGTTCATAATAATTGCTAAGACTTGAATGCTGGCTTTTCATGTTTACAACAACAAGAGCAAACAGAGTTTGTAAAAGTTTTTCTTTTTCTCTTTCAGTTTGTCAACTGAATTGCTTGAGGACAAGCAAGGGTTTAAGCTTGGGGGAGTTGATACGTCTCCGTCGTATCTACTTTTCCAAACACTTTTGCCCTTGTTTTGGACTCTAACTTGTATGATTTGAATGGAACTAACCCGGACTGACGCTGTTTTCAGCAGAATTGCCATGGTGTTGTTTTATGTGCAGAAAACAAAAGTTCTCGGAATGACCTGACACTCCATGGAATATCTTAGAATAAATAATAAAAATCCTCGCCAAAGATGAAGACCAGGGGGCCCACACCCTATTCACGAGGGTGGGGGGCGCGCCCCTCCCCCCTGGGCGCACCCCCTACCTCGTGGGCCCCCTGGTGGCCCTCCGACGCCAACTCCAACTCCATATATTGGCTTTCGGGGAGAAAAAAATTAGAGAGAAAGTTTCATCGCGTTTTACGATACGGAGCCGCCGCCAAACCCTAATCTCTCTCGGGAGGGCTGATCTGGAGTCCGTCCGGGGCTCCGGAGAGGGGGATTCGTCGTCGTCGTCGTCATCAACCATCCTCCATCACCAATTTCATGATGCTCACCGCCGTGCGTGAGTAATTGCATCGTAGGCTTGCTGGAAGGTGATGGGTTGGATGAGATTTATCATGTAATCAAGTTAGTTTTGTTAGGGTTTGATCCCAAGTATCCATTATGTTCTGAGATTGATGTTGCTATGACTTTGCTATGCTTAATGCTTGTCATGATTTCAGATCTGAACCTATTATGTTTTCATGAATATATGTGAGTTTTGGATCCTGTCTTGCAAGTCTATAGTCACCTACTATGTGTTATGATCCGGCAACCCCAAAGTAACAATAATCGGGACCACTCCCGATGATGACCATAGTTTGAGGAGTTCATGTATTCACTATGTGCTAATGCGTTGTTCCGGTTCTCTATTAAAAGGAGGCCTTAATATCCCTTAGTTTCCATTAGGACCCCACTACCACGGGAGGGTAGGACAAAAGATGTCATGCAAGTTCTTTTCCATAAGCACGTATGACTATATACGGAATACATGCCTACATTACATTGATGAAGTGGAGCTAGTTCTGTGTCACCCTATGTTATGACTGTTACATGATGAACCACATCCGGCATAATTATCCATCGCTAATCCAGTGCCTACGAGTTTTCCATATACTGGTTTACGCTTATTTACTTTTCCGTTGCTACTGTTACAATCACTACAAAAATACCAAAATCATTACTTTTTCTATCTTTACTTTGTTACCGTTACCACCACTATCATATTACTTTGCTACTAAACACTTTGCTGCAGATACTAAGTTTACAGGTGTGGTTGAATTGACAACTCAGCTGCTAATACTTGAGAATATTCTTTGGCTCCCCTTGTGTCGAATCAATAAATTTGGGTTGAATACTCTACCCTCGAAAACTGTTGTGATCCTCTATACTTGTGGGTTATCAACCTCCGTGTCGAATACTAGTCGGATGATCCCTGCGATCGAAAGTGATCGGGCAGGCCGACCATGGATTGAATTTGGGGGCGACTGGTTCTACGGCGTATACATCTCGGAGTGTGCGTTTGCGCCTCCCCTTTGGTATGTGAGTGGCGTAAATCATGTTTACTGTTTTGACCTCTGGTGGAAATATTTTCTGTCCCCCCATGTTCGGCTGGCGAGGTTCATCCTCGTCTTCACTTGGAGGCTCCCTCCCCTTGTGTTCGGCATTTAGCTTGCCGGCCTGCTTGAAGACCCAGCATTCTCTGTTGGTGTGATTCGCAGGTTTCTTGGGGGTGCAATGAATTTGACAGGACCTGTCTAGAATTTTATTTAGACTGGACGGTCCATCTCTGCTGCCTTTAAATGGCTTTTTCCGTTGACTGGGTCTGGAGCCCCTGAATCCGACGTTTACCGATGTATTGTCTAGGCTGTCTTCATTACCGCGACGCTTGTTTTTATTGCATCGCGGTTTTCCATTGCCATCCCTGATTTCGGATATGCCTGGATCGCTGGTGCCGTTGCGGGCCAACCAACTGTCCTCGCCCATGCAAAAGAGGGTCATAAGAGTTGTTAGGGCTGCTATTATCCTCGGCTTTTCCTGGCCGAGGTGTCTGGCAAGCCATTCGTCTCAGACATTGTGTTTGAAAGCTGCTAGGGCTTCGACATCTGGACAGTCGACGATTTGGTTCTTCTTGGTGAGAAATCTGTTCCAAAGCTTACGGGCTGACTCTCCGGGTTGTTGAATATGTGACTTAAATCGTCTACATCCGGAGGTCGGACATATGTCCCTTGAAAATTAGCCCTGAAAGAGTCCTCGAGTTCCTCCCAGCTTCCAATGGAATTTTCAGGGAGGCTTTTCAACCAGTGCCGAGCTGGTCCTTTCAACTTGAGGGGTCGGTATTTGATGGAGTGGTGATCATCTCCGTGATCCATATGGATGTGAAGAATAAAGTCCTCAATCCAGACTGCAGGGTCTGTCGTTCCGTCGTATGCCTTGATGTTTACGGGTTTAAACCCCTCTGGAAATTCATGGTCCAACACCTCATCGGTGAAGCACAGCGGGTGTGCGGTGCCCCTTTACTTGGATGCGTCGTAGCGTGGGTCCAACGGCTGTAGTGTTCGATGTTGATTTCGAGCTAGTAGTCGATCAGTATAGTCGGTTTGGTGGCCGTGATCCTGCGTAGGAACACGTTTCCTAGATCCATAGATGGACCTGGTCATATCAGCTTTTTTGTCTACGTGCTCACGTAGATCATGTGCTGACTTGTGTGTGGCGTCATTAGCCGCTCTGTCTCGGCCACAGGGTGGTCGGTCCGGCCGATTGGCCGTATTGTTTTTTGGCGGAAAGGGCGTGATAGCCTCGTCGTCGAATTTGGGCAGCAGCTTGCGTTTGGGTAGCTCCTTGTGTGGCAATCACCGCCGTATGTTTCGTCAGTGTCGAGCACTTTGTTCCATTTGTGCCTGAGCGTGTCCTGGGCGGCTTTAAGCCGTTGCTTCTGCTTCTTCAACTCCTCGCGATGGCAATAAGCCTTTTGTGGAGGTGCTCTTGTTCCAAGTGCTTTTCCGGGATGTCGGTGGGAAACGACACCTATTGGATCACGAGGATCCCTTCTGCGGTTGTGGGGGCGCAGGGTTGTAAGAAGAGCAGGATTAGCAATCAGCACAAGGATCGTTTACCCAGGTTCGGGCCGCGAGGATGCTTAAAACCCTAGTCCTGCTTTGGTGGATGTATTGAGTGTTCTTGAGCTCTTGAACTAGCTATGGTGGCTGCGTGGTTCCAAAGAGCCGAATCCCTCTCTAGTACACCATGGGCCTCCTTTTATAGTCGAAAGGGGCTGCCACAGTGGCACACAGGAGGTGGAAAGGCCTACAGTGCTATGAGCTTATCGCTCATATTACAGGACAAGGCGCATTTAATGCGTGGCTTGGGTGTCCTCTTGCTTTATCGGGGACGGGAGCGAGGCCCATCCCGTCCATCGCCGCTCCTTCTTGCTTCGACACGCGCCCTGGCCAGCGATGCATGCGGCGCCATGTAGGCAGGCAAGCAGCTGAGGTGGCGTGGTGGTAGAGCCTTCGCGAAGATCTGCATGCCGCCACGCAGGCGCGTACTGAGTTGGGCTAGAAGCTGCATGTTGCCACGCAGGTGCCTGCCCAGCTGGTTGGACTGGCAGCTGCTTGTTAACGGCGGTGGAGACTTAGTTGGCGCGGGCCTGGTAGTGGCCCCGCTGACGCCCTTGGCAAGGGCCTTGCCGGGTAGCCCGGCAAGGGTCTTGCCATGGCGCGCTGTCGTCCCTGGCAAGGATCTTGCCGGGGGTCTTGTGGGTTTCCTCGGCAAGAATCTTGTCGAGGATCGTTGCCTTCCAATTCTCATCTGATCTTGAATATTCTTTGTTCTTCACAAAGATCTGCATGCCACCATGGAGGTGCCTCCCGAGCCCTGGCCCAACATGGTTGATGGTGTTGGAGACCGTGGGTTCAAGGGTGGCTCACTCCTCTGGTGTGGGCGCGCCGCCCCGGCAAGGGGCTTGCCGGGGCTGCTGAGGCTGCCCCGGCAAGGGTCTTGCCGGGGGAACCTGCTTCGTCCATCTGCTCTCTGTGGTCTCGGTCTTTAGCGTTGCGCTGATCATCTTGCCGCTTCGCCTCCTCCCTTTTTCACTATTCAGTGTGGCTTCAGCCCATGGCTCTGACTGCCCACGCACAAGTAAGGGGTACAAAGGAGTTCCCCTACTTTAGTACACCGCAGGAGCCCCGGGCCTGGGCCACACATAGGCGCAACGCATTGTTGGGCCAGGCCCAAAACGGTGCGCGGGCAGGCGGGGCGGTGTTTACCGCGGTAACTTTCTGTCTGCTGCGCTTCCTCAGGACCTGTGCGACGTGGGGGAGGTCATGCATGACGTGGGGGGCATGCACGGGGCAGTTTCCGCATGCACGAGGAAGAAGAGCTTGACCAGTGGGCGGCGGCCGCTGGGAAGGCCAGCGGCGCCGGCACCGGGGCTCCCCTCGTCGAGGACGTGGTCGACGAGTCGTCGTCGGAGGAGGACGAGGGGGAGAAGACTGCGACCGCCGACCCTCCAGTCACTAGAAGAGGGCAAGTCCTACGGCGGGCCACCTCCGGGAAGCCGGTCCGTCCCGACCAGGCCGCGCAGCTACGGTAGGCCCAGGAGACATCTGCGCGCCAGATGAGGGTTGTGGCGACGAAGAAAGCGGTGAAGGCCATGGTGGTGAAGAAGAAGGCATCCGCTTCTTCGTCGTCCAAGTGTGCCCAGACGCCACCGCCTCCACCCTCGCCGGCAGATGTTGGCATGGGGATCGCTTTTGACTTTAGATCCCTCAGCCCAGAGGCGAAGAGGAAGGCAGCAGAGGAGGAGGAGCAGGAAGAGTAAGCTATTCTTTTCCCCTTCTCTTCTTTTTTGCTTTCTCCATTTCCTCAAATGGTGCCGCCCATTCTGAATCATCTTCATCCCGCGGGGACGTGGAGATGCTGGCCCAAAGGGCGAAGAGGGCCAGGATTTTGACGAGCGGCCAGCCCCCGGCAGCCACCTCCAGCATGCCACTGGTGGTGTTGAGCAGCCCGGACAGCAGCCCCCGGCCCAGCCCCCAGCATGAGTCCATCACCCGTCCTTCGTTGATGTGCGCTAGGGGTATGATACTTTGGTACTGACCATGCTGTGGGTGTAGGAGGGGAGCAGCAGCAAGGGGAGCCATAGAGGGCTTCTCCCAACGCGCCGCCCCATCGACCACGCCGCCCCGAGGGGCGTCCCCGACAAGGGCACCAAGCATTGAGCCCATGCACACGGAGGAGGAGGAGGAGAACGCGGGCGCCGGTGGCTTCGCCTCGACGCCGAACCTTGGCGGAGAGGGGACTTCTGCTTCTCGGCTTGGCACGAGTAAGCCACTCGCTTTCCGTTTCTGCTTGCGTTCTTTCTTTCTTCTTTTTTACTGGCTTTTGATCTTGGCCTCGCCCTATCCCCTTCTTGGCATTCAGACTTCCCCTCGATGGACCAGAGGACGTCGATACCGTCATCTAGGATGTCGCCAAGGATGCTGCGGCGCAGGCCGAGAAGATCGCCGCTGAGGAGAGCACCAAGGGGGCCACCAGGGAGCCCGGCAAGGGACCTGCCTGGGAGGCCGGCAAGGCCGTTGCCGAGGAGGAGGTGGTTGATGACCAGCCCTCCTCCTTCGCCGCCTCCGGCTCCGGCAGGTACCTGAGGGTGGGTAGCGACTAGTTCGTCCACCTCCCAGGCACGTCGAGCACCAGGACACTAGTCGAGGGACAGGTGTTTGACGACGAAGTGCTTGACGCGGCCGGGATTGAGGTCGTCGATGAGCCGAGCATTGATGGCGATGGCTCCCAGGCGGAATGACTGCTCCAGGCCATGGGTGCCAGCTTCCGGAAGCTCCAAGCGCTCCACCGCGCCCGTTTGGACAAGGCCAAGTCCAGGACGGCGGTGGTGGAGAAGGCGGAGGCGTAGTTCCAAGAGCGTGTTGCCGAGACGCGGGACTGGTTCTGCCAGGCTCAAGACGAGCTGAAGGCCGCCCAAGGCGAGCTAGCCAAACGTGACGTGGAGGTCACCATGAAGCTGGCCGACGTCGAGAGGTCCCAAGAGACAGTGAGGAACTTGGCCGCCGCCGCCGAAGCCGCCCGGACCCAGCACGAGGCCGCACTAAACTCCCAGGAGAGGACCTTGTCGCGCGCGAAGAGAAGCTCGCCGCCACGCTCCGTGGCAAGGATGAAGAGGTGGACAAGCTCGTCACACAGCGGACCCGAGAGCTGGAGCAGAGGCACAGGGAGGCACTCGATGCCCAGGCTCTGGTTCACGCCGGCAAGGTGAAGAAGCTGGAGGCGGAGAGGGATGAGATGAAGGAGCAAACTCTAAAGCTGTCGAAGGAGAAAGACATGCTCAACAGCGCCCTGGCGGAGGCGCACGGCGTGGCCGTCAACAGGGCCAGAGAGCTCTCCGAGGCCAACAACTCCATCAGAGACCTCAGGCTGAAGCTGGAGGGTCTCGAGAAGATGTTGTCGGAGGCCAAGGCCCGAGAGGGGACCCTGAGCAAGGACTTCGAGACCGAGAAGCAGCTGCGGAGGAACGAAGCCGCCAACCTTAATGACCACATGGAGGGCGAGAGGCATTGGCTCGAACGCCTTGCCGTCGTTGCAAACTCGGCCTCCAGGTAGCTGGCCAACATAGGGATGTCAAATGTGAGGTACGCCTCATAGACGAGCCTGAGCCCCAACGCCAACCTAACCATGTTCTTTGATAGGGTCATCGGCGCCCTGGAGCAGCTTCACTCCAACCGGGCGGCCTTCCTGGCTAAGGAGTCCCGGATGCTCTGCCGGGGCGCCATGACCAAGGTGCTTACCAAGATAGCGCACTCGCATCCTGACCACAACTTTGAAGCTGCGCTGAAGAGCTTGCCGAAGGATGCAGACATCACGGCGCTCAAGGAGCATATCAAGCCCATCATCAGCCGCATCGATGAAATCAAGAGGTTGGAGGGCCAGCGCCGGGACTAGGCACCCCGTTTCTTATCGCCGCTGCAGGTCCATGACCAAGACAATTGCTATCTTTAGTTAGAACCGCGGCGGCAATTTCTGTAATATAACTCTGCAGTACTTCTGACATTAGGCATGTTATTTTCCCGTTCGATTTTCCTTTGTATGACCACCCTACATTAACTGGGTAGGCTTGCGGGCGCGTAAACCCAGTGCGGCGTCTTGAGGACGAATCCCCATTGGCCTGCCGGGTGCGCTTGCTGCCGGGCGAACCACCTTACCGCCCTTAACGCGGCCGCTCGAACTGTCGAGCTTGACTCGAGCCAGAGTCGAGAGTGTTGCTAATTGCGGAAGGCTACCCTGCCGCTATCGACGCGGCCGCTTGAGCTGTTGAGCGGACTCGAAACAGAACAATGGCGTTGCCAATTGCAGGAGGGCCCCTCTGCATATAGGTTTTCCATACATAGGCAGAATCTCCGAGGACGATAACATTATATTAAAGAGGAAAGTTTAAAGTTTGGCATGACTTAGCTTTTTCGTCGCCGCCCTGGCATCCTTCGTGCTCGCAGGCAGCGCCGCTCTCTTGGTCGCCTTCTCTTTCGGCGACCACAGCCGCGGGAAACCACTAGGCCGGCTGTTAAACCAGATTCTCATGATCGCCCTCCCCCTACCTGGCGCGCCAAAGATGTCGGTGGGAAACAACACCTATGGGATCACGAGGATCCCTTCTCCGGTTGCGGGGGCGCAGGGTTGTAAGAAGAGCAGGATTAGCAATCAACACAAGGATCGTTTACCCAGGTTCGGGCCGCGAGGATGCGTAAAACCCTAGTCCTGCTTTGGTGGATGTATTGAGTGTTCTTGAGCTCTTGAAAGAGCTATGGTGGCTGCGTGGTTCCAAAGAGCCGAATCCCTCTCCAGTATGCCATGGGCCTCCTTTTATAGTCAAAAGGGGCTGCCACAGTGGCACACAGGAGGTGGAAAGGCCTACAATGCTATGAGCTTATCGCTCGTATTACAGGACAATGCGCATTTAATGCATAGCTTGGGTGTCCTCTTGCTTTATCGGGGACGGGAGCGAGGCACGTCCCGTCCGTCGCCGCTCCTCCTCGCTTCGACACGCGCCCTGGAAAGCGATGCATACGGCGCCATGTAGGCATGCAAGCAGCTGAGGTGGCGCGGTGGTGGAGCCTTCACAAAGATCTGCATGCCTCCACGCAGGCATGTGCTGAGTTGGCCTGGAAGCTGCATGTTGCCACGCAGGTGCCTGCCCAGCTGGTTGGGCTGGCAGCTACATGTGAACGGCGGTGGAGACTTGGTTGGCGCGGGCCTCGCAGTGGCCCCGCTGACGCCCTTGGCAAGGGCCTTGGCGGGTGGCCCGGCAAGGGTCTTGCCGTGGCGCACTGTCGTCCCCGGCAAGGATCTTGCCGGGGGTCTTGTGTGTTTCCTCGGCAAGAATCTTGTCGAGGATCGTTGCCTTCCAATCCTCATCTGATCTTGAATATTCTTTGTTCTTCACAAAGATCTGCATGCCACCATGGAGGTGCCTCCCGAGCCCTGGCCCAATGTGGTTGATGGTGTTGGAGACCGTGGGTTCAAGGGTGGCTCACTCTGCTGGTGTGGGCGAGCCACCCCGGCAAGGGGTTTGCCGGGGCTGCTGAGGCTGCCCCGGCAAGGGTCTTGCCGGGGGAACCTGATTCGTCCATCTGCTCTCTGTGGTCTCGGTCTTTGGTGTTGCGCTGATCATCTTGCGGCTTCGCCTCCTCCCTTTTGCCCTGCTCAGTGTGGCTTCGGCCCGTGGCTCTTACTGCCCACGCACAAGTAAGGGGTACAAAGGAGTGCCCCTACTTTAGTACATCGATACGGGATGATGCGTGCATCGTCGTCCGGACTGTTCTCCTCTCCGGAGACAGGTTTATAAGTTGTGTCTTCAGCATCGTTGTGATCGGACAGCGGCCCCGGACTGTGTTTGTTGTCCCCTAGCTCATCCTGGTCCATCGCTGGGTCTACGGGGTCGTCGTTATCTTCAGCGTCGTCCGGCGTATTATTCTTTCTTGTGCCGGTATCGTTGCTTTTGCTATGGCAGGCTATAGAGCGGTGTCGCTGACGTTGGCGCTTTGTTTGCTTCTCAAGGGGATTATCCTCGATTGCATCATCGCCATTGCTTTCTTTGGGTGTGTCCACCATATATATATCATATGATGAGGTGGCTGTCCAGCGCCCTGCGGGCGGTGGTTCCTGTTTTTCTCCGGCATCATCGTCCATACCGTTGATGTCTTCGGAGTCGAATCAAGCGTGTCGGTTAAGTCATCGACAGTGGCTATTAAGTGGGTGGTCGGTGGGTAACGAATTCCTTCGTTGTCCGCTTCCCAATCAAGTCGGACATAGTTCGACCAAGAGTCTCCCGATAGGGAGAGAGATTTTAACGAGTTCAGTACGTCACCCAAGGGCGAGTGCTGAAAGATATCCGCGGAGCTAAACTCCATGATCGGTGCCCAGTCAGATCCGACGGGCACGGATGCGCGCGGTTCGAAGCCTATGGCCGGAGATGAGTCCGAGGGTCCGATGACACAGACTTCCTTGGAAGTGAAATCTGTGTTCGGCTCTATCGCCACAGAGTGTGCGGCCTCCGTGGCGGGGTCCATCCACCCGTCCTCGGATGGCACGATCTGCTCCAGATTTAAAGTCGGGGCAGCTGCAGGTGTGATCTCCTGAAAAGTGTCCGATGGCAGATCTAAAAGTCATGCTCATCGCACCGTAGGGCGCACCTGTCATGGGCTCGAATCTATCAAAGATCAAGTCTCCGCGGATGTCGGCAGTGTAGTTCAGGCTTCCAAACCTAACCTGATGGCCAGGGGCGTAGCTATCGATCTGCTCCAGATGGCCAAGCAAGTTGGCCTGGGGTGCAAAGATGGTTATGGTGATGACAGTGTGCTGACGGTTATGGTGAAGTGATCCACGCAGAGCTTCGCATAAGCACTACGTGAATATGAACGAAGGAGTAAATTGTGGAGGGGGGCGCCGCACACGGCTAGGAATCAATATTGTGTGTTCTAGGCGCCTCCCCCCTTCATATATATAGGTGGGAGGGAGAGGGGGCAGCCAAGGGGGCGCCCAAGTAGGAGGAATCCTACTTGGGGCCCTAATCCTATTCCCCCCCCCCCACCTTACCATAATTCCCGAAGGGGGAGGAAGGAGGAGGGGGAGAGAAGGAAGGGGGAGGACGAATCTCTATCCTTCCTTTCTCTCTTCTCCTCTTTCCTTCCCCCCTCTATTTTGGCCTACATCGGGCGCACCCGCCCCTTAGGGGCTGGTCTGTCCCACTCTTGGCCCATTAGGCCCATGTAGTTGCCGGGCGATGCCCAGAACCCTTCTGGTTACCCGATACGTACTCGGTACCCCCGAAACACTTCCGGTGTCTGAATACTATCGTCCTATATATCAATCTTTACCTCTCGACCATTTCGAGACTCCTCGTCATGTCCAAGATCTCATCTGGGACTCCGAACAACATTTGGTCACCAAATCACATAACTCATATAATACAAATTGTCATTGAACGTTAAGTGTGCAGACCCTACGGGTTCGAGAACTATGTAGACATGACCGAGACACCTCTCCGGTCAATAACCAATAGTGGAACTTCGATGCTCATATTGGCTCCCACATATTCTACGAAGATCTTTATCGGTCGAACCGTTATGACAACATATGTTATTCCCTTTGTCATCGGTATGTTACTTGCCCGAGATCGATCGTCGGTATCTTTATACCTAGTTCAATCTCATTACCGGCAAGTCTCTTTACTCGTTCCGTAATATATCATCCCGCAACTAACTCATTAGTCACTTTGCTTGCAAGGCTTCTTATGATGTGCATTACCACGAGGGCCCAGAGATACCTCTCCAATACTCGGAGTGACAAATCCTAATCTCGATCTATGCCAACCCAACAAACACCTTCAGAGATACCTGTAGAGCATCTTTATAATCACCCAGTGACGTTGTGATGTTTTATAGCACACAAGGCATTCCTTTGGTATCCGGGAGTTGCATAATCTCATAGTCGGAGGAATGTGTATTTGACATGAAGAAGGCAATAGCAATAAAACTGAACGATCATTATGCTAAGCTAACGGATGGGTCTTGTCCATCACATCATTCTGCTAATGATGTGATCTCGTTCATCAAATGACAACACATGTCTATGGTTAGGAAACTTAACCATCTTTGATTAACGAGCTAGTCTAGTGGAGGCTTACTAGGGACACGGTGTTTTGTCTATGTATCCACACATGTATCAAGTTTCCGGTTAATACAATTCTAGCATGAATAATAAACATTTATCATGAAATAAGGAAATATAAAATAACCACTTTATTATTGTCTCTAGGGCATATTTCCTTCAGTCTCCCACTTGCACTAGATTCAATAATCTAGTTCACATCGTCATGTGATTTAACACCAATAGTTCACATCTTTATGTGATTAACACCCATAGTTCACATCGCCATGTGAGCAACGCCCAAACAGTTTACTAGAGTCAATAATCTAGTTCACATCGCTATGTGATTAACACCCAAAGAGTGCTAAGGTGTGATCATGTTTTGCTTGTGAGAGAAGTTTAGTCAACGAGTCTGCCACATTCAGATCCGTATGTATTTTGCAAATTTCTATGTCTACAATGCTCTGCATGGAGCTACTCTAGCTATTTGCTCCCAATTTCAATATGTATCCAGATTGAGACTTAGAGTCATCTGGATCGGTGTAAAAGCTTGCATCGTCGGAACCCTTTATGACAAACCCTTTATCACCTCCATAACCGAGAAACATTTCCTTAGTCCTCTAAGCTTAATTTTAACCGTTGTCTAGTGATCTACTCTTGGATCACTATTTTACCCCCTTGCCAAACTCATTGGCAAGGCACACTACATGTCTGGTACACAGCATGGCAAACATTATAGAACCTATGACTGAGGCATAGGGAATGACTTTCATTCTCTTTCTATCTTCTGTTGTGGTCGGGTTTGAGTCATACTCAACTTCACACCTTGCAATACAGAAGGACCCTTTCTTTGACTGATTCATTTTGAACATCTTCAAAACTTTGCCAAGGTATGTGCTTTGTGAAAGTCCTATTAAGCGTCTCAATCTATCCCTATAGATCTTGATGCCCAATATGTAAGCAGCTTCACCAACGTATTTCATTGAAAAACATTTATTCAAGTATCCTTTTATGCTATCCAGAAATTCTACATCATTTCTAATCAACAATATGTCATCCACATATAATATTAGAAATGCTATAGAGCTCCCACTCGCTTTCTTGTAAATACAGGCTTCACCATAAGTCTTCATAAAACCATATGCTTTGATCACCTCAGCAAAACGTATGTTCCAACTCCGAGATGCTTGCACCAGTCCATAGATGGATCGCTGGAGCTTGCACACTTTGTTAGCACCTTTAGGATCAACAAAACCTTCTGGTTGTATCATATACAACTCTTCTTAGAGATATCCATTTAAGGAAAGCAATTTTGACATCCATTTGCCAGATTTCACAAAATCTGGCAATTGCTAACATGATTTGGACAGACTTAAGCATCGCTACGGTTGAGAAAGTCTCATCGTAGTCAACTCCTTGAACTTGTCAAAAACCTTTTTGCGAAAAGTCAAGCTTTGTAGATAGTAACATTACCATCAGTGTCAGTCTTCTTCTTGAAGATCCATTTATTCTCTATAGATTGCCGATCATTGGGGAAATCCACCAAAGCCCGCACTTTGTTCTCATATATGGATCCTATCTCAGATTTCAGGCCTCAAGCCATTTATCAGAATCCGGGCTCATCATAGCTTCTTCATAGTTCATAGGTTCGTCATGGTCAAGTAACATGACTTCAAGAATAGGATTGTCGTACCACTCTGGTGTGGATTGTGCTACGGTTGACCTACGAGGTTCAGTAGCAACTTGATCTGAAGTTTCATGATCATCATCATTAGCTTCCCCTCTAATTGGTGTAGGCATCACGGGAACGGATTTCTCAGATGAGCTTCTTTCCAAATTGAGAGAAGGTACAATTACCTCATCAAGTTCTACTTTCCTCCCACTCACTTGTTTTGAGAGAAACTCCCTCTCTAGAAAGGTTCCATTCTTGGCAACAAAAGATCTTGCCTTCGGATTGGTGGTAGAAGGTGTACCCAATTGTTTCCTTAGGGTATCATATGAAGACGCACTTCTGAGATTTGCGTTCGAGCTTATCAGGCTGAAGCCTTTTGACAAAGCATCGCATCCCCAAACTTTAAGAAATGATAGCTTAGGTTTATTGCCAAACCACAGTTCATACGGTGTCGTCTCAACGGATTTTGACGATGCCCTGTTTAGCGTGAAAGCAGCTGTCTCTAATGCATAACTCCAAAATGATAGTGGTAAATCGGTACGAGACATCATAGATTGTACCATATCTAATAAAGTACAGTTACGATGTTCGGACACACCATTACGTTGTGGTGTTCCAGGTGGCATGAGTTGTGAAACTATTCCACATTGTTTTAAATGAAGGCCAAACTCGTAACTCAAATATTCACCTCTGCAATCAGATCGTAGAAACTTTATTTTCTTGTTACGATGATTTTCCACTTCACTCTGAAACTCTTTGAACTTTTCAAATGTTTCAAATTTGTGTTTCATTAAGTAGATATACCCATATCTGCTAAAATCATCTGTGAAGGTCAGAAAATAACGATACCCACCGCGAGCCTCAACACTCATCGGACTGCATACATCAGCATGTATTATTCGAATAAATCATTGGCTCGCTCCATTGTTCCGGAGAATGGAGTTTTAGTCACCTTGCCCATGAGGCATGGTTTGCAAGTATCAAATGATTCATAATCAAGTGATTCCAAAAGTCCATCTGCATGGAGTTTCTTCATGTGCTTTACACTAATATGACCCAAACGGCAGTGCCACAAATATGTTGCACTATCATTATCAACTTTGCATCTTTTGGCATCAATATTATAAATATGTGTATCACTACGATCGAGATTCAATAAACCATTAACATTGGGTGTATGACCATAGAAGGTTTTATTCATGTAAATATAATAACAATTATTCTCCATTTTAAATAAATAATCGTATTTGCAATAAACACGATCCTATCTTGTTAATGCTCAATGCAAACACCAAATAACATTTATTTAGGTTCAACACTAATCCCGAAAGTATAGGGAGTGTGCGATGATGATCATATCAATCTTGGAACCACTTTGATATGTCCATTTTGCATCATGTTTTCCTACTGTTATTATGATGTTTTATTATATATAATGCTGTTTGGAGTAATTCTAATGCCTTTCCTCTCATAAAATGCAAGGTATACACAAAGGGGGAGAATTCTGGCAGCTGGAAATCTGGACCTGAAAAAGCTACGTCAAGCTACCTATTCTGCACAACTCCAAATGAGCTGAAACTTCCCGAGGTTTACTTATGGAATATTTAAGAATTATTGGAGCAAATAAGTACCAGAGGGGGGCCACCAGGTGGGCACAACCCACCTAGGCACGCTAGGAAGCCCAGGCGTGCCCTGGTGGGTGCTGCCCTCCTTGGCCCACCTTCGGTGCCCATCTTCTGGTATATAAGTCATTTTTACCTAAAAATAAGGAGAGGACTTTCGGGACGAAGCGCCACCGCCTTGAGGCGGAACTTGGGCAGGAGCACTTTTGCCCTTCGGCGGAGCGATTCCGCCCGGGGAAATTCCCTCCCGGAGGGGGAAATCATCGTCATCATCATCATCAACAACTCTCCCATCTTGGGGAGGGCTATCTTCATCAACATCTTCAACAACACCAACTCCTCTCAAATCCTAGTTCATCTCTTGTGTTCAATCTTTGTACTTTGATATTTTGATGATATGCATGTATGTTGCCATTCTCTTAGTGGTGTCATGTGAACGTCGACTACATGACACTTCACCATATTTTGGCCTAAGGGAATGCATTGTGGAGCAGTTATTAGATGGTGGGTTGCGAGAGTGACAGAAGCTTAAACCCCAGTTTATGCGCTATTCCGTAAGGGACCGATTGGATCCAAAAGTTTAATGCTATGGTTAGAATTTATTCTTAATACTTTTCTCGTAGTTGCGGATGCTTGCGAGAGGGTTAATCATAAGTAGGAGGTTTGTTCAAGTAAGAACAACACCTTATCATCGGTCCACCCACATACCAAATTATCAAAGTAGCGAACACGAATTAAGCTAACATGACGAAGTGACTAGATGAAATTCCCATGTACCCTCAAGAACACTTTGCTTATCATAAGAGACTGTTTTGGCCTGTCCTTTTCCTCAAAAGGATTGGGCTACCTTGCTCGAAAATCCGCATATGAGCCCAGGCTCAGATGCTCCCGCTCAAAAAAAATGCAAAACAAATACTAGAAAAATTCAAAAAAAAATCCAATTTTTTGTGTAGTAGATAATTTGTTGCGTGAGGACCGCTGCAAATTTCAACTCATTTGGACATTTGAGCAGCTCTCGGCAAAAAAGACAAATCGGGTCAAAACAGTTCATTAACAATAAACTTTTTTACAAACCCTGATTTTGTCTTGTTTGCCGAGAGATGCTCAAATGTCCAAACAAGTTGAATTTTGCAGCGCACCTCACGCATCAAATTATCTACCACACAAAAAATTGGAATTTTTTGACTTTTTCTAGTATTTATCTTGATTTTTTCGTCGGCGCGGGTGCAGCTGAGCCCAGGAGCCAAATTGGCCCTCTCTACCTTGCTGCACTTTTGTTACTACTATCGTTACTTGCTCATTACAAATTATCTTGCTATCAAACTACTCCGCTACTTACAATTTTAGCACTTGCAGACATTACCTTGTTGAAAACCACTTGTCATTTCCTTCTGCTCCTCGTTGGGTTCGACACTCTTACTTATCGAAAATGCTACAATTGACCCCATATACTTGTGGGTCATCAAGGCTATTTTCTGGCGCCGTTGCCGGGAAGTGAAGCGCTCTTGGTAAATGGAAATTGGTAAGCAAACATTATTACTATGTGCTAAAATTTATTGTCACTTGCTACTATGGAAAACAATCCTTTGAGGGGTTTGTTCGGGGTATCTTCACCCCGACCGGAACCACAATTAGTTGCCCCTCAACCTACTGCACCTATTGAAAATGTTGAATATGAAATTCCTTCGGGTATGTTAGAACAACTGCTAGCTAAACCTTATGCACGAGATGGAACCGAACATCCTGATATGCACTTGATATATGTGGATGGAATTTGTGGATTTTTTAAGCTTGTAGGTTTGCCCGGAAATGAAGCTAAGAAGAAGGTTTTCCCTTTATCTTTGAAAGAAAAAGCATTGACATGGTATAGGCTATGCGATGATATCGGATCTTGGAACTGGAATCGGTTGAAATTGGAATTTCATCAAAAAAAATTATCCTATGCATCTAGTTCATCGTGATCGAAATGATATATATAATTTTTGGCCTCATGAAGGATAAAGTATCGCTCTAGCTTGGGGGAGGCTTAAGTCAATGTTATATTCATGCCCCAATCATGAGCTCTCAAGAGAAATTATTATTCAGAATTTTTATGCTCGGCTTTCTCGTAATGATCAAACCATGCTCGATACTTCTTGTACTGGTTCTTTTATGAAGAAGACTATTTAATTCCGGTGGGATATTTTAGAAAGAATTAAATGCAACTCTGAAGATTGGGAACTCGACAAAGGTAAAGAGTCAGATATTGAACCTAAGTTTGATTGTATTAAATCTTTTATGAATACCGATGCTTTTCAAAAGCTTAGCACTAAATATGGACTTGACTCTGAGATAGTAGCTTCCTTTTGTGGATCTTTTGCTACTCATGTTTGATCTCCCTAAGGAGAAGTGGTTTAAATATCACCCACCTATTAAAGAAGAAGTTAACGAACCGGTAAAGCTAAAGAAGAAACTATCATTTACAATGTCGATCCAGTTGTTCCCACTGCTTATATTGAAAAACCACCTTTCCCTCTTAGGATGAAGGAACATGCTAAAGCTTCAACTGTGGTTAACAAAAGTTATGTTAGAACACCCAAACCATCTAAACAAATCAGAGTTGAACCTAGTGTTGCTATTATTAAAGATCTCTTAGTCAATAATATTGATGGGCATGTTATTTACTTCTGTGATGAAGCTTCTAGAATTGCCAAACCTAATAAAAATGATAAACATAGACCAGTTGTTGGCATGCCTGTTGTCTCAGTTAAGATAGGAGATCATTGTTATCATGGGTTATGTGACCTAGGTGCTAGTGTCAGTGTTATACCTTTCTCTTTATATAGAAATTAAGGATGAAATATCACCTACAGAAATAGAAGGCATAGATATCACTGTTAAAATTGCTAATAGAGATACTATATCACCAATTGGGATTCTTATAGATGTTGAAGTATTGTGTGGGAAAATAAAATACCCTTCTAATTTTCTTGTTCTTAGCTCCCCGCAAGATGACTTTTGTCCCATTATCTTTGGTAGACCTTTCTTGAACACCGTCAATGCCAAAATAGATTGTGAGGAACAAACTGTCGGTGTTAGCTTTGGTGATGAATCTCATGAATTTATTTTTTCCAAGTTTAGTAGACAACCTCGTAAGAAAGATTTGCCTAGTAAGGATGAAATTATTGTTCTTTCTTCTATTGTTGTACCTCCTACTGATCCTTTAGAACAATATTTGCTAGACCATCAAAATGATTTGCATATGCGTGAAAGAAATGAAATGGATAGAATCTTTTTTGAACAACAACCTCTGCTTAAACACAATTTGCCTATTGAAACTCTAGGAGGTCCTCCTCCACCTAAAGGTGATCCTGTGTTTGAATTAAAACAATTGTCAGACACTTTGAAATATGCTTATCTTGATGAGAAAAAGATATATCCTGTTATTATTAGTGCTAACCTTTCAGAATATGAAGAAGAAAGATTATTGAAAGTTCTAAGGAAGCACCGGACTGCTATTGGATATACTCTTGATGATCTTAAGGGCATTAATCCCACTCTATGTCAGCACAAGATTAATATGGAACCTGGTGCTAAACCCGTTGTTGATCACCAACGTCGGTTAAATCCAAAAATGAAAGAAGTGGTAAGAACAGAAATATTGAAACTTCTAGAAGCAGGTATAATCTATCCTATAGCTAATAGTAGATGGGTAAGTCCTGTTCATTGTGTCCCTAAGTAGGGAGGTATTACTGTTGTTCCTAATGATAAGAATGAGCTTATTCCACAAAGAATTGTCACGGGGTATAGGATGGTAATTGATTGTAGAAAATTAAACAAAGCAACTAGAAAAGATCATTACCCTCTGCCTTTTATCAATCAAATGTTAGAAAGATTATCTAAGCACACACATTTTTGCTTTCTTGATGGATATTCTGGTTTTTCACAAATACATGTTTTACAACCTGATCAAGAAAAGACCACTTTTACTTGTCCTTTTGGAACTTTTGCTTATAGACGTATGCATTTTGGTCTATGTAATGCACCTGCTACCTTTAAAGATGTATGACTGCTATATTCTCTGATTTTTGTGAAAAGATTGTTGAGGTTTTCATGGATGACTTTTCCGTTTATGGGAAGTCTTTTGATGATTGTTTAAGCAATCTTGATCGAGTTTTACAGAGATGTGAACAAACAAATCTTGTCTTGAATTGGGAGAAGTGCCACTTTATGGTTAACGAAAGTATTGTTTTGGGCCATAAAATTTCTGAAAGAGGCATTGAGGTGGACAAAGCCAAGGTTGATGCAATTGAGAAAATGCCATGTCCTAAAGATATCAAAGGTATTCGTAGTTTCCTTGGTCATGCTGGTTTCTATAGGAGGTTTATCAAAGACTTTTCCAAAATTTCTAGGCCTCTTACAAATCTTTTGCAAAAGGATATTCCCTTTGTGTTTGATGATGATTGCTTGGAAGCCTTTGAAACACTAAAGAAAGCCTTAATTACTGCACATGTTGTTCAACCACCTGATTGGAACTTGGCTTTTGAGATTATGTGTGATGCTAGTGATTATGCTGTTGGTGCTGTTCTAGGACAAAGAGTTGATAAGAAACTGAATGTTATCCATTATGCTAGTAAAACTCTAGACAATCCTCAATGAAACTATGCTACTACTGAAAAAGAATTCTTAGCAGTGGTGTTTGCTTGTGATAAATTCAGATTTTACATTGTTGATTCTAAAGTGATTGTTCACACCAATCATGCTGCTATAAAATATCTTATGGAAAAGAAAGATGCTAAACCTAGACTCATTAGGTGGGTTCTTCTGCTACAAGAATTTGATTTGCATATCACTGATAGGAAAGGAGCAGAGAACATCGTAGCTGATAACTTGTCTAGGCTTGAAAATATTCTTAATGACCTACCACCTATTAATGATAGCTTTCCTGATGAACAGTTAGCTGCAATAAATGTTTCTAATAGTACACCTTGGTATGCTGACTATGCTAATTATATTGTTTCTAAATACATACCACCTAGCTTCACATGCCAACAAAAGAAAAAAAATCTTCTATGATTTAAGACATTACTTTTGGGATGACCCACATCTTTACAAAGAAGGAGTAGATGTCATTATTAGATGTTGTGTACCTGAGCATGAACAGGAACAAATCCTATGGAAATGTCACTTTGTGTCTTAATGAGGACATCACGTAGGAGACAGAACCGCTCATAAGGTATTGCAATCTGGTTTTTATTGGCCTACTCTCGTCAAGGATGCTCGTAAGTTTGTCTCGTCTTGTGATTGAATGCCAAAGAATAGGTAATATCGGTAAGCATCAAGAAATGCCTATGAATTATTCACTTGCTGTCGAACCATTTGATGTTTGGGGATTTGATTTCATGGGACCTTTTCTTCCTCTAATGGGTACACACATTTTTTGTTTACTGTTGATTATGTTACTAAGTGGGTAGAAGCGATTCCAACCAGTAGTGTTGATCACAACACCTCTATTAAAATGCTTAAGGAAGCTATTTTCCCAAGGTTTGGAGTCCCTAGATATTTAATGACTGATGGTGGTTCACACTTTATTCATGGTGCTTTCCGTAAAATGCTTGCTACGTATGATGTTAACCATAGAATTGTATCACCTTATCATCCTCAGTCTAGTGGTCAAGTTGAACTTAGCAATAGAGAAATAAAATTAATTTTACAAAAGACTGTTAATAGGTCCCGGAAGAATTGGTCTAAGAAATTAGATGATGCACATTGGGCTTATAGAATAGCTTATAAAAATCCTATGGGTATGTCTCCATATAAAATGGTTTATGGAAAAGCTTGTCATTTGCCTCTTGAGTTAGAACATAAAGCATTTTGGGCAATTAAAGAACTCAATTATGATTTCAAACTTCCTGGTGAAAAGAGGTTATTTGATATTAGCTCATTAGATGAATGGAGAACCTAGGCTTATGAAAATGCAAAATTATTGAAAGAAAAAGTTAAAAGATGGCATGCCAAAAGAATCCAAAGCGTGAGTTCAAAGTTGGAGAATATGTTTTTTTGTACAACTCTCGTTTCAGATTCTTTGCAGGAAAACTCCTCTCCAAATGGGAAGGACCGAGGTCTATCGGTCCGGAGCTATCAAAATAAATAATGCCGAAGGTACTAACCCCGAAGGTTGTCAATGGGCAACGAATAAAACACTATATCTCAGGTACGCCCTAATATTGAAAGCAATATTATCCAAAATTTGACACCGGAAGAACACATAAAGGAAACCTTCCGGTACACTCCCGAATCATGAAAAAGGGAGGTACGTGATACGGTAAGTAAACGGACTCCAAAAAATCCGCAAAAATACTTTTTGTCAGTTTTGCAATATTTAAAAAATTAGGAAAATAAGAAACTTTTAGGAAAGTGACCCTGGTGGGCACGATACACCAAGGTGCACCTGGCATGCCAGGTGCGCCCAGGTGGGTTGTGCCCACTTCGGGTACTTTCCGGACTCCGTTTTTTCTTCCGTTCTGCTTGTTCCCCAAGATAAAAAAAAGTTCTTTATATATCTCCCAAACCTGTTGACCTCCGTATCGCGGAGAAATCTCCTGTTTTCTTTTCTCGTTGTTTTCCTGTCAGATCTGAAATTATGTCGTCCCAAGACTCAGAGGGTCAGACTTATGTTGTAGACTATATCGCAAACTCCAAGGTCTATGGGGATGTGGAGCACTATGGCTGGACTTCGGAGGAAGAAGAAGACTATGATACTGAGAGGAAGGGGGAGACGAGCTCGGAGGAGGATGAAGTTCGATTGCCCCAACCTGGGCACATGCACGTTGAATTTAAGAAGTCAAGTCTCCCTAACAAAGTAAAGAGGCCAAGATCCAGTTTATCCCTTTTCGTCTCTTGCAGGAAAATAAGCAAGATTTATGCAAAAAGGTGTTGGAGCTTGAGTGGGAGATCCGTGAACTGAAGGATAAGAATTCCGTCCTCAAGCATAAGCTAAGGAAGAAAGACAAATCTTCTACTTCATCACCACCACCTTCTTCTTCACCACCAAAAGAAAACTGAATATCGGGTATGGGCACTCCCCTTGGCTTCCTCCAAGCTTGGGGGAGGTGCCCGGTATCGTATCATCTCCACTATCTTTTGCCTTTACTTTCTTAGTTCGATCCATGGTTATCTTTTGCTATTAGATGAATAAAAGTTTAGTTCGATCCTTTCTTTTCAAGAGTTTTCTTAGTGATCAATCCTTGTAATCGTGCGCGAGATATATAATAAGGTTTAGTTTGAGTTTTGCCTTCTTTACTTTCTTGCTGCAATAAAAAGAAAGAAATAAAAGAAAAATATCATATGCTAATCTTATGGTAAGTGATGACATTATACAAGGAAAAGTATAAGTAGAAAATTTTATTGTAGATTAACAAACATAGCATTGGTCAATGATGCAGCTCATGAAAGAATTAATAAGGGAAGAGAAGATTCACATATAAATATATTATCCTGGAAATCTTTTATGATTGTGAGCACCCATCAAAATATTATATGCCAAAATTGTTGACGTTGGACAAGAATACAACTTAATGATTTATGTTTGTTCATATTCACATAGAAGTTATATTGTCATAGATCCGTCAACATGTGGTGCTTGCCCCTATCTTTGCTAGCCAAAAACTCCACACTAAGTAGAGATATTACTTGTGCATCCAAAACGCTTGAACCCAAATCTTGTTTGAGAATCCACCATACCTACCTATGGATTGAGTAAGATCCTTCAAGTAAGTTGTCATCGGTGCAAAAAGGGCAATAAAAATTGCTTCTAAAAGTGTGAGATCATTTAGTGTAAGGAAAATTGAGCATTGTACGAACTTGTGATGGTGAAGAATAAAAGCGACATATTGCATAATAAAGGTTGCCATCACAAGGGGCAATATAACATGGCGTTCTTTTGCACCAAGGGGTTGAGCATACAAACAAATAAGCGCATGGCAACCTCTGCTTCCCTCTGCGAACGGCCTATCTTTTACTTTCATGAAAGAGTCAAAGTTTTTCTCTCTATTCCTTCTTATTTTCTCCTTTGGCAAGCATCATGTGGTGAGGAAATATCTAGGCACATATATCCAGTTGAATATGGGTAGCATGAGTTATTATTGTTGACATCACCCTTGAGGTGAATGCGTTGGGAGGCTAAACTATAAGCCCCTATCTTTCTATGTGTCCGGTTGAAACGTTTGTCTCATGTGTACACGGTGAGTGTTAGCAATCATAGAAGACTAAATCATAGTTGAGTATGTGGACTTGCCTAAAGGCTTCGATACGTGACCCTTCCTGAAAAGATGATGAATTGTAGTTGCAAAGTTGACTAAGAACATAGTTTGTTGGTTTCCAATAGAGTTTATACTTTATACGATGATGTGATGAATTGTCACTTGTTCATGAGAAGTCTATGATAAAAGTTTTATGTTAAAGTTTGTTGTTGCTATAATAAGTCACATGATGTTGCTATGTCTGTATTTGTGTTTTTATCGACACCTCTCTCTCTCTCTAAGCATGTGGACATGTTTTTTGATTTTGATTTTCGCTTGAGGACAAGCGAGGTCTAAGCATGGGGGAGTTGATACGTCCATTTTGCATCATGTTTTCTACTATTATTTACAATGTTTTATTATATAATAATGCTTTTTGGAGTAGTTCTAATGTCGTTTCTCTCATAATATGCAAGGTATACACAAAGGGGGAGAATTCTGGCAGGTGGAAATCTGGACCTGAAAAAGCTAGGTCAAGCTACCTATTCTGTACAACTCCAAATGAGCTGAAACTTCCCAAGGTTTTTTATGGAATATTTAAGAATTATTGGAGAAAATAAGTACCAAAGGGGGGCCACCAGGTGGGCACAACCCACCTGGGCGCGCCAGGAAGCCCAAGCGCACCCTGTGGGTGTTGCCCTCCTCGGACCACCTCTGGTGCCCATCTTCTGGTATATAAGTCATTTTGACCTAGAAAAAATAAGGAGAGGACTTTCGAACAAAGCACCGCCGCCTTGAGGCGGAACTTGGGCAGGAGCACTTTTGCCCTCTAGCGGAGCGATTCCACCGGGGGAACTTCCCTTCCGGAGGGGGAAATCATCGTCATCATCATCACCAACAACTCTCCCATCTTGGGGAGGGCTATCTTCATCAACATCTTCAACAGCACCAACTCCTCTGAAACACTAGTTCATCTCTTGTATTCAATCTTTGTACCGAAACTATAGATTGGTGCTTGTGGGTGACTAGTAGTGCTGCATCTTGTAGTTGATTACTATATGGTTTATTTGGTGGAAGATTATATGTTTAGATCCATTATGCTATTTAATACCCCTCTGATCTTGAGCATGATTATCTTTTGTGAGTATTTACTTTCGTTCTTGAGGTCACGGGAGAAATCATGTAGCAAGTAATCATGTGAACTTGATATGTGTTCGATATTTTGATGATATGCATGTATGTTGCCATTCTCTTAGTGGTGTCATGTGAATGTTGACTACATGACATTTCACCATATTTGGGCCTAAGGGAATGTGTTGTGGAGTAGTTATTAGATGGTGGGTTGCGAGAGTGACAGAATCTTAAACCCCAGTTTATGCGCTATTCCGTAAGGGGCCGATTGGATCCAAAAATTTAATGCTATGGTTAGAATTTGTTCTTAATACTTTTCTCATATTTGCGGATGCTTGCGAGAGGGTTAATCATAAGTAGCAGGTTTGTTCAACTAGGAACAACACCTAAGCACCGGTCCACCCACATACCAAATTATCAAAGTAGCGAACATGAATTAAGCCAACGTGATGAAAGTGACTAGATGAAATTCCCGTGTACCCTCAAGAACACTTTGCTTATCATAAGAGACCATTTTGGCATGTCCTTTGCCTCAAAAGGATTGGGCTACCTTGCTGCACTTTTGTTACTACTATCATTACTAGCTCGTTACAAATTATCTTGCTATCAAACTACTCCGCTACTTACAATTTTAGCACTTGCAGACATTACCTTGCTGAAAACCACTTGTCATTTCCTTCTGCTCCTCGTTGGATTCGACACTCTTACTTATCGAAAAGGATAAAATTGACCCCATATACTTGTGGGTCACCACACTTCCAGCATACATCATCACTCTCAACTAGTCTCCATTTATTCTGCAAATCCTGTTTCGAGTTACTAATCTTAGCAACCGAACAGGTATCAAATACCCAGGGGATACTATGAGCACTAGTAAGGTACAAATCAATAACATGTATATCAAATATACCTTTGTTCACTTTTCCATCATTCTTAGCTACCAAATATTTGCGGTAGTTCCGCTTCCAGTGACCATTTCCTTTGCAGTAGAAGCACTCAGTTTCAGGCTTAGGTCCAGCTTTGGTCTTCTTCACGGGAGTGACAACTTGCTTACCATTCTTCTTGAAGTTCCCTTTCTTTCCCTTGCCCTTTTTCTTGAAACTAGTGATCTCATTAACCATCAACACTTGATGCTCTTTCTTGATTTCTACCTTCGCTGATTTCAGCATCACGAAAAGCTCGGGAATCGTTTTCGTCATCCCTTGCATATTATAGTTCATCACGAAGTTCCAGTAGCTTAGTGATAGTGACTAGAGAACTTTGTCAATCACTATCTTATCTGGAAGATTACCTCCCACTTGATTCAAGTGATTGTAGTACCCAAACATTCTGAGCACATGCTCACTAGCTGAGCTATTCTCCTCCATCTTGTGGGCAAAGTATTTGTCAGAGCTCTCATACCTCTCGACACGGGCATGATTCTGACCAATTTCAGCTCTTGGAACATCTCATATGCTCCATGGTGTTCAAAATGTTTTTGAAGTCCCGGTTCTAAGCCGTAAAACATGGTGCACTAAACTACCAAGTAGTATCGATCTTGCCAAACATTCATAACGTCTGCATCTGCTCCTGCAATAGGTCTGTCACCTAGCGGTGCATTAAGGACATAATTCTTCTGTGCAGCAATGAGGATAGTCCTCACATCACGGACCCAGTCTGCATCATTGCTACTATCATCTTTCAACTTAGTTTTTCTCTAGGAACATATCAAAAATAGGGGAGCTATAACGCGAGCTATTGATCTACAACATAATTTGCAAATACTATCTAGACTAAGTCCATGATAAATTTAGTTCAATTAATCATATTGCTTAAGAACTCCCACTTAGATAGACATCCGTCAAGTCATCTAAATGATACGTGATCCAAATCAACTAAACCATGTCCGATCATCACATGAGATGGAGTAGTCATCAATGGTGAACATCTCTATGTTGATCATATCTACTATATGATTCACGTTCGATCTTTCGGTCTCCAGTGTTCCGAGGCCATGTTTGTACATGCTAGGCTCGTCAAGTTTAACCTGAGTATTCTGCATGTGCAAAACTGGCTTGCACCCGTTTTATGTGAACGTAGAGCCTATCACACCTGATCATCACGTGGTGTCTCAGCACGAAGAACTTTTACAACAGTCGGGGAGAACACTTATACCTTGAAATTTAATTAAGGGATCATCTTATAATGCTACCGCCATACTAAGCAAAATAAGATGCATACAGATAAACATCACATGCAATCAAAATATGTGACATGATATGGCCATCATCATCTTGTGCTTTTGATCTCCATCTCCAAAGCAACGTCAAGATCTCCATCGTCACCGGCTCGATACCTTGATCTCCATTGTTGCGTCGTGGTCGTCTTGCCAACAATTGCTTCTACAACTATCACTACTGCTTAGTGATAAAGTAAAGCAATTACATGGTGTTTGCATTTCATATAATAAAGCGACAACCATAAGGCTCCTGCCAGTTGCCGATAACTTTTACAAAACATGATCATCTCATACAACAACGTATATCACATCATGTCTTGACCATATCACATCACAACATGCCCTGCAAAAACAAGTTAGACGTCCTCTACTTTGTTGTTGCAACTTTTACGTGGCTGCTACAGGCTTCTAGCAAGAACCGTTCTTACCTATGGCAAAAAACCACAACGGTGATTTATCAAGTTTTTTGTTTTAACCTTCAACAAGGACCGGCCGCAGTCAAATTCGATTCAACTAAAGTTGGAGAAACAAACACCCGCCAGCCACCTTTATGCAAAACTAGTTGCATGTATGCCAGTGGAACCGGTCTCATGAACGTGGTCATGTAAGGCTGGTCCGGGCCGCTTCATCCAACAATACTGCCGAATCAAAATAAGACATTGGTGGTAAGCAGTTTGACGATCACCGCCCACAACTCTTTGTGTTCTACTCGTGCATATCATCTACGCATAGACCTGGCTCGGATGCCACTGTTGGGAAATGTTGCATGGAAAACAAAAAAAATTCCTACGCTCATGCAAGATCTATCTAGGAGATGAATAGCAACGAGAAGGGGAGAGTGTGTCCACGTACCCTCGTAGACCGAAAGTGGAAGCGTTTGTTAATGTGGTTGATGTAGTCGAACTTTTTCCCATTCCGACCGATCAAGTACTGAACGTATGGCACATCTGAGTTCTACACACTTTCAGCTCAATGACGTCCCTCGAACTCTTGATCCAGCAAAGTGTCAAGGGAGAGTTGCGTCAACACGATGGCGTGGTGACGGTGATGGTGAAGTGGTCCATGTAGGGCTTCGCCTAAGCACTACGTGAATATGACCGGAGGCTTAAACTGTAGAGGGGGGCGTCGCACACGGCTAGGAATCAATATTGTGGCGTTCTAGGCGCCTCCCTCCCTTCATATATATAAGTGGGAGGGAGAGGGGGCAGCCAAGGGGGCGCCCAAGTAGGAGGAATCCTACTTGGGGCCCTAATTCTATTCGCCCCCTCCCCCTACCATAATTCCCGAAGGGGGAGGAAGGAGGAGGAGGGAGGCCGAATCCCTCCCCTTCCTTTCTCTCTTCTCCTCTTTCCTGCCCCCCTCTATTTTGGCCTACATAGGGTGCACCATCCCCTTAGGGGCTGGTCTGTCCCACTCTTGGCCCATTAGGCCCATGTAGTTGTTGGGGGGATGCCCGGAACCCCTTCCGGTGACCCGATACGTACCTGGTACCCCCGGAACACTTCCGGTGTCCGAATACTATCGTCCTATATATCAATCTTTACCTCTCGTCCATTTTGAGACTCTTTCTCATGTTTGTGATCTCATCCGGGACTCCGAACAACATTCGGTCACGAAATCACATAACTCATATAGTACAAATCATCATTGAACGTTAAGCGTGCGGACCCTACGGGTTCGAGAACTATGTAGACATGACCGAGACACCTCTCCAGTCAATAACCAATAGTGGAAAATGGATGCTCATATTGGCTCCCACATATTCTACGAAGATCTTTATCGATCGAACCGTTATGACAACATACGTTATTCCCTTTGTCATCGGTATGTTACTTTCCTTAGATTCGATCGTCATGTCTTTATACCTAGTTCAATCTCATTACCGGTAAGTCACTTTACTCGTTCCGTAATGCATCATCCCGCAACTAACTCATTAATCACTTTGCTTGCAAGGCCTCTTACGGAGAGGGCCCAGAGATACCTCTCCGATACTCAGAGTGACAAATCCTAATCTCGATCTTTGCCAACCCAACAAACATCTTCGGAGATACCTGTAGAGCATCTTTATAATCACCCAGTTTTGACATTTGATAGCACATAAGGCATTCCTCCGGTATCCGGGAGTTGCATAATCTCATAGTCGGGGGACTATGTATTTGACATGAAGAAAGCAATAGCAATAAAACTGAATGATCATTATGCTAAGATAATGGATGGGTCTTGTCCATCACGTCATTCTCCTAATTATGTGATCCCGTTCATCAAATGACAACACATGTCTATGGTTAGGAAACTTAACCATCTTTGATTAACGAGCTAGTCTAGTAGAGGCTTACTAGGGACATGGTGTTTTGTCTATGTATCCACACATGTATCAAGTTTCCGGTTAATACAATTCTAGCATGAATAATAAACATTTATCATGAAATAAGGAAATATAAAATAACCACTTTATTATTGCCTCTAGGGCATATTTCCTTCAAACGACGATGTGATTTTTGCGGACTATGACGGCAAGGTTAACCACGCAGATGTGTGCTTTCCTTTAAAATTTTGGTGCAAATCTGGGGCTCCCGGTCTTCCTCAAGATGGAGCAAATGGGGTGGATCCTCCAAAAGAAGCTCGACATCATGGTCGTGGTGTCACACCGCAACAAAAAGTACGTCGACAAGCACCTCTACAACTGTGCTGAGCACTCGGTGGACAAACCTATGAGGAAGTCCATCAACACAACATTGGCTGGCAGCAAGAAGATCAACTACCCCGTCAAGTATGAAAATTGCCTTAATTTTGTTTTTGATGTGTCTTTGTGGGGCATAAGACTACAGAAGTATTGTAGCATGCCAAAGGAAATGCGGAAGGCGTCCTTCTCCACCAACATAAGGGCGCCACCATATTGGAGCTCAGTCCGGAGGCACATCGAAACGGCTGCAACATGGGCGGTAGGGGGGTTGTTGGCCAGTTTCATGTCTACCACTAGATTTACAACTACAAGTGTTGTAACCTGATTGCAACCGCATTCCCCTCAACACGACTACAACTGGGGTCAGTAAGTTTTTTTGGTCGGGCAGTTGCATGTCACCACTAGAGTTGCAACTACAAGCGTTGTAACCCCGATTGCAATTGGAGAACCCCAAACACCACGTGCAACTAGGCCTATAGGGGGTTGTTGGTCAGTTGTGTGTCCACCACTAGAGTTGCAACTGTAAGCATTGCAAATCGATTGCAACTACGTAGCTCAAGCACGGCCGCAAATAGGGCCGGTAGGAGCATTGGCTTGCTTGGCCACCATTAGACTTGCAACTGCAAGCGTTGCAACTCTCTGCAACCGCACGACCTCCGGCACGACTGCAACTGGGCTGGAAAGAGAAGGGGGTTGTCGGCAAGTTGCATGTCAACCACTAGGCTTACAACCGCAAGTGTAGCAACCCATTGGCCCACCATGGAACAAGGGGCACTGTGAACGTGCCCTGCTCAACGTAAATGGCTGCAACAACGTATGTGTGTGCATGCCCATCTACGTTATGAACTTTCAATGTAATTGTTCGCAATAATTACGTTTTTACTATTTTTCAGGTAGCTAACTTTTTGTGTGTGCATGCCCATTTACATTATGAACTTTCAATCGTAATTGTTGTTCTCCTCCTTCCCAAGTGCACGAGATGGGAAGCCGGACCTCGCCAACTTCACCAGAGAAGAACCAGCCCCACTCTCTATCTTAGAGGAAAGCAACAACCCCGTTATCTATCTTAGGGGTCGGGGTGCTGGGGATCACCAGAGGTTTTCACCGGTGGTGCGGGGCTTAGAGGGATGGCCAGGGCGGTGGTCA